>NC_134710.1:322932016-323267016 GCF_043290135.1 Rhipicephalus microplus
GGTATACAGCCAGATGCCATGCGCGAAAAGGTACTATTTTAGTATTCCGAGTTTTACAGCAGGTACCCCAAGAAGGGCATATTTTCTTCTCGTAACCTTTTTTTTTTCTTTACAAGATATGCAAAAGAACCACAAACCTAATGCACGTTCAAAAAATGCAAGTCTTTTTCTGACTCTGACAGGCACGGCGTGTTTCCGCAATCAATACCCAACTTTTGGTGGTTGCAACAATTAGTCTGGTTAGTTCATCACGGTTTAGCAATAACACCTAGTTCTTCTCAGAAAACGAGGCGCAAACAGAAGCTCTGCAACGCATCGCGAACCAGCCATTACTAATATACAAGGTTGCAGTGCTCTTATTAACTGTCATTCAAAGAGCACCACCTTTGTCCGACGGTACGGCTTTCCGCAAGAAAGGAGAAGCTTGTAAAGCACCACCTCTCTACAGTCCATGAACTGATTCTTCTGCCCTATATCTTGAAAGCAGACGCTTTTTGCTTAGCTGAATACATATAGTTAAGGACTAAACGTAAAATTGTCATATTAATGTGAATTAGTTGCATTGGTTCACAAAGCAACAACGTTATGTTCACTAATCATTGTTCGCACGCAACCATAAAAAACACCAGTGCACTTTGCACCAGGTTTGTGTTTCAAATTAAACACACCGGATCATATGTCCTCCGTATTTCCCAGAACGTTATGGAAGGCTATAACTAAATTGTGTTGATACAGAAGACTAAATTCAGTAATCTAATATTTGACAAAAATATTCACGTGTTTGCATTATATTGCACGTCTGCCACATACCACAGATACTTATTCTCAGTGTAAGTAGAATGTTGTGAAGATTATGAGGTAATAAGTCCACATGACGTTCATGTTTCACACAAATGTGACAACTACATTGGACGAAGACAGCATTCTATCAATAATCCATTTTAGTTTTTGTCTAGGAGTCACTTCGTAGAGCCGCATAGAGATTGCGACAAAGAAGTAGGTGACAACACCGAAAACACGGCTAAAGTGATTATGTACACCAAATGTACGGAAATGATTTACGGAAACGAGGTCATATAATTATATGATTTTATATCCGTGAGCTTCCTATTATATGATTTTATTTTGTGGACTTTGAAACGTGAACTTCTTAAGAAGTTCACCTTTCGTTCAACGCTGATCATAGAAACATACACTGTCTTGTGACAGGCATTACCCGAGTCTCTGTTCATATATTCACCAAATTTGCGAGTCCCTAATTTTATATAACCTAACTAATTTTGTGTTTTATCCAGAGCTTGCGCTTATGAAGTGACTGTTATCTTTTTACTTCGCAATGGAGGTGTGCGTCAAACATTTATTGAAAAATCGTTACTCAGTATTAACGGCTTAAAAAAACGCCTTGAATGGTGCTGGTATCCTTTGTCCTTGGTTCAAGCTGAGAACGTTTTATATACTGTTTATATGATATTCCCCTGGGTCAAGTACGGGATTGGTTGATAATAACCCAGTGCTGAATGGAGTAGCGTATCTAAAATATAGTTTTTTCAGGGGGGGAGGGGTTCAGTTATACTGTACGTGGTTCTTGGGCATGCATTTGTGTGTGTGTGTGTGTGTGTGTGTGTGTGTGTGTGTGTGTGTTGCAAAAATGAACAATTTTAAAGGCGTAGTGTAAGTTGCACCCCAAACCGCCTCCACCCATCCGCCTCGCCCTCCACCCCATTGATTGTTGCAAACAAAGAGGAGTCTGGAAGCCGTACGTCTGGCTAGATATAAGGGAACAGAGCAACAGAACAGAGCCAAAGCCCGTGTATTGCTCGTGGCCATGCCCTTTCTTCTTTTCTTATTCGTAACACTGGCTGCATCACGTATTGAAGGAGTTCTGCATATTGTTCTGTCATGTGGGAAATATTTCGGCAAAGTGCACAGGAGACGCGAAATAAAACAGCTGTTATGCTTGTGTCTGGTCAGAATTGTAGACTTTCCCTCATTTTTAACACTGTCCGACTCAGAAAGGAGAGACAAATATTACCGACCAAGTGGCGAGAAACAGTACATGATAGCTCATGAACGGCATAATTAAATGAATATTGATAAGCTGCCGCAGGTATCTACATGAATACTGAGAAGTTGAAGTGTGTGACTCAGGCAACTCTTTGTTGTATTGTTGAAGCATAATGTCTCAGAGATTTCAATCTACTTGTGTAGCTGTAACCCACTCGGTTTATTCAAGACAGGCTCCAGTTACATATATCATGGTTCTTTTGGTACTTATATTCTTTGAGTTGATGTGCCTGCAGAGCATTAATGCTTGTAGAAATGGTAAACTAAAGACAAGAACCGGACTAATCTCTAAAGTAGTGTTACCATTCTAGGAGACTGCAACACAAATTGTGAGTGCGACAAGTGACTTTGTGTAAAAGGAATGAAGCGTTATTCACTTGCGACAAGATGATGAATCTTCACTTTCTTTTATATAATCGTCACTACATGTTTTGTTATAATTTTTATTTTACAGGAAACATCGATACGTCAATAATTTCACTTATAACTGTCGGGGGTCTACGTCCCAACCACTACATGACTTATGGTGGAGAGATCCGGAAATTTTCCTGGTCCTGTGTTGTTGAACATGCGCTGACATCACACAGTACACTGGCCTCTAGCATTTTGTCTTCATCAAAATGCGACCAGCGCGGCACAGAATTTCAACTTCAACTTTACTCTTCCAAAGATGATCATCCTTCCGAGGAAAGACTGTCTACCTATAGAATCCTAAGCTTAGCTAATATTCTCGGTGTTAATGCACTGATAAGGGTCCCATTCACTAATAAAGAAGATAGACCTCATGAATAAAGCTCATGCCTGCCATGAATGTAGCTTAGATCATATATTGTGATGGCGCAGCAAATCTGCATTGTCCCACAGCAAAACTGAAAGAATTCACTGAAAATGTTTGTCATAACTGAAATTTTTTAGTATAGTATTAATATGATCGGTTTGCTACAGTATTCTCACTGTAAACAGGAACATAAACCTCCCACTAACTCGGGGCATGTTTTTAGGATGCCATCGTACACCATTGTCTGCGCTTGCATTCTGTCTTTCAGATAGATTTCTAAGACTTGAATGAAGTGACTTATCACGTTACCACGACTGAAATCTTACTTTTCGTATTCCCATAAGCTTAATTATTACCTTTCACGGGCATGTGTAGCGTTTTCATGCATTGTTCAACTCAGATGTGCGCGTCAGCCCTTAGCATATAAGAGTGCTGTTCAAAACAAAGAATTAAAAGCATCCTTACAGCAGCCCATCATTTGACTACGCGAAATAATTCACATTAAATCATTTATAGTACAACCATATTTTGAAAACGTTTAACTCTCACTATAAGCTAAAATACATTTTATGACTTTATGCAGTTACTTTATCAGCTCACAGAGCGTACAAAAACACCGCTATATTATCGACACTCAGGTATCCTTAATATCGGTAAATTCAGTTCTGTCTTGCCTACACACCTACCACCACTTTCCTTATCAATGATTTAGGTGGACTAGTTGAGTGAGTTTAGGCGTTTTAAAAGCTTTTTGTACTTAAAAAAACTAAAAATATGCGTCAGGATATGAATTAATGCACGTCCAGGTTAAATTTTTGTTGTCGTTTTGTGCAGAAATACGAGAATTATTTCGAGACGCTCTTGCTTTTTGGGACATGGCAGTCAGCAGAAAGGTAACTGTTATTTTCTTGGGCAGCTCCACTTAACAAAATTTAATTTACAGATGCCAATGACAATAGCATATCCAGGAAGGAAAGTTTATTGCAAGAATTTCCAGTAATTCCGCGTTTTTCATGCTTTTTGTGAGTCATTGAAGCTGAATATACTAGTAAAAAAGTAACGCGTTCAAATATAACGCTGAAGTCAAAAGGAAAAGCAAAATATTTGTGAAACCACCTCGATTTTTTTTTACTTCAAGACATTCTGCTCTCTTATGATTATTGCATATCTATGCATTCTAGCATTACAAGAGTTATCCTCATGACGGAAGGAGCCGTGGAACATTAGTATGTGTTTACGTTTTCGTTGTTTCCCACCTCCAGGACTAGAAAACAAACAGTGGAAGAAAGACTCCTTTTGGAGAGCTTGATGGGGACACAGGGAGCAGAAGGAATCAACTTTATAATTCAGAAATGGGAGTGGGAATGGTTTTAGGAAGCAAACTTCCAGCAATTTCAGACACATGGCGCCATCTCTTTCCCAGAGACGGTAACCTACCAAAATTCTGGCTAAACAAATACTTTGTCGTCCCATAGATGGAGTAACGGTCAGGGCAAGGATGACGCGAAAAAAGAGCGTTTTGCCCGAGACTCCTTTATTAGAAATGTGGCAGCTTGGTCAAGTTGGTATGAAATTACTATAGTTATAGCGCGAGAACAAAACGACGACAAAGCGCTCGTGTCCTTCTCGTCCTTCTTGTCTCTTTGTCATCGTTCTGTTTTCATGCTATAACTATCCTCCTTTATTAGTTGGTAAAGGTATGGGTGGACTGCTCAGAAAATTTGAACGTTAAACGTGAGCTTCTGCATATAGTAAATTGAAGAGTGATAAAAAAGGGAAATGCGTTAATTCTTTCAAATGCGAAACATTTATTACCAAACCTAAGCGAGTTTGACCATATCTATCTATCTATCTATCTATCTATCTATCTATCTATCTATCTATCTATCTATCTATCTATCTATCTATCTATCTATCTATCTATCTATCTAGCCGCCTACGACCTTTAGCTCTACTGGCCATTTAAATATTGGGATCATTACTCGAATTAGTATGGCACGACTGTGTGATGAGCATAAGTGACTAGTCATAGTGTGAAAATCATGACATGCAGGTCATGAGTCATGATTTGCATGTCACGGTCTCGCTGCTTCTGCGGTGGTTTCGTTCACATAACATATCGCAAAACTGGTATGGTATGACATGGCTGCATGGGGACCATACGTGAGAGGCCCTCACGTGTAAATCATGACATGCGTGTCATGTAAGAACATGATTACATTCCATGCTCATGATGCGCTGGCGGTCGTGTCGCTGCCTTCATGTACACCAAATTTGGTATCACGTGACGTGAATGAATGACGAAGGTATGTAACTGGTGCAAAAATGATAATCCTGACGTGCGTGTCATGTAACATGACTCCAATCTATGTTCATAATGCGCTCGCAATTGTTTCGCTAGCTCCATATATACCAAATTTGGTATCACGTGACATGAATAGACTACGAAGACAAATGACACGTCCAAACGTGATTATCATCACATGCTCGTCACGTAAAACATGACTACATGGTATACGCTCATCGCGCGCTCGCGGCCATTTTTGCTAGCTTCACATTTACCAAATAGGCTATTATGTGACTTCAATAGACCACGAGCACAAATGCCAGGTGCAAACATAATAATCATGGCATGAAAGTCATGCACGGAACAATTTACGTCAGCCACGTAAGGTTGTGTTGATTATATTATAAGAATTGAACCTTCCTCATTCGTGCTTCGCTTATCATTAATTCCTATTGTTCGTGGGATCTAGCTTTTTTTTTTTTACTTTCATCCGCACCTAAGAGTTTTTACTGTAGCAGTTTACCAAGATTTTCGGATAGCCCATGGCGCCAGGATGATTTGTCAGCCTGTTTTTCTACCATGAAAACGTTTTTTAAACGTTCGCCGTTTCTTATGGAACCCAGGGTACTTTGAGCGTGTCTGTCTATCTATCTATCTATCTATCTATCTATCTATCTATCTATCTATCTATCTATCTATCTATCTATCTATCTATCTATCTATCTATCTATCTATCTATCTATCTATCTATCTATCTATCTATCTATCTATCTATCTATCTATCTATCTATCTATCTATCTATCTATCTATCTATCTATCTATCTATCTATCTATCTATCTATCTATCAACGCCCTGGTGCTTTCACAATCACTTCCTCGGGTTAATGCAGACTAAAATTTGTAGAGGGGGGCTAAGAAGGTTTGACTAATATGAGAGTCTCGTCATGATAACGTGCGAATCCTGTCGCGTACGTCGTGAAATCTTTCCTCGAGACACGTGTGGCAAATACCAAATACGACGGGCTGCGGTAAGCAGGTGTAATATTTTTCACAGGAAACTGATAATTTATAGGTACCCATTAGCGGTAATAACAGCCACTGTTCTTTTAACGCGAGAGCGCCGATCAACACCATCATCGGCAGCGTTGACCAGACGAATATATATGTAACGTCATTCTGATGTCATTCTGAGATATGTCATGATGTCATTCTGATGTCATTCTGAGATATGATGTCATTCTGAGATATGACGTCATTCTGAGATATGTGAACGTCATTCTGATTTGCTTGAAACGAAGAAGTATAAGTTAACGAACCATAAGCAAGTGCTACAGGTGTCGTAATAGACAATCACAACAAACCTAATAAACTACAGCACATATTAACAAGACCGTAAGATCAAAATAACCAGACGGTCACAATTAGCCTCGAGGACAGTCACAATTAATCCACTGTGGCGTGTCTCCAAATATTATCTTTGTTTTGGCGCGTCAAACCCTCACGACGATTATTTCCTTTTAAATGCAGTTATATTAGTCGTGTGAAGCATTCAAATGCACTGAGAATGAAGTGCTCCGGCCACTGTACATAATGATTTTTTTGGCAAATTTATAATAAATAATTATGAGATGTAAATATTTATAAGCATGGCTGAATAAAAGTCTTGTGCTTCGTCACCAAACACACGTAACCAGGTAGTATAATATAGTGCTATAGGTTTATATTTCTTAAAATTCATCCTGAAACGCAAGTGTTAAAATGCATCCTGAAACGCAAGTGTTAAAATGCATCCTGAAACGCAAGTGCCAGACATGCCCCTGCAAAGTAGCGGCTATATATACCCCACGCTCACTTATTACTACATGCATACGTAAAAAATGGTGAACTTCTTTGGTCTATGCATTCTTCGCGCCCATGGCACACCCCGCTTCTTACACGAATTTGTCTAGTTGTAAGATATTAATTAGCCAACGTTAGCAGCGCAGAAATATTATGCCAAAATGAAGGAACTACGTAATATTGGTCACTACTTTTTTTGAACCTTTAAAAGTTACTACCCATGGGTAGTAACGACTAGGGCAGTAACAGTTACAAACTGCTGGTAGTAACATCACAGGTAGTAACTGTTACCACCCTCGCCGTTACTAACTGCGCTTACAATCAGGGTTGTAACATATCTGACAAACCATTACCACCCCAAAGTTAGCAAGTACTACCACCTTTTTTCTAAGAGTGTACACCTGCTCTGCTGTAGTCGCATTAGAATCAGTGCGTGTGCTGGTTATTCGGCTTCTTCACGCTTTACACGAGGTTCTGTCACATCAAAAAAACACCTGAAGGAAAGTAGGATTCAGATGGAACACAATGGCTGTTATAGTTGTTACTGCGCAACTATAGATACAAGCTGAAGCACTCGTAAAAAATTAGCCCCAATTAGCAGCTCAGCAGTTTAGCCGTCTAGGCTTCGGCTTGCCGCAACGTGGAGGTGTGTTAAGCGCTATAATGGAAGCGCATAAGGCTTACACTCAATTCGTTTTCCATTTATTCTGTACCTCACGAGCTCAAAGAAGGTACCTAGAAAGAGTGTGGTGGTTTATATAATGAATTCTCTGAAATAAGTAGACCTGACGACCTTATATACCGATGCGAAAATTCATGTGTTACCAAAAAGGCAGAGTGAAATGCCTTCGTGGTCCTATATGCCGTCCCAACGTGACAAGGAGATGTTTCATTTTAATACTTCTGCCACTTACTTCAGCCTCCTACAAAAGAAAAAAAAAGCTGACTACTCATACACAAGCTTCTAGTTTACTATGGTGCCTTGTATTTGCAGTTCAGACTCACACAAACGCACGCACCCGCTGGCGTATACGCAGAAAAACAGACGCACGCACACTCTCGCGCAAGCTGGCGCACGTATACATACACAAACACACGCAGGCGCTCAAGTACATGCATGAATAGAGACATACACAAATGAACTCACACGCACGCGTACACCTACGCAGACTTACGTAAAGGCGCTCTCAGAATAATAGGCGACCAGTAAAAGAGCGAGGGATTCTGGGATGCATCGTCTGCTGCCAGCTTCCGGTTCGAGGAGAGTAGACGACGGCGAACCACTCCGCTGTAAGCCTCACATCATTCGGATTCACGCACGTGGTACCCGTCCATCTTCGTCCTGCTAAACCAGGACCATTTCTTCAGCCATAGGCTGCTCCCACTCGAAGCTGAAAGGCAAACTACGTGATTTTGCATGTATTGATTCCCATAAAATGAAGAAAGAAAAATTAAGAGGGCCGCGGCTGTAAAAAGAGCCACAGTGACAGGTAGCTTTCGGGTAGAAAACGTTAGAACCAGATTGTGCGAAGACCACTTAATCACAGGCACGTGTGTATTCCGCCCTAGAAAAAGCTTACACATAAGTTATCAGAGAATGTTGTATCGAGAGATGAATTATCACGTAGGCGTGCATAGCAAAAAGAGACGCACATAGCAAGTATGCCTGCCAACGTAGTTTAAATGCAATGAATGTTAGGAAACGTTAGACACTAAAATATAACATTGCACTGATATTTATAGTATTACCTTGCAATAACACAGTGTTTTTTATTGTTGCAGCAACATTCAAATCATCACATTGTTCTAATGTGATGTTTTTAATGAGGCAACAACATTCAAATTACCACGTTGCGCTACCGTGATTATTGCAATGTGGCAACAACAACCAAATAATCTCATTACACTTACCATTATATATAGAAATCAAACCCATGTTTGATAGCGAACGTAGAGACAACATGAAGAACATAATCGCTGAAACATTCAATAACACACCAGGTGACTTTTTCAACTTCATGTACTCACTTGTATAATGGCTGACAGTGGCTAGTTAGTGTAGTTGAGTAAGCAATAGAAGAAGGACGAACAATACAGATAAACGTTCAGCCTATGTTCTTCACACACTAATCCTTCTACGTATCATACTTCTTTATATATCTGCACCCTGTGTTTTATTCATATGTTTGTTTGACAATACACGATTGCCATAGAGCAGGGGGCACAAAACAACATCATAAGACACCTGATGAGGCAACATGCCGACTAGGCCTCAAAACTCTACACAATACATTCTTTACACAGGGTGTCTGCATTGGCAAAAAAAAAAAAACAGAAGGACAAAATTACATGGTAGAGAACATTGCGTTGCCCTGTTATGTCTGTAGCTAGATACACTAAACACAATAAAGTCATATGTGGGAAAACGATGTGCAAGAGCACGCCTTTTAGGACCCCGTTAAAGGGGTTCAGACACCAAATATCCAGGCTACGAAAAGCCTGCAGGAGGCAGGCTTCATCTCAACTTGTGTGTATGCGGACTTGAAGAATACAAATTACCTGTATATTTTAAATATTACTGTGTTGTTTAAAAATAGCCTGGGAACCAATACTCTATGAAGTGAGCTAGCAGTTGTGAAATCAAACTGTGTCTGAATGATGACGTATTCGAACAATCATGTTTTAGAGGGTGGTTTCAGTATAAACACACAAGAAACAGATCTACTAAAACGGGACACTCATGCTCGCATGATGCACGGCAACAGCGTCAATCCACCTTACGATTGGCAAGAACTATGGGCGTGGAACTGATGGGATCCAGTGAGCTAGAAAAGCTGCTGTTTCACAGAGCCCTTACAGTTGGGGAACATATAAGACAATGCAATGACTTGAACAAAAGATACAAACTGAGAAATCGAGAAATCTGTGACTGGATATAGCAATAAAGTAAAATCCTGGTCAAGAGAGAATGATATGGTAGAAAGAAAGGCATGGAGGCTCACCAGGAAGCAAATATATAGTTTCTTACCCTGCACTGGGGAAGGGCGAATGAAGACAGAAATGTAAAATAAAAACGGAATGAGGTAGAAAAAGAAAATGGTAGGAAGCGAAAACACACACACACTAGTATGCCACAAACGTTCGAAGAGGTGGGTAGATCGTAGAAACTTCAAAGGGACGTTCGAACTGATAATAAATATATAGACATGCTCAGCTTTGGAACAAAAAGGGTGCCCCTTCTGGTTCGAAACTGCCTTGACAACTGTTTGCAGTACTCAAGTATCTAAAAGCATCTGTGACTGATGAAAATGCAATAGAGCAACTCTTTCAGGCGCTCTGCAGTTACATCTTTGTTTGAACTTGCATCACCACGAAAGCATTTCATGTCTTCTTCAGAACTGTGGGTAAGTAAACATCAGCCAAAAAATTTAAAAAATCGTAAAAGAGTGTGTCAACTTGTTACTGCCAAAGCTATCATTTACCGCACACACAGCAAACACCAGGCCTGCAGAGCACACTGTCTGCAAGCAAATATAAACATCAAATTGCACCGCGATCAAAAGCCGCACTATTACACAAGGACGATCACTCACAACACACACAGGAGACACTAATGTGGAGAAAGAGGCCTGCTAAATACAATGTGTCGTTGGTAACAAAACCTAAACCACGAATTGCAGTATTGTGAAAGGGCACAAATTTGGACGCAATATCACCCACAGCAAATCTGGGAGACGCCAACAAGGAAATGCCGAGCCTGCATAACACACTATGCATAACACAAATAACACCAGATCACTGCAGTCCTCTTGCCATTTGTCGAAGGCCTGGCTTCAGCTTCACATTGACTGTAAGGCTTGTATCAGCTTGAACAAATGCACCTACCGATTGTGATTTCCTTGCTCAAAAGGGTCGAGCAAAAAGGCATACAACTGAGGCAAAGCCACTAATGAGATGCTAAGATTTTTTCACATGGCTTCACGCTGCTTTCTATGAAGTAGATGTAGAAGTAGCACCACGTTTATGCCGCTGTCTGGACGACTGATGCATTTGGTCAACTGCAGTGTTTTTTCTCGTTCGTCACAACACAAATGGCTGAGGCACATCTCACAAATGTGCTACTTTCTCCTTAGCATGCCACCGTGCACTTCAATGCCGTAAGATTTCGCCATTACTGGTCCTACAACAACGCCCTTTTCCTATGGAATTTGAAGCGTGAACGGTTGCAGTCTTAACAAGGTCTTCTTTCTTCAGTAAAGGCAGCTCCCGTGCTTTCTCTCTGTAGTAGTTCCTTATGCATACCATTTTTTTCTTACTAATGAGTCTGCTAGTGCAGGGTAGGTTTTTAAAGCGGCATGTTTGTTGTCGACAGAGTAAGTATGGCAGCCTGTAAGCAGTTAGGCAGGCTTCTTTTTCTTTTCCAGCGTGGTGTATATCTGTGGTCCAAAATGCATAAGTGCTGCTCATGTACAACTTTTAAGCTTCCTTGAATGAAGGGTTAGCTGCATTTACCACACTGTCAACTTTTAAATAAGACTGAGGGTGATTTGAGATGGAAGTCGTGAGTGAGATGCCATGGTTTGGTGAACTTGGCGAGCTCTGTACATGACAAGTGTAGACTATTGTCGCTAATTCGCACAAATGGTGATTCATTTCTAGGGAGGACTGTTGTCTGAGCATCTTGTCGCGCTGGTGCTCATTGTTACAATAATGCTTTTCTAGGATTGAGGCAGTGGGGGAAGAGCCGAGACGTTATTTAGCTTGCCGCTTTAAGCAGCGAAGGGTGCAGTGGGTATACGCTTCGATGTGTTTCGGCGTATAGTGTGCATCAAGCATCTTCTGAACAATAGCAAGGTTCATTTCTGATTGCGGAGTCGCCTCAGTTGGAGGACCGATGTTCAAAGTGTTGGAGATAAGGGCAACAGGTGCGCCGGCTACAAAAAGTCGGTGGATCACTGTCACAGACAGCCATTTTTGCGACCCGGCGTCACGGCAACTAACGGGCGCCGTACTGCCCCGCTGACCGGAAGGCGCATGAAAGAGAGCCGGGAAGTGCAGAATGGGGTGTACTTCTTCGAACGTCGCCGCCGACGTTTGATCCTTTGTACCTATGACGGCGTCTGCAGGGTCGTGGAAGGCCGCGATGTACCCCTAACAAGGTTTAGACTACGGGACGCACCGGCTGAGAGCCAAACAGTCTGACCGTTCCCACGGGAAAACTTCTGGTAGCCAAGCAGTATGACAGCACCCCAACAGGTTGTCACTCTCGCTAGTTGAGGGCCCTCTCCTAATTAAAAAGGGGTGGGGTCAATATATTTTTGGGGGCGGAGTTTCCAACAATGAAACGCGCATGATTGGACCCATGTAGAGGTCTCTTGTTCCCAAGGAAGGAAGCAAGGGACACGAGGGTGATTTAAGCGCAGGATTTTGCCCTGCTGGGCAGGCTAGTCGCTGACCAACATGGTTTAGAAACAGACCAACAAGTATCTTTTCTAGAAGTTTTTAGTGTGGCTCTGCATCTGCTGGCCACCAAAACTTAGCCGTTCATCTAGTTGTGACGCGATATTAACGTCTGCAACGTAGACATCGGGACTTCGCCTCGAGTTAGCTCAACCTGCCTGAGGTCACCTGCAAGCGCTAGCCTCCCGGAGCCACCAGCGTTGCAACACCGCCGACATCGCAGTCGTGCCAGAACTCTCTTCGACTTCTCGCATCCGATCGTCGGGGACGCAACGCTGCCGGTCATCACACGTATGCTTTCACCTGTTTATATCTTTTGACTTTCTCCTCCGTAGTTGTATTGCTGTTAGTTCGCGTAGTTTGTAATAGTTCTCTCTCGCAAGCTGATTAATTGTATTTTTAGTTGTATCAAGTATTGATGTATTTTGTTAGTTGTATTGAAGTGTTGTACTAGATCCTGTGTGCTGCAATATCACTAGAGTAAAGTTTGTTTTGCTTTTTCACATTTCTGATCTCTTCACTGTCCCTGCTTGCGTACGGAATGAACTAACCTGTTGTCATTCCCGTCGCTGACTTCGCTCTGGCGACGCTAGATTGGCGGCTTGTCACAATCACCAGCTATTCGATAGATGCAGTTTCTTGACTTACAACGGTGAAATAAAGCTCAAATCGCTGTGTCAACACCTTCCAGTTCGCCCACTAATCGCCGATCATGCACGTACGCGCTCAGACGCCTCTGCTGGGGACGTTATTTTGTGTAGGAAGATCCGCATCAAGTGAGCTCACTGGTGACGCTTAGCTGTTGCGTGGAGGTGCTCTGCTTTTTTCGCTAGTGATTGTCATTATCGGTCACAATTGAACGACTCCTCACACTTGACTAGGCCACATTAACTTGACGAACTTGACAGAGAATACAAAGTGGGAACACATGAAAATAAGATGCTCCACGTTACTTGGTTATGATAATGATGATAGTGAGTCGAAATCTAAGTTCCGCTAGTTTCGATTTCAACTTCATTTTAAGGTTCTTTTGTAGCATCATAGGACGGAGTTTAGAGTATAAAAGCCACGTAAGGAAGCATAAAAAATTTAGACAAAAGCTGTCTGCAAAAGACCGAATTAGGTGTACGCACTAAAATATCCGCAGGACAACGCTATGGCTTAGTGAGGCTTGTTTGGCAATAGCAGGTAATTAGTTGATTATGCAAGTCTGTAATTGTAATGCATTGTGTTAAACTCGGTCATCTATCTCACCATAGGTCGTTAGAAATTGTGAAGCTCGTTCACACTCAGTACTGAAATATAGCTTGCGCTTAGCGCTCATTCGGACTTGGACTCAACAAAATTTCGCTAAGCCGGGCTCATATTCAAGAAAATTATATTCAACCGGACTCTCTCAGACTCAAACTTACCAAAATATTACTCACCCGGACTCGATCAAACGCACACTCATGGCTCGATAGGAATCTCAGTGAATCAATAGACTCATGAGTCCACCATGGCATCCATGCTCTTTAACACGATTAGCTCACGTTCATTGACTTTCGATATTTCGATTTATGTTGTGTATTGATGTAGCCACTAGATAAAGTAAAAGTAATATCAACTACTGTACCCTTAAGTACGGTTTTATGTGAGCGATACTGAGTTCTAGTAGTACGTGAGTGTAACCGTTAATCTAGACAAGGTTGTTCCGGTCAGTAGATAGGTGAGGGCAAAAAAAAGAAATGGAACTCACTGACACTCACCCAAAGAATATGTTTTGCCCTTTGAAATCAGACTCAAGAAAAACTTTTTTATCCGGACTGGCTCGGATTCGACCTCGCGAGAATACCATTCACCTAAACTCCCACTCATGGTTAGATGTGAATCTCGTCGACTCTCGAATCAGTTCGCCGACCTGTCTAAGCCCCTCACTGACCTCGCTCATTGCCTAAATTTGTACCTGCTGGCTCCGGCCAGGGTCCTGTTTGGAACACCACGAGAAACGCACAAAAGGAAGCTCACAGCAACTAAACCTGTTTTAAATCGTATCGCGAATAACTCCTTGGAACATAAGGTCACAATCTGGCTACGCGTGAATATTCCACAGCAGACCTTGTTTCACAGGGCACGTAGTGGAGTATCCAGTGCCAAAATGAACCATTTTTTTGTTAAATTTGCGCTTATCAAAAGAGTTGGTCGTTGGGCAAGTTGCTGCTTCAAAGGAGCCATCGTGAGGGCGCATTAACACGCAACACACAAGAAGAGATACACGAGGCCAGGCGCAAACGACTAACTGGCTTTATTCAAGCAACATCCACATTTTTACATATATGAACACCCTTCGCAGAGGCACCACCACAACAACCACGAAAATTTAAACCAGACTAGAAATAAATTAGAATTCAGCATTTACGCACTCGACACCTATTTTTTTTTTTTTTTGCACCACCATGATTCGCCATCACGATGGTTTCTAAGTTGCGCTCATCAGATGTCAGCAAAATAATAATGCAGACAGGATTAAAAATTGATATTAGATTTCGCACATAGAATAACTAAAATTACCTTGTTATAAAACAAACAATAGCCTTTAAGATTGGAAATTTTTTGCTTGTCTCGGAAGCAATACATCGTCAACATCGGGTCCCGCATGGCATCATGGGCTGCTCTAGTCACGCGATAACGTTTCGCGTTCAAAATAACGGAGGCTTGCTCCACGGTCCTTTCATCATTACTTAACGATAGGAAATTTTAGTTTATATAGAGTCTGCGTGGCTGCATTTATCGGCTTTGTGTTCTGCGGTTCCCCATCCTGTAGGTGTACAACTAAGTAATACGTTCAGCGGCAACGACTTCCACCTGACCATTTCCCACGCTGCATGATCGGGTAAGTAGCAGGGTTTGTCCTAAAGACCGTTTGCAGTCTTCTCTTTTGTAGCCCTTTTTGCCATCGCATGTTTCGTCACACTAATTGTGACGTAAGTCACGTTTACTGCCGTTGTCACACGGGCACTTTTGATCATGACCTGGCTCCCAAATTGCGGTTTGACTCACGTCTCAGCCAAATTCAATCCAGAATAATTTGCACCACTTAGCAACGATCATTGCTCATCGCGATAAAGAAATCAGATCCAAACCAGCCCTTCTAACGAGCAAAAGTCTCGTGTCACACCAATGCATTCTACTGTATGCAACCAAAAGTTATAAATGTCTCATTTTTTGCGTTCATACATATTCAATATTTCGATTTATGTTGTGTATCGATGTAGACACTAAATAAAGTATAAATGATATCAACAATTTTTTTCGTAGAATCATTTTTAGGTTGCTCTGTGCGGTTATGTCTAGATAAAAAAAGACCTAATGAATGAGTGGCAGCCCCTTGTTCGTTTAAACGACGAATTGTCTAGCATTACGTCTAGACGGAATGATAGAAGCTGTTAAAGCTATGTACAGACGTAAAAAAAAGAAATGTTAGAGGTGTGTTCAGCGTGACAACAAATAAAACTGGCTTGTTAAACCATCCGCACCGATCGGCAGTTGTGGCGCTGTTGACTGAGGCAGCGCATGCAGGATGGTGAGGTGATAGGTTCGAGCCCTTTTGCAATATTCCCCTTTTTTGCACAAGTATATTTAAAACATTGCAGCATTATTGTTCTAAGGGCACCACTTATACATTTTTTTTCTTAAATAAAATAGCCTTCGTCACCGCTGCAGACGCTCAAAAGCGCGTTGCTTCAGTGCCATACCGTTTTGTTGTAGCAAAATAGTGACTGTTGGCGACAAAAGCGCACCGCAAATCACAGTGACACACGAGGGAACCTCCGAGACTGCCAAATGATTATCATACGCAAGTGAATATTGTGAACCAGACGACAGACGTAACTTTACCTGCTGATCATCGTTACGGCTGGAAGAGAAATAGAGGCCGAATTGAGAGGGGGTGGGCTTGCCTTCAGCGGCTCTTTTTTTCAAGCAAGAAACATGCAATAAAGAGTCATTACCAGCATTTATGCATGCAGATGAACTAGTAATATTGGATGACAACAAGGAAGATCTTGAGGAATCAATAACAATCTGTGGTAATGAGTGTTAGATAGGTTAGATATGAAGTTCTGTGAGGAAAAATTGATGGTCACGATTTTAACGTAAGAAAGGCATAGAATACACTTGTCTAACTGGAGATAGTTTCTCACTGGATATATATATATATATATATATATATATATATATATATATATATATATATATATATATATATATATATATATATATATATATATATATATATATATCTTGTAACGGTGTTTTTTTGCAGAGCAGAACGCAGAAGGCGAAGCAGTCAGCAGCGTCCGGCCAAGCGCAGCAAACACGAGCTTATGCTGATGGCCATGCCCTTGAGGCGCCGAGAAATGCCGCTAAGACTTCCCTTCTTCACTACAATCGCCCTCCGCAGAAAAAGGTGCCATCCTGGTGGATTAGGGAGAAGAAACGACTAATGGGTCATAATATGGCTTGAGGCCAGAGACGTGGACAGTGTCGCGGCCGCGGTAGCGTAGGTCTGTAGATGGGATGATGGGCTCCACGATATAGTTGACGAGTGACGTTTGCTCTACAACGCGGTATGGCCCGATGTATTTGGGAAGAAGTTTTGCGGAGAGGCAAGGTGTGGTAGCAGGTGCCCGAAGCCATACCATTGAGCCTGGTGGAAAGTTTGCAGCCGAACGGTCCCCAGTCAGGCGGGAAAGCTGCTGCCACTGGTCCTCGGTAGAAAAGGAGCGGGCAAGCTCGCGGCATTCTTCAGCATGTCGAGCAGCTTCGGACAGAGTTGTTTTTTCGGACTCATAAGGTTTATATGGAAGAATACTGTCTACTGTATTTAAAGGTTCTCGTCCGTACAGAAGAAAGTATGGTGAAAGCCCAGTAGTAGCTTGTACGGCAGTATTATACACGTAGGTGACGAACGAGAGAACTGGGTCCCAATTTGAATGATCAGAGGCGACGTACATGGACAGCATATTGCCAAGGGTACGGTTCAAGCGCTCCGTCATGCCATTCATTTGAGGGTGGTACGCTGTACTTGTGCGGTGCATGATTCGGCATTCGTTGAGTAATGCCTTCAAGGCGTCAGAAAGGAAGGCACGGTCTCTGTCACTAAGAGCTCGCGAGGGGCACCATGACGCAAAAGGAAACGTTGTAACAAAACGGTCCAACGTCACGGGCAATGGTAGTCAGCAGCGCGGCTGTTTCGGCATAGCGTGCCAAATGGTCTATCGCAACAATAACCCAGCGCTTACCAGCTAGAGTTTATAGTAGTGGTCCGTAAATGTCAATGCCGACGCGATTAAAAGGTCGACTAGGACAAGGAAGAGGTTGTGACAGGTAGACTTGCCCGGGAGGTAACTTTTGTCGTTGGCACTGAGCACACGAGCGAATGAATTTCCGCACGTAGTTATACATGCCACGACAATAAAATCTGAGTCGAAGCTTAGCGTATGTCTTGAAGAGGCCTGCGTGGGCGCACTGTGGGTCTGCGTGAAAAGCTTCGCAGATAGCAGCTCGAAGATGGCGGTGTATCACAAGGAGACACTTGCGACTGTCAGAAAGGTAGTTGCGTTGATAAAAAATATCATCCCTTAGGCAAAAGTCGCTAGCCTGGCAGCGGAGAGCGCGAGACGGCGAAGGAGTGAGAGGATAAGAAAGAATGCTTAAGAGGCCACAGGGATCCTTTCGTTGTTCCACCGTCATGTTGCGCAAGGCGGATGATGCAAGTGCAGGCTCGAGGGAAAAGACGCAAACACCTTCATCCGATATGGGTGAGCAAGAAAGGGCGTCGGTGTCCGTGTGGTTACGACCGGATGTGTAAATAACGCGGATGTTGTATTCCTGAAATTTGAGAGCCCAGCGAGGAAGTCGTCCGGTAGGGTCCTTAAATGTGGATAGCCAACAAAGGGCGTGGTGGTCAGTGACGACGTCGAGTGCGTGACCATACAGGTAGGGGCGAAATTTTTCAAGAGCCCAATTAATAGCTAAACACTCTTTCTCGGTCACGGAGTAGTTAGCTTCGGCTTTCGTCAAAGTTTGGCTTGCGTAGGCGATGACATATTCATGAAACCGTGCTTTCGTTACGTGAGCACAGCACCAAGTCCAACACCGCTGGCATCAGTATGAACCTCCGTGGGAGCGGCAGGATCGTAGTGGTGGAGGATGGGTGGTGAAGTTAGCAGGCGGCGTAATTTGGTGAACGCATCGTCGCATGCTGGTGACCAGGTGGAAAGGTGCTTGTCGCCGCTAAGAAGGTCTGTAAGGGGCGCACATACGGAAGCAAAATTTCTAATAAAGCGTCGGAAGTATGACGACAAGCCGACAAAGCTTCTAAGTTCCTTTAAGTTCTTTGGCTTCGGAAAATCAGCGATTGCTCGAGGCTTGGCGGGGTCGTGCAGTATGCCGTCCCGCGATACGACGTGGCCAAGAATGGTGAGCTTCCGGGCACCAAAACGACACTTCTTGAGGTTGAGTTGAAGGCCGGCGTCGGTGAGGCGTGTGAGGACATGCTCGAGACGATATGAATGGGTGTAAAATTCGGTGGAAAAGACAACTACGTCATCGAGGTAGCATAAACATGTGTTCCACTTGAGGCCTCGTAAAATAGTGTCCATCATTCTTCCAAAAGTGGCTGGAGCGTTACAAAGGCCGAAAGGCATAACGGTAAATTCGTATAATCCATCAAGTGTGACAAATGCTGTTTTCGGTCGGTCAGATGCTTCTATAAGAACTTGCAAGTATCAAGACCGTAAATCCAGCGGAGAAGTATTCTGCTCCTGCAAACAGACAAGGGCGTCTTCTATTCGCGGTAACGGGTAAACGTCCTTAAGGGTGATCTTGTTTAAACGTCAATAGTCCACACAGAACCGAATGAAGCCGTCCTTCTTCTTAACAAGAACGACCGGTGACGCCCAGGGACTGTTAGAAGGCTGTACAATACCCCGCTGGAGCATGTCAGCAACCTGGTCGTCAATAACACGGCGCTCTGACGCTGAGACTCGGTAGGGGTGCTGCCGTAGAGCCGTGACACCGGATAATGGTGTCAGAACTTTGCGGAGTTTGCGGCACAGGTTGATGGAAAGGACGGATAGAGCGGCTCTGGTGTCGACAAGCGCCATAACGACGATACCATCGACTGACACTTCAATGATGTTAGCTGGACAGGGGCGAGGACTTGTGCATGGCGACGGGGACGCAGTTCGTGCATCGGGAACTGCGGCCGTTAGTTTTCCTGGTTGGTGGGTTCGAAATGGCGATGCATAGGGGAAAGCGAACGTTGACGTGAAGATGGGGAACGGCGGGTGAGACCATGTGGACGATCAGAAGGAGAGGAAGAGAAGCAGAGCTTGAAGGCGTAGAAGAAAACTGAGGGTCGAAAGAGGGCATTCGTCGAATGTTCTGAGCAGCTTGGCGACGACGACAGTAACGTGCCACGTGGCCAACACCGGCACAAGCAAAACATATCGGATGGTTGTCGCAGGTCCGCCATTGGTCGGAGTAGTAGACTCCGACTTGCGGCAGGGGGGCAGGAAACTGCGGCCGAGGTGGTATCGGCATCGACGGTGGTGAATAGGTCGGCGGCGAAAAGGGCGGCGGCGAATACATAGGCGCTGGCTGCAACGCAGGCTGTCGAGGTTGAGAAACGACCTCGGCGTGCGTGAGAGGTGCGGCGACTGGCGGCGGTTCACGGGCGGGAGGAAGAACTTGTGCGACCAGGTCTTGAATGAAGTCGCGGAGTGTAGACGTTAATCTGCGTGGTTGATTGGGTACGCAGGACATCAAAGAGAGCTGACGAGCGACCTCAGCGCGGATGAACTCTTGGATCTTAGAGAGAAGTGGGGCATGGTCTTCTCCTATGCCATCAGCATAAGCACGAGCTTATGCTGATGGCCATGCCCCTGAGGCGCCGAAAAATGCCGCTGAGTCTTCCCTTCTTCACTACAATATATATATATATATATATATATATATATATATATATATATATATATATATATATATATATATATATATATATATATATATATATATATATATATATATATATATATATATATATATATATACATATATATATATATATATATATATATATATATATATATATATATATATTTATATATATATATATATTTGCTACCTCAATAGTTTATGCCACCTTGATGACGTAGTTGTATTTTCCACCCCCAAATTTTCTCTATCACCTAAAGGACACAAACCACTTCATCTGCGAAACTTCAAGTCTCGAAATCCCAGGCGGCAGTTTTCTGGTGACCATGGACGTGTGCTCACTGTACACCAACATACCCCACCATGACGGAATAGCGGCTATGGTTTCTGAATATGTAAAATCTGACTCATCAACTAGTGTAAGTGGCGAGGTACTGTTAACATTTCTTGAACTTGTACTAAATTATAACCATTTTGAGTTCAATGGCAAGCATTTCCTTCAGGTCTGTGGCACTGCAATGGGCACGAAAATGGCCCCAAACTTCGCGAGCACCTTTATGGCTTCACTTGAAATCCCATTTATTGAGGGACGCACCTTGAAACCTTTCTACTACAGAATATACTTAAACAATAATTTTATAATATGAAACCATGATGAGGGAAGTCTTTTCCGCTTCATAGAGGATTTTAACAAGTGCCACCCGTCAATAAAATTCACGCACAAAATTTCCAAAACTAGCATTAACTTTCTGGACGTCACTGTCACGGTCAAAAATGACCGCTTGTCAACAAACCTTTACAAAAAGCCTACAGACCGTCAAATGTACCTACATTTCAACAGCAGCCACCCAAAGCATTGCAAAACGGGTATTCCATATTCTCAGACCTACCGGTACCGAAGAATATGCACCGATATGCGGAAATTTGACAGACACGCGGAACACCTAAAGCATTCCTTATTGAAACAAAATTATCCGGAAGACATTATTGACGATGCCATACTACGTGCTCGCAACATGAACAGGAATGATATAATCAAGGGACCAAATATAGTATATAAAACAACTTCCCAAACGAACCTTGTACTAACTTACTCCTCATCAGCGCCATGAATCAACAACATACTTTCCCGCCATTTCAACATAATCAGGCAAAGCAAACGACTAACTTCTATTTTCGCGAAGCCACTTCACGTGGTGTACCGCCGGGATAAAAATCTGAAGGACATTCTTGTCAGAGCAAAAACAAACACCCCCAAATTTCAATTAGGGTGCCATCCCTGCGGAAAAGCTCGATGCAAGGTATGCCCACAGATGGTCACAACTCGTGAATCCAAAGCGAACTTCTCGGATTTCAAATTCTGCATAAATGAAAGCCTTAATTGTGACTCCAGTAACGTAATATACATGCTACATTGCAACATCTGCGGACAAGAATATATCGGCCAAACACACACGCCATTGCGGCTGCGGTTCAACAATCACCGGTACCACGCCACTTCACTGCCGAAGCTACCTTTATCTAGACATCTGCGCCTGCCAAACCGCAGTTTTGAAAATATCTGCGTAACTCTTTTGCAGTCCGGTTTCTCAAACAGACACGAGCGCGAACAGCGTGAGGCATATTTTATTTTCAAATTTCGAACATTAGTAGCCGGCATCAATGAGGACCCCGGAAAACTCGACTGACTCCGAGAAGTAAGCCAGGAGGAAATTGGTGACAAAGATTGATAGCTGGAGACCATGCTTTTTTCTGGCTGACTCGTACGTGTACACTGTGCTTTCTTGTTTTTTGTTTTTCTTTTTTTTCTGCCTTTTTTTCTTTTTTACACATGCACATACAAAGTGTTTACGTTCGCCTACCACTTGATGACCATTGAAGGGAAACGGATGAAGATTAAAGGTAAAGAGCCGACCGACCCATTAAGGGGAATCCCTTCCTTTACACACGCCGCACGCCGACCGACCCATTACGGGGAAACCCTTTCTTTATGCACGCCGTCACGGACCCTCCCGGCACCGCGGCGACAATCTTGGGTGGCCCGACACACGTCGAGAACTGAACAGCACGTGATAAGAACCGTATGTGGACGTACACGGACAGTTGATTTCGTTCTCAGTGTTGACAGTGGTTCTTCCTCTTTTTTACTTTCTTTCTTTTCTTTCTTTTTCTTTTTCGTCTTTTTTCTCCCCCTTTTTTGTTTTTTTCCTTTTTTTAGTTCCCTCTCACTCTCGTAAACATCTTTCAAGGCGAGAGGGACGCGGCAGCAACGAAGTTTGGAAATTCATGTCAGTATAACTCATCCCCTGATGAAGAGAGGACCCCTCCCGGAACTGTTGGGAAATAAATATATTTATCCTTGTTGACAATGCTCCCGTTGTGCCATATCCCATACCTTCATATATATATATATATATTTATATATATATATAATAATATATATATATATATATGGTAGAGAGAGAGAGAAGGGTCCAATGAAGCAGGGAGGTTAAACAGTAGAAATTTCTGGTTGGCGGCTGTAATTAACAAAATAGGGCTCTGTAGAATCGCTATAGTAGCAATGTTGTGAGAGGATTTCGGAAAATGGTTATGGTTCCTGTTCTGACGTTTGGCTATGCGGTTTGGCCCCTTGCTCGCTGTCTTCAACTTCGTCGGTCTCTTCCTTTTCACTTTGAGTCTCGTGCCGGTCTCGTGGCGTCGCATCGTGGCGCGCGCTGGACGGCGTTCCATGGCGCGGCTTTCTTGCTACTTGTGTGGTGCCTTTTAGAACGCAAATTGTTGCAAGCGTCTTCTACGAATATCGAACTGTGGAAATATATATATATATATATATATATATATATATATATATATATATATATATATATATATATATATATATATATATATATATATATATATATTGTGGTGAAGAAGAGAAGCCTCAGCGACAGGGGCATGGCCATCAGCATATATATATATATATATATATATATATATATATATATACCTATGTGTGTGTGTGTGTATGTGTGTGCATGTATATATGAGAGTGAGAGAGATTTGGAAAGGGGTCATGGTTCCTGTTCTGACGTTTGGCTATGTGGTCTTGGGCATGAGATCAGAGGCTCAAGCAAGAATAACGATAATTCTCGGGGTGGTTCTCTGCTGTACTTCGCCAAGGTGGGAGTATTGCACACCAAGATTTACCTGGCTAATTGCGAAGGGATAGGCACACTATGTAGCGCATATGTGGAGGTGACAAGGGGGAAACAGCTGATGCTGAAAAAGATGATACTGTTTTCTTGAAGGTATTCACGTGAAGTCCTAGGTAATGGTGGAAATATTTTTAAAGCTCGGTTGGGTTTAGGGCAGTGCGGGCAAAAGAGACTTTAAGAAGGTAGAAATAACCAGGACGAGGTTAACTGATTGCTGACTACAATGAAGGCTCGAGTGAAATTTATTCCTTGTCTGCACACAGTGCTTGTACTAGTAATTAATGTATTCCGGCTAAACATTGCAAGCCGCTGCCCAACGTAACGGTACACCCTTATCAAATATAGTATGTAGGTGTTCTCTTCCCTTATCCATCCATCCATTAGAAACCATCTCGTGAAGTGTTGTCGGTTTCGAAATCCTTGTGATACCAAGCTTGAACTATCACCTGTTAAGGCCGGTTAGGGCGTGTGCACACTCAATAACACACACACACAGAAAGACTCCACTCACGCCCTTCAGTGGTTCATTCATGCAAATTGAAAAGCCGAGTGCTGCAGTTTATAAAATT
The DNA here is from genome assembly GCF_043290135.1 of Rhipicephalus microplus. Lineage (NCBI taxonomy): Eukaryota > Metazoa > Arthropoda > Arachnida > Ixodida > Ixodidae > Rhipicephalus > Rhipicephalus microplus. The sequence goes on from NC_134710.1 coordinate 322,956,195, forward strand.
TCAACTAATTACAGATAAATAATTTTTTTAATTTTTTATTCCCGTTAAAGCAAGAATTGAATACTTCATTGTTTATGTCGTGCAACATTATTTACATACAACGTAAACTCGTACACGCACAGTGAAAAACACTACTGTCACCGAAGGTCAGTACCTTGTTGATTGGCAATAATGTACGAAGTCGGCCTAACGTTCCTATTACGCGAGTGAGAAGTGCAGTCTGCTGGTCAATAGGGTACTAGCCCTCGGTGACAAATATTTCTCACTGTGCGCGATCGTTTTTGTTGTATCTGTGCGTGTTTACGTTGCATGTGAATCATTTTGCATGACTGAAACAATCAAGTATTTAATTCTTGCTGTAGCGGCCACAAAAATAAAGCATTTTTTTAATAGGTCGAAGTTCCATGAAACTCTAGCAGATGCAAACGTCACCATGGCACCGTGGACGTAACGCAAGCAGTGGATATAGTTATGTCTAGACGTAGCGACACCCTTGGCTTTAGTTGCGGCTGGACGTAACAGGAAGTCTGGTTATAGTTACGCTTGATCGCTCAATTCAGCGAGAAGCAATGCCAAACTTTACCGTAGCAGATGCAAATGTCGTCTTAGTACTATGGTAGGTGCCATGGAGTTAACGCAAGCAGTGGCTATAGTTATGTCTAGGCGTCCGTTGGCTATAGTTACGGGTGGACGTAACGATAGCGCTGGCTATAGATACGTATGGACGTAACGATTGTGGTGGCTATCGTTACGTCTGGACGTAACGACTGCGGTGCTTACAGTTACGTCTAGACGTAAGCCTAGCCGCACCATTTAATCAATGGTTTCACCATCTTTACCTGAAGCACCAGCTTTGCCATTAATTCTTTCGTTGCGTTTGTTATTAAGGCCTTCTGTGTTTGGCTCTAGTCAGCGTTAGTTTATAAGTACACGTTTCTTCGTTTTGTAACATTAATATAATTTTACTCCCATTTGTTTCTGAGGAGAACGAATATTATGGTATTATGGCAGTGGAAACAACCACCGCCTGTAAAGCGCCTCCCTATCGACGCGGTGATGGGCGGCTCAACTATTCATTTGCTTTAACCACTTGCAAATAATTGAAAAGTGAACAAATGCATGCAACATTGTTAATAGTGGTGGGATTCTGCATAAGTCAAAAAGTTTCAGGGGCCATGAACACTACTTCAACTCCAGCACTTTCTCCCTATTTTATAGTACAGTTTGTGAGAGACACTATGCATGCTAAGTACGGCAGCTGTCTTCTTTTCTTGCAGCCCTTCAGATGGTCTGTAGCTGCTTTTTACACCTAGGATACCTCCCATGCCTAAGCAAGTCCTCGGCTAGAGGCAACTCAACTTGAGTTGAACCTGCAATACGAAGTCTATACACTTACTTGAATTGCTTCAACCACCTTGTGATAAGGTGATACACGCAGAGCATTCTGCAAGACCATGTGCATGGCTGCCCTCTTGGTCTTTTTTGTGTGCCCCAACAAGAAAGGCAGCAGTGGCTTCTATAGACGATGCTTATACTGCCAACTTGTGCACCATTTTGTAAAAAGCTGTTAGGCGCAGGGATTCGATTGTGAAACATTTGGGAATCGCATGTGTTGCCACAAGATGCTGAAGCTTGTGCTGTAAAACCTTCATACTGGGCATAACAAGCTGCTCACATTCCACAGATTCTGCCAAACAAATAAAGAGTAAAACTTATCCACATAGCAGGAGATTGTACAACACTGAAACCTAGAAATGTGTTATTATTGTTCGTTCAAATACAAGTCAAGTGCTGGTCTTCAAGAATTGATACTGTCCTCGATCTAATACTAATACGCTGCCGTTACAAACACACATTTACGACCCAGCCAGAAAAGGTAGACTCCAGTAACAGCCTGAGAAACACTTTTAAACACCTGCCAGTGACAATCGAGGCTTTCCAGGGCAAGATACTGCTGAAAGAATTTCGATAGCATCCTAGACACAGAGCAGTAGATACTTTGCGCTGGCAGGCTTTTTATATTTGGGAAATCATTGCGTTGATTTTTGATGACTTGTACTTGGCCTGTACTGAAAGGAAAAGTATAATTAAAAGTTTGATGACTTTCAGTGCTGCAAGATCCTTCTGCTTTGTGGATGATTTTTTGGTGTTTCACTAGGCAGAATCAATAGGCTGGGAATAGATTGTCGTGCCCACTTTGACGCTTTCTTAGGATGTGCTCTGATTTCTTAAAATAGCGTAGCTGCTTCTTGAATGAGGCACCATTACTTTCCTAAAATTAAGGCGGTTTCTAAGAGAATAACACTCATATTAGGGGTATGAACCTTGTGCTTGGAAGCCATTATTGCTTTTGTGTCGCGGTCTTTCAAAGTGGCTAATAGGTAGAACAGGCACTTGCCTTTGCAGAATTCGCTGTGGCAATCGTCTCATCACAAACAAGGTGGATGATGCATTATCCGAGTAAGCATCCCATGTTATTATTGCGGGTTTCGTTCAAGATGTGTTGTTGTTAGTAGCTGTGAGTGTGCTTAGGTATGTGACGGATCCTAGACGTGAAGAGGAGTGGCGGGCCACATCAAAGGCCCAAGAAAGGAAGAAGGCAATTGTAGTACACTGCATGTACAATGACTCTGATGGTCTAACTCAAGGAGGTTGGGAGAAAGTCTTGAAGTACAGGCCGTCTACTTTCTTGCCTGTACAGATCCACCTCTTGAATGAACTGAAAAGGGCGCCGCTATAATCGCAGGTAAAATTGTGTAACATGTCTTAAACGCTTGGTGAACACAATCCCTTTAACAAAGAAAATTGAGCCTCTAAAATTTTCTTTTGTTCATTTATCCTGAGGGTCTCGTTTCTGTAAACCTAATGGCTTTATGTAGTATAGGACCGCTTGATGTCAGCTACTGACATGTAAGAATACCATGTGCTACTTACCGTGCTGACTAACACACCCAGGTTTATGCACTCGGAAACACTTGACAATGTTGACAAGAGGACAGCCGCCGCTTTAGCTCAATTGCTAAGAAAATCGAATGCATTATCCGAAGGCTGTAGGTTTATTCTTTGCCGGTGGAAAGTTGTGTGTTCGTCGACCGTAATTTCCTTATATTTTACCGTAATTGCTGTACTAAAGTCAAAAAGGTACTAATAAACTCTCCTACATTTTTCATGGGCTGATTATCTGTTCTCATTAGAGTACTGTAGAAACATCTGCGCTGCTTTGTAATAAATTTCAGTTGGAAGGTGGCGCTACATCTTTGTATCTTTTGTCCCTCCTCTTGCATTTGCTCGGAGCAGCCTTTGCAGGCGAGTTAACTTGTGGGGACATGCTTGTTGTTTACTAAATATCAACAAATAATATATAATGGAACATACTTAAAATAAATTTTGAGTGCTTGTCATACCATTACTTGCAGAACATCCCTTTGGTTTCCGTCTATACAACCCACTGCCTTCTATGTCTTAAGTTTGTGTTGGCTTCCACAACCGTTGCAAGTGTTCTCCTAGCAGACTTCTTCCAATGAAGAGGGGGCAGACTTGCATGGAAGCACAAAAGGTGATGCCCTTGCTTTGGCTGTGCAGTTTTATGGTTCATGCATATTTACATCTGAGAGGCTATCATCGAGGCACCCAGGAAGCCGTCTTTGAAGAAAGTTGTCTCTGCGGTGACCACATGCATGCGGTTTTTGTTCATGTAGCCAGCTATGCTCGCATGAAAGCCACCTTAGGTCACACATCACTTGGCGCTCTCTAAACCGAAATGGTGATTGAGCACTGTAAAACCTTTTTTTAGGTAACTAACCGGTCCATCCACAATGAGGGCGTCGTTAACTACTTATTGCCAAAAAAAAATGCTACGCAAAGTTTTTGTAATGAGTGCTCAGGTTGTGTCTATGAAAGTAAAATGAGCCCTTAAATGCTCTTTTCGTGCCCCGCCGCGGTGGTCTAGTGGCTACGGTACTCGGCTGCTGACCCGCAGGGCGCGGGTTCGAATCCCGGCTGCGGCGGCTGCATTTCCGATGGAGGCGGAAATGTTGTAGGCCCGTGTGCTCAGATTTGGGGGCACGTTAAAGGACCCCAGGTGATCTAAATTTCCGGAGTCCTCTACTACGGCGTCTCTCATAATCATATAGTGGTTTTGGGACGTTAAACCCCACATATCAATCAATGAATGTTTTCGTTCTGTGACATGCAGGAGGTCAGTTGCTCAAACCGGAGCCTTGCGTAATGATACACTCTGTGAGCACCATTGCAGTGTATAAACAGAAGTTTTAAGGTTTCTCGGAATCCTTGCGTGGGTCGATAGGTTAGGCCCATTTTTTAAGACAGTGTGTTCCTTGCATTATTCTAGGTCAAAGGTTCAGGAAGATAGCAGAGGTGGAGGAGATTGCAAGGTCAACTGACGCGTGTGTAAGCATGCTGTCGTTGCACCTTTTTAATAAGCAGCATTCTCTTATGGTGTGATTTAGGGATGTGAGCAGTTAGGCTGTATCTTTTTGATTTCGCTTATCCTGATATTTCTATTCTGGTGCTTTTTATGTGTACAGCTGACCCTTGCTGTAACTAGATGAACAGGGGAACAGGAAAACTTTGGTGTTGCAAGGCTTTCACTGATACGCGTACCATCGGGGAAGAAATTTTAGGAGAGAAGACAAAGGGTGTCACTCGCAACTAACTTTATTCTCGGAAAACCAGTGACATATATAAAAGTAGAAACCATGCGCATGCTTAATAAATGAACATTGCGCGGAAAGTTCACTTTTCACAGAAAGTTCTTGCTCCCTAATTCTGTCCTTCATGCACCAGCCCATTTGCCTGCACATTGCGGTTCCTGCAAATGTGAGGCAAGGTTTTTCAGTGTATCCGTCCTTGGATAAAGTAATAATACTTTGTCACGAAAAATTATGGAAGCATACCACATTAGAAAGAAGGGAGATACGCATGTTAGTGATACATCTGTTGCTCTGCGTGGTGGGGAATTTCATTTTAATAAACCTGTTATGAAGATATATAGCCAGTAAAGCCTTCAGAAACTAATGCAGGCTACAATTGCAAGGGGCAGGCCATTGTAAATTTATGAGTGAATAACATTTTATTTTTTGTGTAGAACAATAATATTGAATAAATTTCCAAGCTACAATATACCTAATGTCTACGCGAAGTTGTTTTGTGTTCTGACGAATAGGTCATGAATTATAACTACTGGCATTCTCAAATTTATGAATCCACTTGTTAAGGCATTACTGATGAGACGAAAAAACTATCCAAGGCGAAAATGTGAAATTTTCAAAAATGAAGCAGCAAGCCTTTTCTATAAAAAATTGTCTTGAGTTAATTTATTGGAAAAATGTGCATAGCAGTGAATTTTGCTCAGTTTTTCTGCTCAGCAGGTTTGTGCAAATTCACTTTTTCTTTTATTGCTAATGCACAACAATTATCGCACATTAGCAGGGCCATGTCATGTTTTGTGATTACCAATGCTCACTAAATTTGCGGAGCAGTGCTTGAATCAAAAGATTTTCAACAAATAACAAATCTTGCAAGCATTTTTTGGTGGTGACATCATCTGTGAAAAGAAATATGAAGTTGTCTCGTGCCAGTTCGACGTTTGTCAAAAGTGAAGCCACAAAATATGACCATGCTGCCGAAAAACGTACGGGTTATTTTTCCAGATTCCAGACTTCAGCGTCTAGCCCAGTGGGTAAATCTAATCGCTACGTTTTTAATGCACAATGTAACCCCGAGGGGCTGCTGAAAAAAAAAGAAAAAGAGGGAGTGACAGAAAAAAAGAAGGGCAGAAAGCGTGCTACATTTCTGACCAGGTGGCTTGGCAATCGTGCCGAGGATTCTAGGACCTGCTCAGTTGCTCACCTTTGTAGCCAGGGCACAGCAGAAGTGTTTCTAAAGTACACAAAGAACTTGACTTCGCTTCTCCTATATTTGAGACTCGTAGAACATTACATGGTGGTCTGCCCCGCCGCGGTGGTCTAGTGGTTAAGGTACTCGGCTGCTGACCCGCAGGTCGCGGGATAAAATCCCGGCTGTGGCGGCTGCATTTTCGATGAGGCGGAAATGTTGTAGGCCCGTGTGCTCATGTTGTAGGCCCGTGTGTTGTAGGCCCGTGTGCAGCTTAGGCGCTTTACCAAGCATATGAAGTGGGCGCGCCAACACGGTAATTGGGAGCAAATTAACTCGATAAATACGGTTTCATACACATAACGTAAACGACTTCGGGTAAATGCTTTTGGCGCTTAGAACTACAGCCAGTGTCAGGAACAACTTCGCAGTTCACGTCATTCAAGCGTCACGTGACGCTGTATGGGCCAAAGCACCATCTTAGCAGTATTTCAGACAGTCCACGTCTACGTATCGGGATCCAGACGCAGACCTTGTTGCCTGCTGTGTAGCTAATGCACTTGTGTCGGGGGTCCTACTATTGTGTATCTTGATGCTGTTGATGACAGAGGCGTACACGCGCGAGCTGTCTTGCTTCCTCGGCGCGTTGAGTGAATTCTTCGGCGTCTACTTGTATGTCGTCACACTCAAGCGGCAACATGGCGTCCAACGTTGTCGTGACTTCACGACCATAGATCAGACTGAACGGTGTCATTCCAGTGGTTTCTGGTCAAGCGGTATTATAGGCAAAGGTCACGTAAGGCAATATCTGATCCAAGTTTTTATGTTCCGTTACAACGTACATGCTGATCATGTCTGTGAGGGTCCTATGTAGGCGCTCCGTCAATCCGTTTGTCCGTGTTTGGTATGCAGTTGTTCTCCGGTGAGCTGTACAGCTGAGTCTTAGAATTGACTCCAAAAGTTCTGCGGTGAAGAAAGGTCCTCTCTCTGTGATCATAGCTGTCGGAGCGCCATGCCGAAGGACTATGTTTTCGATGAAGAACTGAGTGGCTTTTGCTGCTGTGCTGCACTGCAGAGTTTTAGTCTCTGCATAACGGGAGAGCTAATCAGTGGCCACAATAATCCATCTGTTCCCTGTTGTGGAAGTTTAAACGCCCAAAAAATCCATTCCAATCTGGGTGAATGGCTTTGCTGGTGCTTCGACAGGATGTAAAAGACCAGCTAGCTTGCTGGGAGGCGCTTTGTGTCTTTGGCAGTCGGGGAAAGTTCGCACGTGATGGTTAACAGAAGCAGGTAACTTTGGCCAGTAGTACTTGCACCGTAGTCGGCACAATGTTCGGGTGTAGCCTGGATGACCACAATTTGCTTCATCATGGCACGTTTCCATTATTTTTCGAAGAGAGGCAGACAGGACAAGCAAGTGCGGGTTGCCGGTTGATGAGAAGTTTTTCTTATAGAGAATATAGTTTCGCAAGCAAAAAGGTGGCAGTCTTATAGCGAATAACCACGGCACGTCTTTACGCCGTCCTTCTAAATATTCAATGAGTGGTAACAGCTCGAAGTCACTGCGCTACTCTCGTGCAATAGTGGCCGTGTTGACAACCCCCAAGAATGCCGCGTCGATGTTCTCGTCATCATGAGCGACAGTCTCCACTGGCGACCATGAGAAACAGTGGGCGTCGGTGTTCTCTTTCCCAGATTTATAGATAATGGTCATGTCAAACCCTTCAAACCTTAGGCTCTAGCGCGCCAAACGGCCAGGTGGATTTATAAAGTTGGTGAGCCAGCACAAAGAGTGAGGGTCACTAACAACCTTGAAGGAACGGCCGTACAAATTTGGACGAAATTTGATGACCACCCCCACCACGGTGAGACACTCCTTCTCGTTAGTCGAGTAGTTCTCCTCCGTGCGAAAGAGAGTTCCTCTGGCGTAGGTTATTACTCTTTCACAGCTGTCTTGCCCCTAATCGAGAACAGCACCCAGACCTACATTGCTGGCGTCAGTGTGAAGTGTTGTAGGGGCTTCCTCGTCGAAGTGAAGAAAGACTAGAAATGTTTACAGGCGTTGTCGTAGTTCATTGAATGTCATTCGCTCTTGTTCACTCCTAAAGGAGGGGACTTCCTCACGTATGATTCGTGTCAATGGCGCTGCAATAAATGAAAAGTCCTCGATAAATCGCTGGCAACAGGCGCACAATCCTAAGAAGCGTCTCACGACCTTTTTGTAGCGTCGTGCAGGAAATTGCGCTACGGCGTCTATATCGGCTTGGTCAGGTCGAACACCCTCGTGGCTAACGACGTGGCCTAGGAAGCTGAGTTTGTTGAAACCAAAATGTCATTTCTCCAGTTTTAAAGTAAGGCCGGCCGAGCGTATAGCCTTAAGGACGGTGAATAAACGGCTGAGATGTTCCTCGAATGTTGCTGAGAATACAATACCATCGTCCAGATAGACCAAGCATGTTTGCCAATTCAGACCTCATAGTACGGTGTCCATGTGACGCCGAAAAGTGGTTGGCGCCGAGCACAACCCAAAAGGGAGCACCTTAAATTCGTAAAGGCCATCGGGCGTCACAAAGGCCATTTTCTCACGATCGCTCTCGTCAACTTCTATCTGCCAGTAGTCGTTTCGGAGGTTCATTGAAGAGAAATAGCGCGCATTACGCAGCCGATCGAGTGAATCGTCTATGCGAGGCAGTGGATAGACGTCTTTCTTAGTGACCTGGTTCAACTTGCAATAATTATTACAGAAGCGCAAGCTACCGTCTTTTTTCTTGACCAAAACCACGGAAGACGTCCAAGGAATTTTGGAAGGTTGTATGACGTCATCCGCGAAAATTTTCTGTACATGCTTCTGAATCTCCTCGCGTTCTTTCGGAGCCACACGGTAGGCGCTCTGCCGAATCGGTCGCGTGTTGTCTTCAGTAATGATGCGCTGCTTGGTCAATGGTGTTTGCTGGACCTTTGACGTACGCAAAAAGCAGTCTGCGAATTGGTGTATAAGTTCAAGCAGGCGCTTCCTATCAGAGGGCGGGAGCGTGGAGCAGGCGCCCACCAGCAAAATTGTCGAGGCGGGGACAGTTGCGTCATCTGGTTGCAAAGCAAAACAATCCCCGGCTTGGGCTACATCGTCCAAGTAGGCAATTGCGGCGCCCATCTGGATTTGATGGCGCTCATTGCTGAAGTTTGTTAGGAGCACTACTGCCTGTCCACCAGTAAGCGCCAGGACGCCTCTCGCTACGTAAATGCTTTGCGTAATCAAAAAATCAACTATGTGCTCCGCTATCACATCTTTTCAGCAAGCCACCCACCGGACACCAACACAAGGCAACAGAATCTCTGTGGGAGCGTCACATCGTCGGCTATACTGCAAATGGCCGCGTGGTTCATCGCTGCCGTTGTCGGCATACGCATGTGCGCAGAATGTCACCATACGTTGAGGTATGTTGATAACAGCGCTATGATCTTGAAGAAAATTCATGCCCAAAATTAGCTCTTTGCAGCACTCTGGCAACAGGACGAAAGTGGCCACGAAGCTAGAATCCCCGATGCGAAGTCGAGTGGTGCGTTTACCCGTGGGAATCATCAGCTGATCACCAGCCCTCTTTATGTGCGGCCGTGTCCACTGCGTCTTGACCTTTCTAAGGCAGTCGGTGAGCTCTTGTCGCACGATCGAGAAGTCGGCGCCAGTGTCGACCAGTGCTGTAACTTAATGTCCGTCAATGAGAACGCTAAGACCGGAGCGTACAACTTCATTGGCATTACTAATCGTCGTCGTATTCGTCGTCGTGTTCGTCGTCATTGTTGTCATATCTTCTTGCGAAAATAAAGGGAACTTTTCGGTGTCTTGACGATTGGAAACCTTGCTCCCGGAGGTCGCAGCAGTTAGTTTTCCCGGCGCGGGCTGGGTGAACGGCCTCTGGTGATGTCCGCGTAGCTCTGAGGGAATTCACGGTGACGCGCAGGTGATGGTGATCGCCAGCAACGCAATGGAGTTGCTTAACCAGGTGACAGTTGATAAGCATCGTGGGCACGACGGTCTTCAGAGCGGAAATAACTGGGACGAGAAAAGTTCCCGAACCTGGAATAACTATGACGGCAATAGCGGGCAATGTGACCGGGTTCTCCGCAGCGGAAGCGAATAGGTCGACGGTCGGCCATGCGCCTAAGTCAGTTCAACGAACTGGTGGTCGTCTCATATAATCCCGCTGCCACCAAGGTACGGCAGTGGGTCGTGGCTGGAAGGGCGTCGCCACAAACGACGATGGAGGACGACGGACCACATCAGCGTAGCTTGCTGGATGGGGCTCATGACGTGGCGTGGGTGGTGTAATGGCTTGCCTCAAATCCTGGCGGACGATTTCGGCAACAGATGCGACAGGCGGTTAGGTAGGGGTAACCCAGAGGGCACGATGTTCATCACGCAGTATTTCTCTAATCATTTGTCGCAGGAAACTTTCGCATACGGCATTCTTTTGAGCTGCAGCACTTACTGCCGTGTTGTTCGGCAGGTGGTCAAAGTGTCGGCGTCGTTGTTGCACTGCGCGCTCGATGACAGTCGCCTCTCCTATGAATTCATCTACTGTTGTAGGTGGATTTCGTACGACGTCCCCAAACACTGGTTTTTTAATACCCTGCATTAGGCGACGCAATTTCTTCGCCTCGGAAATGTCAGGGTCAGCTCGTTCAAACAGACGGATCACCTCTCTGCATACATGGCGACTGTTTCGTTTGGTTCTTGCACGCGGCCTTCAATCAATTGCAGTGCGTGGTCCCATCGGTTCGAGTTCAAAAATGTATCGAGGAGATTTTGACGGAAATCTTTCCAAGATTGGAATGTAGCCTCGCGGTTCTCGTACCATGTGTGAGGGCTATCTTCCAGTGTGAAATATGCGTGGCCAAGTTTGTGCTGTTCGCTCTAGTAGTTGGAAACAGTGACCCGTTCGAACTGTTCGAGCCAGTCCTCGACATCCTCGTAGTCTTTCCCACGGAAAACTTCAGGAACGCGAGGGTGTTCAAGAGTCACCAGCGAGGGAAGAGTGGTCTGCGATGGAAAGATAACCATGAATGTCGTAGGAGCTGCCATGCTGAAAAGAGGTGGGACAGGTGCGGACTCCGGACTTAGGCATAGTAGGCGCCGACTGAATCAGTGCACCGGAGTCGTGACGAGGGGCTGCGTCTCTGGACTAGGTGAACGGGCCTGACTGTCCTGCATCAGGTTGTAGGCTCCAGCACCTCTACCAGTGTCACGACGTCAAAACACAGGTCTTGTCGCAGAGATCGATACACAAGAAGCAGGTCGGTCTTTTTAATAGAACGCGCAAGCGAGTTCTTCTTTTTCGTAAATGTCATAGTCCTTCATGGCACATGCACAACTGCTATCGTCTTTCTTGAGTAAGCACGTGACAATATGGTGGTTTTGGGACGTTAAACCCCACCTATCTATCTACCTTGTGGTCTTTCTTTCGCGTGGAGGTTAGGAATGTATGGCAGTGTGTATTCGATGTGACACTGGTTGAAGGGTAGTATCACATTAGACATCTTATTAGAGACTAGCCTGCGCATGCGAAGAGGTGGTGACATGTTGCGCATCACGTTTTTTTTTTCTTGAGAGGGGAGGGCGGTCTCTATAGGGGAAAGCAGCCTCTATAAACGTTGCATAGGGTGGCAACAAGTGCTAACTGAAAGGTACCATGAATCGTCGGCAAATCATTTCTGAAAAATCCCAAGCCCTCGAGATTTCTTTACCGGTGCAAGGCGGATAACTACAGAGGTCACAGACTCCAAGTTTCGATTTCGGTGACCTCCATGAAGGCGCTTTTCACACTCAAAAAGGGCTGATGATGAGTTTGCGGACAAGTTTGTGGAAAACAAACTTGCATATGCGCACTAGCTACACTGTAAACTGTGAGTTGATTTTTCATATTTCTCTGGCTGCCGCAAAAAGTGCGGATGGCTGCGTCAGTTCTATTGGCCGTGAGATCGAGCAGAGCCGCCACCTGGCGGCATCTGGACGAAGTGGCGAAGTGTGAATTGCTTTGTGCGTCGTCTGCTAGCCACGTCCTGTTTCTATGTGTGCGTACGTCATGCACGTTCTAAATGTGTGCTTTGTTCGGTCATGTAAGCGAGAGTGTACCTGTTTCTACGTATCTCTGAGACGACGTATAAAAACATTTGGTCTTGCTCGACTGCTGATGCATTGTAATAAGATAGGCGAGTGCAACATTCCATATTGCTGTTTATTGTCGTCGTACCCTCCATTCATCAGGATAATTTCAGAGTGGGTGTCGCTTTCTGTTTCAAGTACATCGCAAAATGCTCTTGGCATCCTTCCAAACATAAGGACTTTATATGGTGTGCGAATGCAGCGTTTTATATTGACTGGGTTGTAAAAAAAAGGTTCTAGGGCATGCACTTGTGCGTTGATGGTAGGTGTACAACTACGGCATTTTAGTTTACCGATCATGCGAGGAGCCTTACTTGTGTTTATTTGGCCGTGGTACCACTACAAAGAAACTATACAATCGCATAAACTGTGACACATCGGTACTTAAGCTGTACTTAAAAGAGAGTTACCGTGCGCAACCGTGTGCTTATATTTAAGAACGCCTTAAAGAACCCAGACATTGAAAACTTATTCATACGGAATGCCTTTTATATAGCGTCGTACGCTTTCACTGAAAATTTTGTTTTGTTTTCCAATGTCTTCAGCGTTTGTGTGGCATTGTTAGTGACCGATGGAAAACAGTGGTCATTTTTTTGTCTGAAAAAAAAAAACACACGCTTGCTCCATTAACCAGGTCTTTGTTGTAGCACTGTCATGCTTGTGATTCATCGATGAAAGCTTTCTGCTGAACTCTTATGTAAGATTTTTACTGGTGCAAGAACATGTACACGTGGTAAACGCAGTGTAGCACAAGCACCATCAGCCACCAAGTTTCCTGACTAGTTTTATCGACTGTCCCACATTTCATGGTGAACAGAATGAGAGAAAAAGAATCATTTGCGTATAAGGTGCGAATGATGGTACTGAACTAATCGCACAGATATGCGGGCTTTCTACGATCTTTCTTTCTCTTTTTTGTAGTATGCAGATGACAAAGATGTAAATAAGTAGTTCAGTCATGCTACACCACTGCTTAATAGGCGGGACACAAGGTAACTACGTACAAACAACACAGCAAAGGCGCGACTTAGTGTGAAAGCGTAAAGAGAGTCACCCAGGGCGAGCATCCCTTTGAAAGGAAGAATGCGCTTGTCAACGTTGTTAACATTAACGTTGTTAACATCTTAACATTGCCTAATGGTCGTGCACCGATTCAGTAGAGAAGAGTGTAGACATTAGCTCTAAAGTTTAGTCACTGCATTTTATCCGCCGACAATTGGCTCAGACCACACGCAACGAAGCGCAGCTCCGTGTATTTAAATACGTGCCGACGACCGCCTATCCGCACTTTTATGAGGTGGTGCTGCCACCTATAGCCTGACCTCGCCATTAATAGTGTTCCCAGCCACGCGCAGCAAAACAAACGTAGAGTGTCTTGACGCCTTCTGAAGTTAGGAAACGTTGTTTTTAGTACGCCAACTTCTCGGTAAAAAATGTGATTGCTAGCGTAATACTTACACTCACACAACAGTATTACATGTAATGCGAATGATCATTGTGTCCTCGAAAAATACTGATTTGACTCCCACTTGCTCTTTGTATTGAGCAGTGACTGGTCTACCAGAGAGTTAGCAGGAATAAAGCTTGAACTGCGTGAAATAGACAAGACGTTCACACTTTACCTTCAGAAAAGCTAAGCTTTCGCAAATAATCTGTTCGCTTATGTAGGTCATGTTATATCTTACTTTCTTGGCACCCGGCCTTCACTGACGAAAGCGAGACATATCTCATTTACTCTCAGCATTGGCCGCCATAGACACCTATAAAATGAGACGTTCGCAGAAACGTAGACGCACTCAAGCGTATTCCTCCGATGAACCTATTCGAGTGCTCACTCCGTGGGTACAGCCACAAATGTGTAAGCCACCTATTTTCCTGCGCCCCCAAATGACAAATGTGATACCCGGACTGGTTTCGAAGCTTCCACTCGCTAAGCCAACGATCCCAATTAGCTAACGCGCTTTCCAGACACTGCAGATGGTAATATCACAAAGGGGGTAGGAGGGCGGGGGGCAATTTTTAGTTTCGAACACATAAATTGGAACCTTGGCAAAAAAAGTGTGCGTGAGTTTTCGCGAGAGCCATCTCACATGTCAGTGCTATCAGCACTCACATTGGTGAGCCCTCATGAAGCAATCGTTTCGTGTGATCGCATCGTATACCACACCACTGTGCTTCGGTTCTGAAACTGGAATGAAAAGATCTGCAGTACCATGTTTACAAGCTGATCAGATTCTGACAGGTGCGTCGTCACATTCGTGAAAGCCCGGTAAGTGGGCAGGTAGTAAGCGAAATTTCTGTCTCAATAAAGCTCCCTAGATCCTAGATCCCATGTGCATTTGTCTTGGAGGATCTGAATTCCAAAGCAGCTATCTTTTTCTGTCTTTTGGTCAACTGTATGTCCCCGTGAAAAGCTTTCTGCACCTCATGCAGTTTGTCAGTTTCTCGGGGATCTGCCCAATTTAGACCAAGCAGCGATGTCACGTGATGGCGTCATGATTTCAAAAAATTTGGTGATCTATGATGTCAACGAATGATTTTTTTTAGCGCTCGTCTAGACAGTGATGAACACTTTTCGTGCTTGATATGACCTCTAAACTTTCTCGACCATGTGTAGTGTCTTGTTTATTTTGTAGGAGGGCGTGAATATTATCCACTTCTCACAGTGAATTTAACACTGACAAAGGCATATCAAATTAAATAGTTACTTTTTGGATTAGAAATCTAAGATGATATTATGTCATTAGATTCAGTGTTCAAAGTTCAATGAGTGCAATTGGCGTCTGTCTTACAAATTAGTTGTGGTGCGAGGGGAACTCGTTTCGTAGCTGAAAGAGTTGACTCTGTTATGTTTCACTAAATCTGAGCACTGCATTTGTGTATGCAAGTGTGAGACCGTCCTCCAAGTGTGAATATTGCGCTGTTTGACCTCATCTATCCCTCTGCCTGCCCACCACACTTGCACCACATCATGACCAATGTCACCTCAATTTTCATTCATATTTATTTATTTTTATTTATTTATTTCACAATACTGCAGGCCAGCATGGCCCAGGCAGGAGTGGAATTACAGAAAAAAAAGAATACATAAATCAGTGATAACAACACTGGCAGCGCAAGCAATATATCACAACACTCGTAGCATAACAGTTTAACAGTAATATGACAGCAATATAAAAGTTTATAACGCAGCATAACAGCAATATAACAGTTACAATGATTCAATGTTCAATACAACACAAATATTGCTCAAGGACTTCGTCAAAATCGTCTGCCTCGCAAACGAACTTAGGTAGACTGTTCCAATCCGAGACAGTGCGGGGGAAAAAACTCTGTTTGAATGCCTCTGTTTTGGCAAAAATGTGTTGTAGGGTGTGTTTGTGAGCGTTGCGCGTATTTCTCGCTGTAGTGGTCTTTAAATATGAAGGTGCAGACATACCAAGTTTTCCGTTAAAAATATTGCGCAAGAATTTAAGTCGACTGATTTTTCTGCGGACAGCCAAGGTGGGGATGTTATTAGCATTCATGAGTTGAGTTGGTGAATCTAGTCTTTTGTACTTATTGAATATAAATCTGATGGCTTTCTTTTGTAGCGCTTCTAAGCTCTGTATGTCTTTTTTCGTGTACGGATCCCATACAACGGACGCATACTCCAATTTAGGTCTGATAATTGCATTATACGCTTGAAGTTTAACATTCACAGTTGCCTTTGCAAGCTTCCTTTTCAAAAAGCACAGCTTCCGAAAAGTTGAAGTGCATATTGACGAAATGTGTGCTCGCCACGTCATATTACTTGAAAGAGTGATCCCTAAATACTTATACTGCGTTACCGATTGAATGGGTGAGCCATGAATATTGTAGGTAAACACACTAGGATTTGTTTTTCGCGTTATATTTATGAGCACTGTTTTATCAACGTTTAATTCCATGTCCCATGCTGCGCACCAGCATTCAATGTTGCGAAGAGCTTGCTGTAATAGGTTATGGTCGTCAGAGCAGGTTATTTCTTTAAACACAACACAATCATCCGCGAAAAGCTTAATAGACACTGTGTCAGGGATTGCTTGCACTAAATCATTTACATATATAAGGAATAATAGTGGCCCCAACACACTTCCCTGTGGCACACCAGAAGTGACATTGAGCATCCCAGATACACTAGATTTAATTTCGACGAACTGTTTTCTATTAGTTAAATAAGATTCAACCCACTTAATAAGATAAAGCGGCAATCCTATGTTACGTAATTTCAGAAGTAATTTACTATGCGGAACCTTATCAAACGCTTTAGAAAAATCGAGTAGAAGTATATCAGTTTGCCCTGATCGATCTAAAACTGCCATAAAATCATGGATAGTTATAACCAATTGCGTTGTTGTGGACAATCCCTTCCGAAATCCATGTTGGCAAGGGGACAAGATGTTATTATCCGCTAAGAAGCACTGAATATTTTGAGCCACTATGTGTTCTAGTAACTTGCAACTTACTGAAGTTAAGGAAACCGGTCTGTAATTAGAAACAATTGATTTATCTCCCTTCTTATGGATGGGCACAACACGCGCAATCTTCCAGTCACCCGGAACTTCACCACTACGCAATGATTTATTAAATACCTCTGTCAAGAAATCAGTTATCTGTGTAGAATAGCGCTTTAAAAATGTATTTGGGATTTGGTCTGGTCCTATACTTTTTTTGGTGCTCAGTTTTCTTAGTAAAATCAAAACACCCTCCCTTGTGACAGTGGGAATGTTCACCTCGTTAACAATAGCTGGCAGAGGTACATAAGCATTGGAAAAAGTGAAGACGCTGTGAAAATATTCATTGAATGCCTGCGATATTAAGAAGCCGTCAGTTTCGTATTTGCCGTCCAGTTTAATTCTATTCACTGTTTCATTGGTTTGAGCCAGAAATCTCCAGAATTTAGCAGGATCTTCTTTAATGAATGAAGGGAGAGTGACTTGATAGTAATGTGTCCTAGCATCATTTACTTTGGTCGCCAAATTTCTTTTCAAAACCTCAAATTTTTCGGGTGCTACGTTTTTACGCTTTCTAAGTCGCTTGATTCTGCGTTTAATGTGGATAATCTCCCGAGATATCCATGGATGTTTACGGTTCTGGCGTACCTTCCGGAAGGGGACAAACTGCTGAATGGAGAACCAGACCGCACTTTTAAATCGCATCCACAATGCATGGACATCATCGTGCGTGCTGTAGCTTAGTACACTGTCTAAGTAATCTGTGATTGCTGTATCATCAGCGCGATCAAAATCTTTGACATCCACTGAATTTGTACTCGAACGCACTACAGAGCATCGATAAGGCCAAGAGAAAAACAACAAACTGTGGTCTGACACTCCTTTTTCAACTGTGATAACACCATTTAAAAAGATATCGCTGACAAAGAATAAGTCCAAGACAGCACTGTTGCGCGTAGGCTCACAGACAATTTGGTCAAGGTTCAGAGCTAACATTGCGTCTAAAACAACATCACTCGATTTATATTGCCCGTAAGCTAAGTTCTTCCATTTGATAGCTGGAAGGTTGAAGTCACCTGTAATCATGATGTGACGTGTACGGTTTAAAAGGAGATGGTCGTAAAGCTGTTCGAGAAAAGAATCTGAGACTTCCGGGGCTTTATAAACAACACAAAGCATAAAGGTTAAACCATTTACAGTGACGTTGAGGAACAGGCTTTCGTGATCGGCAATCTGATTGATCAAACATACATCAATACCAAGTTTACAAATAACCGCAACTCCTCCGCCACGTGTGCCTCGATCACGCCTGTGTATCTGATAGCCGGGAGGAATAATTTCGTCATCTCGTACACCATCATGCAACCAAGTCTCAGTGATAACAACCACATGAGGGTCGTACGTCAAAAGCAATAGTTCTAATTTATCCGCTTTGTTCACAATGCTTCTTGCGTTGAAAGAGAGCATACGAAGGTTCTTAAATGCAGACAGTGAAAGCTACGCTGTTTGCGTAGGATCTTTGCCAGATCGAACAATGACACGCGTGTTCGAAACATCATCCCATGCGTAGAACTGTGAATCAACACGCAATTTATCCTTTACCAGCGCAATCCTCTTGCCTTGCTCTTTCTCTACTTTGGCGCTTTGCCATAGCAGTTTTCGTTTTCTTAGCGTGTCAGCAGAAAAGTCATTTTGCACGGAAATTTGTGTTCCCTTCAGCTTTTTGCAGTTCCGCAGCACTTCCTGTTTTTCCGTATAATTTTGAAAAAACAGAATTACAGGTCGCTTTCCAGCACGTTTTCCCAAACGGTGTATTCTAGCAACAGACAAGCACTTTACGCCGAGCCTATCCTCGAACACCTCTTTTATTACTTTCTGCCGTAGAACATCCTCCGTTTCATTCGCTCGCTCCTCTATGCCAAACACAACAAGGTTCGACATCCGACTCCGGTCTTCCAGATCTGTAAGCTTTTCCTGCTGCAGCATGAGTGTTTGCTGAATTTTTTCAACCGAATTGTTGAGAGTTTCAAAACTGTCCACTTTCCGGGCTATTTCTCTTACATTTGCTTCTAATTTGGTCATTCGGGTCGAGAAAGAGCTAACACTTTTCTCGGCAACTTCCAACCGCTGTTTAAGCTCTGCTAAATCTTCCCTAATAGCCTGCTGGCCCTGTATCAGTGTCTGGAGCATTTCAGTATTGGTAGGACCTGGATTCAATTCCACATCACCACAGAGTAGCAGTTTGCACACATGGTAGCACTCGTACGCCAAAGCAATCAAAGTCCGTGGGCACGGCACGACAACAACACCTCTTTCATCACTACAGTATGAACCAACACAACTAACCTGGAACAAGAATGCGGGACGCATGGTTAATGGTCCGCTTCTCGAGTTTTCGCCGTGCCCACTGAAGAATCCGATTTGAAGCTGTTCTTTTATATGCGTTGAACTGGCCGATGTCACGCATGCGCTGCCGATATCCTGTCCAAGATACGAGGTCCAGTTGATGGCAAATTCCGTGAGGTTGTCGCCTGTTCCATAAGCATGCGAAGCGCAGGTGCGATTCGGCGGTGTCCAAGAAGCAGCGACAATTGGCAGCAAAGCCATCTGGAACAAGAATGCGGGACGCATGGTTAATGGTCCGCTTCTCGAGTTTTCGCCGTGCCCACTGAAGAATCCGATTTGAAGCTGTTCTTTTATATGCGTTGAACTGGCCGATGTCACGCATGCGCTGCCGATATCCTGTCCAAGATACGAGGTCCAGTTGATGGCAAATTCCGTGAGGTTGTCGCCTGTTCCATAAGCATGCGAAGCGCAGGTGCGATTCGGCGGTGTCCAAGAAGCAGCGACAATTGGCAGCAAAGCCATCTGGAACAAGAATGCGGGACGCATGGTTAATGGTCCGCTTCTCGAGTTTTCGCCGTGCCCACTTGAAGGTTTCAAGTAGGCACGGCGAAAACTCTTGAAGGTTTCAAGTAGCTATGGAAAAAAAAGAAAGTGGAAACCCATATTCCAGTTTAGCGATGCATGAGGTCTGTAATGTTTTGGCTGGCAAATCCCTTCACCGTTAATGCCCATGAAATCACCATTTTTCAGCGCACTGCAAGGCATAGAAAAGGGGCTTTGTGTAATGATAGCCAGGAAGTAGTAAAAGATAGCTTTCTGGGAAACTTGTGTATGTAGCAACTATTTCTCCAGTGGACCATGCGCAAGACCCACGGTGTATGTACAGAGGGGATCACTGTTAAAGGGAACACTGGAGCGCGTGTTGTCTGCTGTGGTGTTTTTACGAACTGCCACATATAGTTGCCACGTGATCAATTAGAGGTGGTGATGTTTAACATCCCCGGAAACAGGCTTGCCAACCTCGCCAGCCATCGATCGTGTCTCTCAACCCACTACGTACCTACTGTAGGCTTCCTAGAATGAGTATGTATAGCACTGGCAGTGAATAACGCTACCGGCTGGAGAGTAAAGCCCCGAAACGGGGGCCATCTTAGCACCTCTGTGGAAGGAAGAGTGCACGATGTAAAACAGCGGTGGAAAAAGGAGAGTAGCAGGACAGGTGACCTTGTGGTGACCTTGTGTGCGATGAAGTTAGCTAGCGTATTGAGCGTTATGGCTGCACCAAATTTCAGAATGCATGTGGAATTCTTGTTCACAAGTTTTTAGAACTACTGCGCTTTTATCTACTTTCGACTTTTGTACTTCACAAGGACCCCTTCTACACTCAGTGGGAAGGAGTGTGAATGGGCTCTTGCTTAGCTCCGGTTCTTAGCGACCTTTTACTCGCGCAGTATGACAGAAGTGTCATGGCTAACCTTCATCAGACAAACACTGTTAAAGTGTTCCGCTATGTTGACGACTTTTTAGTGTTGTACTCCATCGACCAATTTGACCCTCGACGAACCACCGGTGAGATTTTTGACGTATTTTGGCATGAAATGAAGCAACTTGAATTAACTGGAGCTTATTTCTGATGACAAGCTACAATTTCAAGACTTAGAAATGCTTTTTTGGGGGGAACAATGTCCATTGGCGGTACGAGCCACGCTCAAAGAAAAGCCTTCTTCCTTTTACGTCCGCCTATTTTAAGCTAGTCAAGCATGGCATCGCTTTTCTTTGCCTGAAAGCAGCTCTAAAGCGCTCTTGTTACCGCCAGGTAGAATGTAGTTTTCAAACCAAGTTCGTCACTTTCAACAAGCAGGTTTTCCTAATACCCTGCTAACTTCCATCGCTGAGACTCTCCTTACGTCACTAAGAGTGCTTGATACGGGACAAAGCAACAGCATACTCAACAAACCACATTCCAGCTCAGCTGTTATTCCCTACGTACACGAAGTTTCCCATAGCATGAAGAAGGTCGCTGGCAAAATAGGTGTACTAGTTGTGTTCTGCGCACGCGACAAGCTCGCTGGGCTATGTCGCAGAGTTAATAGTGAAGGACGTAATAAAGAAGCATGTACTAAGAAGCACACTACGTGCTATGTTGAATGTGTTTTATCGATTGTAAACAAGATATTGTTTACATGCGGGCTCTCTTACATTGGCCAAACAGGCCAATGCATTAATGATGGCCTGAGGAAGCACGCTTACTCTCTAAAAGGCTCCATTCCTAGCCATTTGGCGGACCATTGTAAAAAGTGTGGCTGCCAGCCAATTTTTGACAAGTGTGCGATCATGGGGCTATATAAAAATCAGCGTGAGCGTGATATTAGCGAAGCCTTCCACATTCAACAATTTGGTGCTTCCTGTGTTAGCGTACCTTCGATTTTCCTTCACGGCTGTGAATTTCGTTATCTAGGGTCCCCTGAAATGACTGGCTCTTGATAAGGTAAGCCGTTGGGCACATGTATGTCCAATTTTGCTGATGTTGCGTGGTTATGCGGAGATTCTGTTTTCCTATATATTGCACTTGGATTGCAATAAACTTTGGTTGTTAGTTCAGCGCTTTGTTCTCGTATCTTCTACCCCCTCTTGTCGTTTGCGCTGTTAAACACCTTCTTCGTCTACCAGGACAGGAAAGCGTGCAGCTTACGTATGCCGCAGGGACGTCTGACATCACGCCCATCGATGTGCTGCCTCACAAAGACTGGTGTGCAGGTGCGGCGTGCTAGCAATGTTTTTAAAATGTGGGCTGATCTTCAGAAACACTGAAAGTCAATAGTTTATTTGAACAGAAGCTGCTTGCAAGTGCGATTTTGATGCCTTCGTCCGTCCCCCCCCCCCCTGTTTTCGTTCAGTATGCTTTGGGCTCCGACAGAAGCAATATAGAGTAGTGCATAATAGAGTAATTTGAGTGTCAGAGAGAAATAATGTGTTAAACTTAATGTCGTAAAGTGCAGGCATTCTGTTGCTTTGCACAAGGCGAAATGTTGCTAACAGAAGTTATACTAGTTTAAGGAAGGCTAGGCATGGTACCTGAATTACCCATGATTTGTTGTGATTTTGCACCTTAACATGATATCGAAGGGAATGCCTCTGAGAAGTCGCTGATACAGCGTCTTCATGAAGAGGAA
Source organism: Rhipicephalus microplus (assembly GCF_043290135.1). NCBI lineage: Eukaryota > Metazoa > Arthropoda > Arachnida > Ixodida > Ixodidae > Rhipicephalus > Rhipicephalus microplus. Next base: position 322,978,208 of record NC_134710.1, read on the forward strand.
GTACAAAAATTTTTTAATCTTATGCGGCAAACTGTAGAGCCAAAAACTAAGCTTGTCCTATTCTAAAAAATTCAGAAAATTTCACTTAAGGCAAATGTATGAAGTTGGGTCAAGTTTGTATTGAGGCTTTGAATCTAGAATGTCGAATCCGATAGAGGTAGCAGCACTCGTTGAGCTAACTACCAACCAAAATTTGGTGGTGACTATTGTACTTCTTGAATTAACACAGGTGGCGTAGTCAAATGGAAGATACGCATAGATAACAATTTGCCAAGAAAACAGTTCACTGACAATAAGATAATTATGAGATGGTAAATTTTCAGTAGTCCACATATGGCATGAATTTTGAGTGGCAATGTTTATTTTGCCTCAGGAGTGAAATATTTAGGCAAAGATAGAAAGTAAGTCTCTAAATATTTGTTTTTTGCTTGAATAAAAAAAAGTTTCCTGGAAAACACTGAACATATGCCAAATTAAGATGATAACAAAACTCTGCTCCTTCGTGATTATAATATTTGCTCCAACTTCACACAACCAAATGTAACAAAAACTACATAGACATTTCACCTCCTTTAAGAGTGGTATCCTGAGTATGCCCGGGCACTAAATGAGCAGAGGCAACCGCATTAACTGCTTGTCTAGTATGTTTTTACACATCCGGTAGGGGGTTGTGGTTGTTGCATGCTGACTGGTCACGACGGTCGAACCACGACTCGAGACGCTTTCTCTTCCGTTACCTTTGTCACCGAGTAAGCGTCGTCGCATTGTGGAAATGGAAGGCTTGCCTCATTGTAAAGCAATGTTTGATGAATTCTGTCTTAGATTGCGTGGTTTTTGTGATCTCCTTTTTGTGCTTCTTTAGCATTGTTGACCGCTTCCTGCCTGTTTTGCAGATGTAAGCGGTGTCGCAGTCACCGCACGGTACCTTGTAAACAACCCTGCTTTGATCGTTCGCAGGGGTGAAATCTTTGGGCTTGGTGAACATGTTTCCCAATGTACAATGAGGCTTGAAATCGGTTTTAATGCCCAGCGGACGAAGCACTTTCCCAACAGAGTCTGAAAAACCTTGAACGTACTGTATAGAAACAATGGATGTCGTGTTTTCCCATGAACCATTTCTTGTTCCCTTTCCCATGTGTTTCTAGGTGTCGTTGATAAACATCCTCGGATAATGGCCTTGTTGCATTGCACCAACCACATTTTTCATCTCACGTGACTGCAAATTCTGTTAACAAACAGTGATGTATGCAACACTGTGAAAGAGATAGGAAGCCACCAATCAGTGGAAGAGGCAGGAAGTGACCAACAAGGCTCAAGGAGCACAAAGCGGACATTGAAAAAGCCAAGCATGCCACGCATTCTAAGACAGAACTCATCGAACACTGCTGGACAACGGGGCATGTCTTTGACTTCAGTAATCAGACGACACTGGCTCGGGAACAAAACAGGGGGAAGAGAAAGCTTCTCGAGTCGTGATTCATTCATTGTAACAAGTTAACGTGCAACAACAACCACGGCCGTGCATTTGCATGTGGAGACATACGAGACAAGCAGTAAACTTCGTGATCTCCACTTATTTTGTGCCAGGGCATTCTTAGGATATAGGCCGCATATTTGGAAAAACGTCTATGTAGTTTTTGTTTTGTGTTGCTGTGTTAAGTCTGAGTCCATAGTTTTAACCTTAAACTCACCCGTCTTTTGGAACATTTCTGCATCTGCTCCTTAGTTGTAACTCTGCTTCATGCTGTGGTGTACCAAAGAACATGCTGATATTTTTATTTTGATGTTTTGAATGGATAATTGGTTTTGTTTTCGGTACATATGCACGTGCTAGAAGAAGAAATTGAGAAGCAGAATTTAATATTACTTCGCCACCAATGCAGCTGATGAAGAGATAGAGAAAGGAATATCACGCTGAAAGTGCCATCTTTTTTGTAAGCAACATATTATATGGCAATTTCAAACTGCTAACAAGCTTTTTGTGCATGATTCACATCAACTCAAGGAACATTGCTACCGTAAAAAACTAAGATGACTCAATATATTTGAGCTGAACAACTGAAATAAGACTGTAAATAAGCTATAAATTGATTCTTTACCATCAACAATGAGAAAAGAACGAATGATTCAGCGCAAAATGGAGCCTCACAAGTTTCATCTCTGCATTATTTAGGTTTCCTCAGTACTGCGTTTTTTTACTGCTGGATTGTTACATAGCTATCTGAAAAAACCGGCACAGCTTTCATTGAATGGATCGTTAAAAAACACAATGAAAAATATATAAATATATCATATTAATGAGAATCTAGCCCTATAGTTTTTTCTTCAAAATACTTTGTATCAAACTTCAGGGTTGTCTTATACTTGAGGATATTGAAAAATGCGCCACTTTTCTTTGAGAAACGTGGTGCAAAACTAGAGCCACCTAGACGGTATTCTTGTGGTTAGTAGCCGAGCCATTACCTGGCTCAAGTAAACACATGAGGCCTCAATTTTATTCTTTTTGGCGAGATTTGAGGCAAACAAATTGTCATTTCGGGTCGCACTTCAAGTGGTCTGTGTGTGGCTTAGCTCATTGGCGCTAAACAGGCGGTGTCGTTATAGTGCCGCTTATAAAATGAAATTTGTCCTAGCTGCGCAGTCGTCATCCAACGTTCTAGCCGGGCGGGACTTTGGAGTGAATGAAAAAAATGTGTGTCGCTTGAGGGGCTGCTGCTGGAGCGTCGGACGACATCCGAGGAACTCTGAATGTGCGCTCTTTTAAGAAGTGTGGCATATCCTGTGCACTTGATGGCACTGAGGATTGCGCACTGTTTGAAGACAAAGACTAAGAAGTCAGCCACGAGAGAAGCAGCCACTGCGAGTCTGAAAGAGAAGTTTTGTCTAAGTATAGACTACGTGCCTGATGACAGCAATCCCAGTGATAAACAAACCAAGGATTCGTTGCTCCCATACTTCCTGTGGCCGTGACAAGACCCAGTGTTTCATAGCGTTCCCAAGTTTGTCATGCGAGTTGAAGCGTTTCCCTATCTGGTGTTTTTTCGTGGGCATGGAAGTTGGAGGTCTGAATTGTGGCCAATTTAACACCTGATCGTGTCAGAAATCTGGCAATGCAACGCTACTCCTTAATCCTCAGACTTTGCGATATGAATACCATCCTGTCCTCGCATGCACTGTCGCATCGATTGACAGCCCTCTTTATAAAAGTTTCTGCAACTTTCTGTGCATACGTGCGCCCCCATATTATCCGATACATGGCAGAAACTCTAATACCATCCTTCATTTTAGGTGTCTTGCTACGTTCTCCCATAGCAACATAGGCATCTATGTCAATGGTCATGTTGTTACCCTTTATACCTTTTCATTTGAATACGTCTTGTAGCAGACACATCTTGTCAGCCGATTCTCTCATTTTTTAATATAAGTGTTCCCATTTAATTATTTTGTTTGTTTGATGAGCTACTAGTATGGGTCTACTCACTTCTTCTTCATAATGCAGTCCCTTCTTGCCAACCAATGGCCTCGCATCATGGCTTGTTTTACAAACGTCACAGCCATAACCCTGCAATTGCTGTTTACGGACATCGTCGACAGTGTACCCCTCTTGGACGTACCCTGACCTGGCGAGCTTGTTTACTCAAGTCAAACCACATTGGTAAACTCTCGAGCAAAGACTGGAAACTTCAATATCCTGCTCAGTTTGCATATGTGAACTCAACTGGGCGTGTGAAATTTTGTGGCGGTATGGCTGTTAGTTGCTTCTCTGACGGTGATGCAGGTTAATGTCCATTTGTCATTCTACTCTAAAAGATTGCACTTCCTGTGCCTGCTGCTGTTCCTGTGCCCCAAAGTATGAATTTATGTATATCCTTAGTTGACATTTATGGTGAGATACTTTTGTGAGAAAGACTACCCGGTCATAATACACGTTCTGGATACCTTTAGAAAATCAACTTCCTTCCTAATGACCTACGCAAGGAAGTGAAAGTACTTTGCCGCTTTTCCAAAGGTGTGCATAACCACTCGCTGCAAATTATCCACTTGGAAGCGGCATTCGCTACCGATCCAAAGAAGTTGAAATGCTAAAATCAGTGGCACACGGAATACTAGAAATGCTTCAATGAAAAATTCTAGACACTTATGCAGAGCAGCTCATAACAATCTAAAGATAACTTGAGCTTACCTCTAGATACAAATTAATAAAATCTGGAGTGAATGAGCAAGAATATTTGTGTCAAGGCAGTTTAATCATTTATAGCCCAATGAACAAAAGCACAACAACTTGCTAATTAACTGAAATAGTTGCATGCCTTGTGTATTTGTTTCATGATGAATATTTTTCGCTTTGTTGTTGCTCGTATGTCACTGTGCTGCGCGAATTACACTGAGCAGTGTTTCCACTGATCTTGTTTTGCTTTTTCTGACCGGGTTTTGTCTACCTTGCATTTGAAAGGCTTATTTTTTATGTAATCAAGGGGCCATAAATAATGAGTGGCTTTTCACTTAATTAAAGTCAGCCAGTAATCATGATTTGAGTTGCTTTAAAACTGATAAGAAGCTTCTTTTGATGTACAACATGTTTTGCTACACAGATATCAGCAGGTTTTTTTTTTGTTTTGGTGAAAACAAGTTCTTGTTTTGAACCTTTATGCTTCGTCAAAACAAGGTGTACCTGCGTGAGATGTGCCAGTTTTTCAACACTGCTTTATTGTATCTGTTCATGAAATCATGACATAGACAGTCGGCGGCAGTGGCAACCATCGTCGTATAGAACGCATGCATCATTGTTGAAAGTTATCGACAACGCATTGCTTGTCTATGGTATTCGTGTCCTTCTATGTATTTGACACAAAGCAGTTTCACCAGCCTCTTCTTCCTTGCCTAAGCATTTTTCCACTAATATTGTAAATAGATAAAAGCTTTTTTCACCAAACTTTTGCTAAGATTGTTTAAATAAGATGTGTTTTCATTTTACACATGTATTTGTTTTTTACGACCCAGCAGTTACATAGTACGAAAGAATCTTGTAACGTGCCTTGTTCATATTTATTACTGCTTGCTTAAATTGTGTCTCGTAGCACTCCCATTCATGTCTGGCTCTGTGACAGCGACAAATAAATAAAAAGTAAGTAATCTGTGTAGATAAATGTCTTCTCTTTTATATGGCATTCAGGCACTTCGGCGTGTTTTTTCCAGCATAAGCTGTGGAACTACATGTCCTCATGGTTGCTGCAATTCTGCACAAAAAATACTGCACCATCAACAAATGTTCACTTATTACGTTCATTGCTTACACAGAGAAAACCACATTTTTCAATGCTCTAACGAAAATGATGTATGTACATCACATGCGTTGGAAGCTTTGGTACTTGAAAAGTCTGTTCTGCGTCATACTTACATGCACAAGTGCGTTCTGACATTTTTATACATTGGCTTTTCTAACACCACTGGTTTATCCATGTACGAATGCATTGATAAAGAGCTCTTAGCAAACAGTTTTTGTGTATGGACAATATATATGCAATTTTTCACACCATGCCAAATCTTGAGCTTTTTTCCTGGCCAAAAGCTTCGGGTCGGTTCCCGTAACAAGTCGAGATGCCTTTTATTAATAACACACATAGTGGTATATATTTTCTGCGCACGTTGCATGGTTGTCAACACGTCACACAGCAATGTTGACACCAGGTTGCTGGGATGTTGCGAAAACGTTGCTGTGTTGTTGAAAATGCGATCCTGCACGTTGCCATATCGTCCTGAATGTTACAAGGAACGTTAGCATGTCATCAAGAAAGAGAACATTACGGACATTTAGGCAACGTTGCTGACTGACATCTGGGCGCTTTCATTCAGCGATGGGATAAAATTCTGCGTGACTTATATATCGAAATGATCGCCGGCCATTGCACCCATATCAATGACAAAAAACGTGAAAACATCACTCAATAGTAAGTCTACATGAAGCACTGTACAAGTCTATTTGCGTTTACCTTAGACGAACTGTGCGCCAGGACGGTACACAAAGGAAGAAGTGCGTTAAACAGGTGAAGGGCTTCGATCCTTCAGCGCCGTCTATGTCTGCCTGCATTATTTATTTGCCGCCTTGCCGTGCAGCTTGACCAAGATCAGCGTTCGAATAAGCACCTTGCTTCGACTGAGAAATGCGGTCTCAAGGGTAGAAAAAAAAAGATATCTGAGTGCGCTCAATAAATGCTGCGCTACATGCCAATCGACCGACGATGTCGGCCGAAGTAGCGGTCCCGAAATGAACTCTCAGCACACTACTACAGTCATCTCTATCCCCTGACATCATTAAAATGGTGATCTTTAAAATGGTGAATGCAAAACTGTATTCTGTATTGACCGATCTGCTAGCCAACCTGACATTACCAGCATAAAAGCATTGCAGATCATGTTGGTGCGATAAAAAAGTTTCCTGACCATTCAAGGCTTTTGTAGCTTGTCATCGTCGCAGTCATGGTTAGCAGAAACAAAAAAAAAACAACTTCTAAAGCACTGGCATTGCACGGAGAGGGCTTTTTTCAACGGAGCGGTACAAAAAAGCACGCCTGCCGCTGCTATGCCGCGTGGTGCGTTGAGCCAGAAGCCGTCGTATGCCACAGTTTCCTGCGATTGCCTATATTACCGGTCACCTATTCAGAACGGCGGACACGCAGCCGCTCGCCTGCGGAGTGAGTGCGAAAAAACTAGTATGATAGTCTATAAGTGTGTGCGGTCTTCCAATAGAAAGCAAGCGTTGCTGCCTACTGTACGTAGATTTGAGTTGTCTTGCTACAAAACGATAGCGCTAGGTGCCCCTTAGCTCTTCGATGAGGCGGCTGGGTGGATCGTTTCTTTGACAAGTCTTGTGTGCGCATGCGTCTCCAAGTGGGTCGTTTTTTTTTCATAATTTCGCCAGAATATTTCCCGAACTTGACTGCGACCAGCGCTGGCAAAGAGCGGTATTTTCATCTGATGTAACCATGGGTGGGCATACAGACCAAACACAGTTAAATTTCGATGTCCTGATCTGTATGGAAAAACAAACCACGTTCTTGTTTTCTATAGAAATATAAACCACGTTCTTCCTGTTCCAAGTATATCTCTCTTATGATTCTATTTATTTAGCTGAGACATACTATCAAAAATAAGCCTTGCATATGACCTCAGTGGAAATCAAAATAAACGTGTGTGGCAACAAGCTATAACACGCAATCGAAATGTAAAAATACACGTTACGATGCTCCCAGATTCTGGAATCGCTTGGTGCACGAAGATATGGAAACTTCGATATGCAGTGCATGAATAAAAAACTGTGGAGTAGCGCGGGGCCTAATTAAGTACGCATAAAATCTGTACTTCTCCTGAAATTTGCGTTCACAAACATGCCACTTTATAACATTTTCTAAAATGTTTTATTGCCAATATCGAAAACCCCTATAAGGGAGTATGGGATTGTACAAATTCTCCTCATATAACATAGTAGAGACAAGCACCGCGAGATATTTGAAGCGAAAATCAATAATTTGTAGAATAACGTTGTTTAAAGAAGGCAGCGATGCCGTTGTAGCCATGCCCCCTTACTCGCACGTATACTCTTGTTGTACATAATACCAATGGTACATTTAGTTTCCTACCGTTTCTATGCAAGTCGACGTGAAAATAAAGTATGTAATTTCCATCACTGATCTTCTTTATGCTGTGAGTAGGTGCTCTGGTAGCAGGTGCAGTTATTTGATTTAAGCATTTTAACCCTTCATAGCTCACGATTTTTTTGCTGTTTTGAAAGACCATTTTCTAAAATGCAACTATTCTGAGTGCTTGATTGAATCAGCATGGAGATGTAACGGACATGTTGAGAAAAGGACGAGCCGCCGTGCCCTTCATGAAGCCCACCCATTTACTTCCTTCGTCCTTTTCTCAACATTTTGGTGCCGTTGAGAAACGGAACGAAGGACTGACAGATGTGAGACGGAGTGGACTTCACGAATTTTCTCAAGGCAGCGACTGCGGTAGAGATTCGTGAAGTCCGCTCCGTCTCACCTCCGTCGGTCCTTCCTCCCGGGTTTTACGGCACCAAAATGTTGACAAAAGGACAGAGGAAGTCAATCGGTGGGCTTCACGATGGCCACGGCAGCTCGCACTTTTCACAACGCTTTGTTCCAAACATGGGAACGAACAAGCACCCGTGGTTGTAGAACTAGAGGACGATGTTTACTCGATCAGGGCAAGCTTCGCCTAACTCACTTTCTTTTCTCTTTCTTTCCATCTGTCGCACTCCCCCCAAGCCATTGCCCCACTTTTTTATTTTCAACAGGACATTATTTCCAAAATATTGTGCATAACCGCAAGTAAACAAAGGCGTTGTTAAGGCGAGCAAAGCAGCAGAGACCAAGTGACTGCATGATTCAAGTTGAGCATGGCAGTTCAAATTATAATGCATGAAGCCTGTGCGTAAACATTATCGACAAAGGTAACAGATGCGCGCACTGTAACTTGAGATCACCAGCCACATTGAGGGCCCGCATAAGTAGCGCGTCTCAGCACCTTTGTAGATTTTAAACTTTGACCTCCACCTCTTCGTGGCGTTCTCATGAACAAAACAAATGTGCTGAATACGCTTACAGTGATGTAATATTCTTGAAACATTTATGAACATTCGTTCAATTGTAGGGATGTCATTGCTACATTGAGATTGTTTCAAAAAACTTGTGTGGCCTGCGAGCGTTGCGACAAAGCTGACTTTCATGCGGAATAATCTTAATCGGCACTACTTGTAGGTGCGTTAGTCTGTCTTTGTATATATTTAGAAATATACATATAAGTGCCCCCCTGTGACTGTACTCTCCCTCCTATAACGGGAGACTTTGATTCCACAGTAAGTTGATTGTTTGCTGTTTGTGTATCTTTTCCCGCTCGAGCTATAGCCAGTGAAGTTCGTGTGTGTGCCCCTTTCTCCGGTGCGAACCAAGAAAGCCGGCACTCGTATGTCGCTACTGAGAATCACACTCTGACTGGAAATATGCAGTTGGTTTATTCACCATGCGCACTTGGTGCGCTCCGGAATTCGTCTCTCTTCAAACTCTCCTCTCTTGTCTTTTATAAACACTGCTGCATGGGGCCTTCATAAGTTCGTGCACGGTGTTCTCGGGCAAAGGAAACGTCCCCACGGTTTGGGTACGATGCTCGAACGCCTCCAGCAAGCGAGGTCTGCAACGCCATAGTCGTCGGGCCATTCAGCGCAGCAGAGTCGCGGTCCGTGGCGAGCACTTGAAGTCGTAAATTGAATCCCCGAGCTCGTTGTGAACGCTCACTGCCGTAGCTATCAGAAACCCCCGCAATGGCCTGCGCCCACCGCCTGGTCCTACAGTCCGCTGACAGAGATGTTCCGGCCCACATCATTACGCGTTTTTGAAGGCGTACTTCCTGAAAAACACCACCGTAGCTAGTCGATGTATGTGCCGAGCACCGGCATTCGTCGGCAGCTCGTTTTTGTTTATCCGAGTCGAAGGCGTCGCGTCGCTTCGCCCGACACCTCCGCCGCCACTGTGTTGCATAAACGTCTCATGATGCAACACTTCAATGTCCCACGTGTATATTTCTTGCTTTCTGAAGAGGCTGCATAGTTCAATCACGGCGGCATCGCAAAGTATGGATGTCCCACTCCACTAAAAGCCCACAGTGTCATGGCCAGTATCTTTCATATGCATGTATTCATACCCTATCACACCGAGTGTGGGCTTGGCAGCTGAGACAATGCGTCCGCTTTTCTATTATATTTACCCTTTTTGTGCACGATCGTATTGTTACACTTTTGCAGTGTCAGAGCCCAGTGCATCAGCCGTGCACTTTGAGAGGACATCAAAGTGAGGAACTTGAGAGGATTAAGGTCAGTCACCGCTATGACATTCGCACCAAAAAGCGTCATCTTAGGACGCTGTGATCCACCCAATAACGTCTCGAGCCCCTTGCTCAATCGTGGCCCAGCGGGTTTCAGCCGGTGTTAGCGCTTTGCTGATGAAAGCCCCCGGCATTTCCTTGTCATTTCCGTCGTGGTGGTTCCGTGGGAGCAGACGTCCTGTCAAATCCATTGGCGGTAACACATACGTAAGCACGTAGTCGCGGTAAAGATTACACAGCCCTAGAAAGCTCTGTAGTTCCCGTTTGTTCCGTGCTTTAGAAATTTGAACTGCCGAAACCCTTTCTTGGCCAGTTACTTGTTTACCCGAGCTTACAATGTGGCCCATATATTTAACCTCCTGATGTGCCAACTTTCATTTTGCAGCACTGGCGGCTAGTCCCACCTAGGCTATCATATGTATATATATATGGCCACTGCATTAAGAGATCTGTTCCAGCGTAGAAGTCGTCGTTCTTCTGCGGGCTCCTTGGTACCACTGCTCACAGACTCCCGTAGTCCTCGTCAATTTCAAACTTAACTCCCACTGAGCCTACCGGTCGTTACGTACTCTTGCAACTCGTTTGCATCAGCACTTCGACGGTTGCCATCACCATTTTCGATTAGGTATGCATACGGCCCCTCACAGCAAACCACATTTGCCGATCCTGTTCATTCGGGAGCTAGGTTATCTACGTTGCTAGGCTCCTCTATAAGAACTTCGTCTCTCGTTTGGAACTTCTTACTTTGAACTCTCAGATTGTACTGGGCTGCAGATTTCACTTGATTTACAGCAGATATTTTTTCTGCTTCCTCATTAACCTCCTTGAGCCTTGTCCTCAATTTGTCTAAGTGATAAAATGCAAAAGTATTAGGCCCCTTGGCACTGCCCACTCTCCTGGCCGTTTTTTTAATTGTGCTAGCCCTAGTTGATTGCACGGCCCACAAGCAACGCTATCTTTATGGTACAATAACCCTTCCATTTCAGTCGTTTTTTGAGTGCGTGCCCTTGCCTGCTATAACGCGTTTTTACAGCTGGAATCAGCCGCCTGTGTCAGTCTGAAACGCTCGCGTTCACCGACATCTGCATCGCACTCCAGCTGATCTTTGCTGCACCTCATTCTTGACGCTCACAGCCTCAACTTGTGCGGCAACTGGCATAGGTTCGTAATGCTCCTCAGTCTTCGGCACCACGTTCTCCACGACGGGGCGATCATGAACGACAGCAGTTTCTTCCAGTAACTGTTCGTACATATCTGGGGTTATGAGCGTGTCTACCTCTCTCGAAAGTTTGTTAGCGAGTGCCCACAATATATCCACAACGCTTTTCTAGCGACCGTGTGCTCAGATTTGGGTGCACGTTAAAGAACCCCAGGTGGTCGAAATTTCCGGAGCCCTCCACTACGGCGTCTCTCATAATCATTAGGTGGTTTTGGGACGTTAAACCCCACAAATCAATCAACGCTTTTCTAGCGACCGATATATCCAGGTTTCCCTAGGAATCTCAGCGGAACATAGGCTAACTCAGCTATGGTCTGCTCGCCAAGTGCCTCCGTGAATTTCACTCTGGCTCACGTCGGACGATATCCCGGCACTACAGCCTTTCTGATTACGCTTATCTCGGCACCGGAGTCAACGCTGCCTTGAAACAGTGACTGCCCGCACGCAAGGTCAATTGTCTCGAACGAAATATAAATGGTTTCACAACGTTCTCCTGAGCAATTACCCCCGTTTCGGCTGTACAATCACTGTCCGAATTTTCCTTACGCACCAGATTTGCTTTCGCTGCCTGCGCCATTAGAGTGTTTCGGGCGAAATGCTCCGCCAAATAACATACAAAGCAACCTCTGCTTTTCTTGTTGGTTTTGTTTGCCCCCACTGAAAACCTTCGCGCATCACGGAGCGATTTTGTCTTCCCATCTCCCGCTATTTCGCCAGAGTTGGCCAAACCTCTTTTACACTTATCGAAGCTCTCTGCCGCTTCGGCGACCTCCAAAGGAATCTTGCTCGGGGTTTCGTTTTGAAAGATGAATACAAGGGCTTCCGCACCCAAAGTGTCGCGAAGCCTGTGAATTACTATTAAATTTCTGAATTCTTCGACGCTACCAACTTTGTAACCATCAAGTTAGTAAATTAGGTGTTTTTCAAGCCTCACTGCAAATTGTGACCATGTCTAATCTGTTCGTTTTTTCGATTAAGTAAAGAGGTGGCGATACTCTGTGGAAGACAGTCGGAAACCTTTGAGCACTGTTTTTATAGTGTGCTGGGGCTTATGATGAAAGATGTATACATATTGCGGAGCTCGACGTCGAGCCTCGGCAGGGTTGGTGATGGCACAAGATGATTCAGGCATGGACTGGCTGAGTGACGCTCCAGCAGAAGAGGCCCAGTGACAGCACTTAGATTGCGTGGTGCAGCGTTTTTTTTGTTTTTTTTTTGTTGTCATGCAGTTGTTAGTGAGAAACATCAGTGCTTAGCTGCAATCAAATTTGCGGTGTGTTGTGGTGCTGTAAGAAAACATTTAATAAAAAAATGTTGCAGTGACAGCGATTGCGTTTGTGATGAAAATAATTACGAGTAATAGTTCTGGTATTACTGAATTCTTCGGTAAGTTTGGTGGAGCTTTGATTTGCTTAACGACGCTTAGTGAATCTGTTTCTGGTTGTGTCTATGTTATCGGAGGTCTTACTTATCGGAGGACATTTGTCACTGCAGTTGTGACTGATACCACTGAATATGCAGGCTATGTGCTGCATTTCTACTGACACATAACGCTGCGCTCCATTCTCGAGGGGTAGAAGCACGTACTTTTCTATTCGTATTCAATGCATCGTGGAGCACAGGTACTGTGCAAGACAAATGAAAACCAGTTGTATGATTGCGCTTCTGAAGCCTGGAGAAAGACCGCATTCCCTAGCATCTTACAGACCGATTACCATGGCAAGTTGTGCAGGCGCGGTCATAGAGAAAATCATGCGGGTGAGGCTGGAATAGTTTCTAGAGAAAAACAACCCGTACCCAGACATTATGACAGGTTTTCGCAAAGGAAGATCTTCTATCGACAGCGTGGCCAATCTGATATCAACTGTCCAACAGGAAAAGAAGCATCGACGCTTAACAGTAGCATTGTTTTTAGATGGTAAATGGGTCTGTGATAGCGTAATGCATGACGCCGTCTTCGACACACTTGAGGCGCTATGGACTGGAGACAGAAGGCTTCTGTGGATAATAAATTACCTCACAGGCCGGATAATATATATGACAACGCCAGATGGAGAGATGAGGTGGCATGAAGTCTTTCACGGTGTTCATCAAGATGGCATTTTAAGCTCAACGCTCTTCAACATTACTCTCATTGGACTCGCTGATGTAGTAGCATACGACCGCTAGGATGAGCATGTACGCAGACGACCTCTGCATGTAAGCTTCTGGTGTTTCACGGCCACAGCTTTGTGCTAGGCTACAATGTGCAGCATCGATCACCTCTAATTATTTGAGTTCGCGAGATCTACAGTTGGCGACTGCGAAGGGTGCGGCCCTTGCATTTACATTAAAATTGATGCAACATTATCTGATTCGGATTGATGGGACTTTGGTACCATACGCAACACATTACTGATTCCTAGGAGCTGTGATCGACCGAAACTTGTCCTGGTCTAAACACGTGTCGGTGCTCAGATAGAAATTAATTATTTATTCATATGCTCAGATATATCGCAGACATGAAATGGCGTCCATCAGAGAGGTCATTGCTCCAACTGTATAAGACACTTTTCGCAGGCTACCTGCGATATAGCTTACCCATTATGACCAGTATTCGCTTGTCCTGTCTGGACACATTGCAAAGCATGCAAGCTCAGGCATTGAGAACATGTCTTTGACTACCACGCTGTATTCCAACAATTGGAGTTATTGCGGAAGTACGCGTAACTCTAATTAAACAGCTATCTTTTATGGAACCCTTTAAAAGTATATCTCCGACTGTTGTCCCGTCATGGTCGTTACTTTTTGTCGACGATCCATACCCACCGACCAGACAGCACTTTCGCAGAAGTAATTTCGCGACATGAGAGCGTTATTTCCTCAGGCTCTGCTCGGCGAAAGTTACCGACACCAACATGGACATTATTAAGACCTGAGGTGCACCAATTTAATCCAGTAATGGGAACAAATCGCGGATGCCCTCATGTGGCCTAAAAAAACGAACGCTATTGTTTATATCTACAAAATATACCTCTTCCACACATGTATTTACTGACAGGTCTGTGTTACCCACATCTTCAACAGCGGAATTTGTCGTACCAAGTTTGAACACCAGTGAACATTTCCGTTTAAACCACCGAACAACATCAACGGTGGCAACGATTGTGGCCATCAGCAAGGTAGTTCGTTATATATTGATGCAGCCTCCTCACAGCTTAGATATAATTTATGATTCTAAACCAGCACTTCAGGTCTTAAATTAGGGCTTAAATGGGGCCCATATCCTCTTCTTGCTCAAGAAGTAGCTGAATCACACGATGTATCCCTGAGAAGTGGTCATTGTATAAGGTATCAGTTAATTTCAGGACACTGTGGCCTACACGGAAACGAGCAAGCCGATGCGGAGGCAAGGATGGCTCACAATAAAGCCGCAACATTGGCTATTCCGTTTTCACAAACTCTGTTGTGTATACGCTCCTTCCAGAAATGACAGCAGTGTGTTGATTTTTGCCAAGTCACCACCACCACCGTCTTGACGAACTCGACCTAGATATGCTTGTTAGATTACCGTCAACCATGAAAAGGCATTGTACAAGCTTTTTGCACTGGTTACGATTAGGTGTGGCGTTTACTCGTCATTACCTATACGTTATCGGTCGCGCAGACAGCCCCAATTGTGAGGCCTGTGGCACCCCTGAAACAACTGTACATATCTTATGCGTCTGCCACGTTATATGGCGCAAATAAATTCAATGCCTACTGTCTTGATAAAATGTACCAAGCAGTAAGTTTCTCAAAACGTTTTTTGGCACCACCATCTCCCCATCAGCGCGATATTCTGAAAGCACTGACCAAGTTTTTAAAAGATACAGCACTCGACAAGAGACTATAAATTTATCCAAGGTCTTGCTTCATTGCCACCTTCTCATCATCAACATCTTCCCTCTCTACTTTCTTTTTTACCCCCTTCCCTTTGTAACGCTGTGTAGCAGGCTACAACATAAATTAAGGCTGACCTCTTGGCTTTTCTGTATCAGTAAACATTTCTTCTCTCTCTCTCTCTCTCTCCCTCTCTGCACATAACTATTGATTTGATTGATATGTGGGGTTCAACGTCATCAAACCGCCATATGATTATAAGAAACTCCGTAGTGGAGGGCTCTGGAAATTTCGAACACTTGGGGTTTCTTAGCATGCTCCCGAATCTCAACACACGTGCCTACAAACGTTTAGCTTCTATTAAATTGTAGCCACTGCAGCCAGAATTTCATCCCGTGACCTGTGGGTGAGAAGCCAAGTACCTTAGTCACTAGGCCACCATGGTGGGGCCTCTTAACCTAACTAAGAAAACAGTTAGTTATGCAGAGTGTATACCGTATGTAGCACTCTTTGTGAAACTTTTCGTGATAGCTCCTTGTGTATTTATTTTATTAGATATCCGGGATTGATTTTAGTGTACAGAAAAAAACGGCCTTGCCCCACTTCTCTCGAAGAAACTGGTCATTTCAGAAGTTGAAGTTGATTGTGAAAACATCATTGACAAACTGTAGTTTTGCAATTAGAATTGTAGGAACAATCACATTACAATAATTCCACCACAAATTGATCACCTTGTCGTATGTTGGGATTTATTAATCTCGAAGTTTGTACTGTCACAAAGAGAGGGTTGTAAATAAGTCTCCAGAAGTAGTAGAACACTTGCTTACTCTTCCCACACATTTGTTTTTTTCCCGTGGTATATGTGTCATTCAATATGAAACCTCTCACGCATTCGCCTGACAAGCACAGATAGTTTTGAAAGAAGCTGTGGGAATTTATTGATTTGAGAACCATAAATTTCTAGTTCATGTCAGAGGAAGATATTTTGGTGAAATGGGAGATTTCAAGATTTTTCAGAATGCTGTCAGAGTCCTGTTTGACAGACTTTTTGTAGTTTGTCTAAAAAACAAGGCAGATGTTAACAGATCGGCTTTATTTTTTTTTACTTCTACGTTATGTTCACTTTAACCATACGCTACAACTGGCTGCTTGCACTGCTGCAGTGCGGGGTGTGCGCGCATGCACGCATGCGTGTGTGTGTTATGTGGCCAAGACAGGGAAGAATATTGATATATGCTTTTCTCTTCGAAGAGTAGGGACTTGGGTCAGTTGGTGAAGCATATTTGATGGAATGACGTGGTATGAACTGGACAACAAAAGAACAGGCACACATGATGAAGTGTTTTGTACTCTGTGTCTTTCCTTTTGTTATTCCGTTAATTGTGCATAATTTGATCAAGTATGCTTATCCCTGTAACTGCCATCGCTTCAAGGGGTTTTTCATGTTTTACCTCCCACTGGCGCGGGTGTTGCTTGTTCTAACAACCGTAGTCTATGGGTGCTCATAAACACCTATAAAAGTAGACTGTAACGTTTCCTTACACGCTAGGTTTTAAGAGGTGTTTCTTAACACCCTATGTTTAAGGTGTTTCTAAATACCCTAGAAGAATTTTGTGCAAGGAAAAGAAGAAATACACCCTTAAGGATGTAAAAACATTTGAAGTGCTTACGTCTGAAAAGATTTTACATTATTTTAAAGTGAAACTTTCAGAACATCTAAATTGAAGCATTCTGTATGTAAATGTAATGTTCGCGGGACATATTGAAAATGATGTGATGAGTATTGTGAAGACCCAAATTTTAATTAGGAGGATTATTTAATTACGACGCATAACACAACACTCTTGCACCAGCAGATTTATTATTTAACGCAGTTTACATATACGTGAAACTAATTCGAATGGGAAGCTACTAAAAGCGTACGCTTGCTGCAAGTCTACGCTTTCCAATTATTGAAAACATTTTGACTGCCATATATAAAGGGATCACTTCCTACTGTGTCTACAACTTTATGTGTAAAATAAAACAATCCATACTTGCGTACTTCTTGTCAACAAAACAATTTCGGCATTCTCTTGTAGTATTTCGGCAGGTGTTCTCGGAGCTAAATGAATTATATTGAAGAGAACAGTGCATGAACCTAATGACAGCATGAGATGAAATCATAATGACAATGTAAAATCTGGGTGGAGCGACAGCTGCCAATATTCTTTATTGCGAAATGCCATCAATTCACACAACAGGTGTTCACACGCACAATTTTTTCAACTCTTTTTTTCAAATAAACGTTCAACAGCTTCACAACAAACACGTGCATTATGTACAGAGTGAAACAACGACGTACTGTACGAGACAATACACTTTAATGCGAGACTGAACAATTCAGACAGGCTGAAAAAGTGGGAGACTTGTACTCGTCACATCTATTTTTGAAGAGACACACAAGCGAAATTCACAACATGTTTCCTCTTATTGTATTTGGGAATTAAAAGGAGCAACCAGTGGTAATTTGTGGTTCAAATGCGAGTCGTCGACTAACTTGTGACAGTGAACAGAAACGAATTGCTTGCTTTTGCAACAACTAATGTTACATTTCCAGTAAAGAACCCTGAGCACAGTATATATAGAAGCATATACCACATTTGAAAAGTTTCACATCATTCTTGTTGGTTTGAAATTAACTGTACTAGTTGCTTTCTCCCTTATAGAATGTTTTGTCTTTTTTCTGCAGGAAACAAAACATTGAGCTAAAATCTAAGTGTTCGTGTTACGAAGTTCCAAAATGCATTATCCACAGTTGTCATAGGAAAATTTTTCTTAGCACTTCAAGCCAACATAAAGCCCACGCCATACCAATCCAGCTAACAAAGCCCTCAAAGGGGCTCCCAATCACTATTGTGCTGTCAAGCCATTTATCTCAGCTTTCTTGAATTATACGAGCAAGTAAGGGTTACGACGTTTAAAATTATACTTTCCATGAAATGAAATCCGAAAATGGCATTGGTCAAAATCGCGGAGCACTGGTAATTCTGGGATCACCTGTTTGCAGAAAAATCACAAAAAAACTAGTAAATAGTTTTTTTGCCTTGCACCAAAACGCAAGCTCGATGAAGGAAGTAGCACGTCTGCATTTACGCTGGAATTTCGCAGGTAATATTGCCGCCCCTGAATTGTTCGAACTGTTTCAAACCCTTCTAATTCTCATCGAAATCATTTGTGTGATGACAGTGAACACTGTGGTGAAACGCTGTGTTCTCTGTCATAACGGCTAGATGGCTTTTACATCCGCTTATGTTTGCAGTTTTGTCACAGGTCTTCTGTGAATGTCCCATCACAGTCTTGCTAATGGTGTGAAGAACTCTACTTTATTTGTGCTTGCACAGCAGTCTGAAAAAGCCATGGCAAAAGCAACTAACGACAAGTAGATATTTGGAGCAAAATTTATGCAAACTTGAAATTTGTTGGTGCTTAGTATTTTTGCAGGCAAAACAAAGGTATACTTAGTGATGCCTTGCTCAACGTACGGAGAGTACAGGAAATGTTTGAGTGCAGTAACTTAACGAAACACATGAGGCAGTAACTTTTGACAGCTTACAATATTCTTTCCACATTTACAGTATAGAGAAAGTGCCTAGAAATTTTTAAGTGGTTTTTTTCAAAAATTACCAGTCGCAAATTCGTCAGAACTGCAAGATAGATAAAGTTAATCAAATAATATAAAACTGTAGTATACAACCTTTGGCTCTCAGTGCATATAAAAAGAATACTTGCTTCCTGTCATTCAGAGAAAAACTCTTCGCACTCACTGAACTCCGTGCAACACTTCTTTAGATACACACACTTACACATATGAACTCTTCTATATTTCACCAGCAATAACGTACGTATACTCGTAATAGCTTGTCATGCATGGATAATTGTGGACAAAAGGGGGCGTATTGTATAAGGATGAAGCAAATATAAAGTACTAAAAAGCTCTTTTTTTACAGGAACTCTCCAGCTCTTAGTGGATAAAGGTGGGAGGCCACTTACAAGAAAGAAAAGTACACTATACGCGCTATAAGTGCAGTAAAAGTAACTACACCAAGCACAACTGATATTTTGTACAGAAGCACTGTTTCACAGAGAAGCACCTACATTTATTCATATGAAACACTTGGTCAGTCCATCACGTTGCTTCAAAAAATATTTTATCGGAAAACAAAGCAGGAAACACTACCCCGGGGGTTTCGGCTCCCGATTATAAACTTCGAGTAAGCGCGCGGCAAACACATCATCTCTCATATTGGCTTAATAATTTTACCACCATTTTTGTTCCCCTTCTCCGGCATTTTTCACTTGGCTCTGTCAAACATGTCACACACTTCAATTCTTTCCAGATGATAGGCAGACCTAACTCGAACAAGAACGCTCTAATCACAACGGTAAAATCGGAGAACAGTGTGTGCTAAAAATGGACAAAGCTTGTCATACCATTATTGTGCCCTTTTCCACTTTTTCGCCCAAAACACAAATTTATCTTTAATGCACAAACATGCGCAAAATTATTTCCTTATTATTCATCTCGTCAAGGTGAATATTGGTGCTTCATTTGTCCGTCATGGAGTTTTTTTCATTTGTCCGTCATCCTGGAGTTTTGTTCTGCTTCAGTTGAATCAAGTGCGACTGAGTATTGAAACTGCAGAAAAATACAACCTTAACAAAAAAGCAGTGCATCAAGAAGTCTAGTCTAGCTGCCAATTTCTTTCAATCATTCACACACTGCTGCATAATTAGTGGCACTGCAAAGCAGTGGCACTCCATTGCCATGTGCCAGAGTTCTACATCAGTTTACTGATGAATGTGAAACAACATTACTTCCCACAAAAAGCAGTTTCAAAATGTAATTACAATCAAGCAAGAATTAGGGTACATATACGTGTTTTTTTATAGTTAAACTGTAGAAGAAGAAATTAACGATACCTGCTATAGTGCTACAGACTCAATTGCCAAAGTTGCATTTGATGCAGTATTGTTATGGAATAAAAACAGAGGCTTGCACTTTACTAAAATACCAGCAAATTAAACTTAAGGTGAAGACGAGTAGGAACAAGAGTTTTACTGTTTCGCTCTTGCAGGTAGTTTTATATAAAGTGAAAAGTTAGCATACAATAAATAAGACATCAACAGCACCTTATTGAAGGTTTTCTCTTTTTCATACGCGCAGCTTGCCTATCACATTTTCCGGTGTTGTGACAATGTATGGTTTTTTTCCATTTGGCTCAGGAAAAGATGGTTTTATTTTCAATCATGTTATTAAAAATTTGCGCTGAGGCAACGGTCACCATGCTACTATTTAAGCACTCAAGTGCAAATGTGTGTGTGTTTGTGTGCGTGTGCAAGCGTGCTATATGACACATATCTCAGTTATTATACACTTAATGTCTGTGAAGTTTTCATCTTTCTTGTTCCCAAGTTTACTTTTTCTGCGAATTTCACAGCTGATCAAAGTAAGCCATTTGAATTTACATAGTCGTTTGAGAGCGTTGTGTTTTGTTACAAAAAATTTGTAACACTTTCTTTCAATACAACATTGACTGTCGGTATATTCGCGAAATGCATTGTTCTTCTCACTCATGATATTCGTTAAGTAAAGTGCCTCGGATATTCTCCTAGATATTTATTGAGCATAAATTCGTGTTCGCCCCAAAATGTGAAGCTAAGCGACTTGGGAGTAATGAATCAAAATAGAGGTTTATGGCTGTTACTCTTGCTGCCTCCTATTTTCTTTAAGAAAGTGATTTTTATGCATTCTTAAATTGATACCTATATTGATTCTGATTTTTCATATACTAAATAATTGCTCACTTGAAGTGTAGTTAGGGTAGTTGGTCGATCATTATACCGTATAACAGCGCACACCAGGTTAAACGACAACAACAACAAAAAAACAGAAGTGTGCCCAAGTGCTGAATTGCTTCTGACAAAATAGGGAAAATAAATTCAGCTTCTACGGCCGGTAAAAGAGGAATGCGCTTAAATTCATACTTTTTGTGCATGCGTTCTTCTTGCACGAATAAAAAAGTGCCTAATTAAGTGACTTCGTTCCAAAAAAACGGTTGAATTTCAGCACTCCGGTATGTATTTCTTTTTTCGTGCCCGTCTTTGTTTAAAGCAGGAATACATTTTCATCGAAGCATCCTGGTGCTGCCCTGCGTCTTTA
This sequence comes from Rhipicephalus microplus, assembly GCF_043290135.1. Taxonomy (NCBI): domain Eukaryota; kingdom Metazoa; phylum Arthropoda; class Arachnida; order Ixodida; family Ixodidae; genus Rhipicephalus; species Rhipicephalus microplus. The sequence continues at coordinate 322,999,390 of NC_134710.1, forward strand.
TTCTCAAAATTCCATGTGGTGAATACTTGTCGTTACACCAGGCAGCTTTTTTTGGCCCATAGTTAATTGAGCATTTTTAACCATTGAAATTTCATCAATGCTGCTTCGCATTGCACATTTTTTGCGCTTGTTCTGTTTTGCAAACTTAGCTTAGGTAATTGTGGTTTTACTGCTTCACTACTAGTTTGCTCACTTTCCCTTCGTGAGTAATTTGTCGTGTACATAATTTAGCTACAAACGTTTTGGCACGATATGAGTTTCATTTTTGTAACCTTTTATTTCGAAACCTCTAGCTATTTATGATGCTTTGCTTATACAGTATAATAAAACTATTTATTCACTAAAATGGCTTTATCATTTTATGTTGTTAAGTAGAAAAACGTATTACATTTCTTCCTGGTGGCTTGATTAATGTGTTCTAGCATACAAGTGCCCATAATGTGAAACCCCATGTCTTAGTGGCATAAAAAGTGCTATGAAAATTCGCATCACGTCCGTGATTAAGATATTGACAGCGTCGTACAGAATATTCACAGATATATCACTCCGACCAAGCAGTAAATTCATATTTTGTCATAAAAATGAACTCATCACATGCAATATATTCTTCGCCCTGAAGTCTGTGTCCCCTGGAAACTTTATTTATTTGCAGGCCTCATATTTTTGCGGCTCAGTTTACAAATGTAGCTTTCTCCTTCATTATCCTATTGGACTCGATCACGCACGTTAGTACTGTGGGCTTAAGGGAAAAAATATTCAGTGTGCTCTCGAAAATTGTTAGCTCTACCCGAAAACGTTTTGCGGAAGAACTGCGAAGTTACCACAAAAAGACCTCATTGCTCTTCCGAAAGACGAAATGGGCGCCAAAGGCTGCACATGGCATGGAAAGGAGGGGTTCTGCTTGTGGAGTAAAGCGCCAGTTTTTCTGAGTAACTGCAGGTAATGTCCGCGCCATGTTCGAACGACCCATCAATGCCTAAACAAGCCTGCTTCCTCTCAGACGGTGCCGTAGCGTGGTGCGGTGTAGTGGTTAGTGTACGCGCATGCCGACTAAATAGTGGTTAGTGTACACGCATGCCGACTAAAGGCTGGTGCACAACGGCGAAACACTTCAAGTACACTGTACCGGCGACAAGCAGCGGTCGCGTGACCATTTGCGACTGGCGACCAAAAATCGTCTCATGTTCACACCAGCAGAGGCTGCATGCCAGCGACCGAAAGTCGCAATAGCGGAGAGTCACGTCCGGATCTCGTTATCAGTGAGAACTCTGCGCCGATCAGCTGATCGCCGCCAGCTGTGAGTGAGCAGAGCAAACCGAGCGCGCCGCATTTCTTGTTTTTATTCGTTCTCGCCAGCGCAATGAAAAAATAAGCAACAAAAATTGAGCATCGCTGATTGGTTCCAGCAACATTGCGACTGCGGTTGCGGGACTGAAAAATTGGTCAGGAGACATTAGCCAAAGCAGTCGCTTTGCGACCGTTTGCGACCGTTAGCGACTGTTTGCGACCAGTCGCAAATAGTCGCGCGTCCACTGTTAGTCGCCGGTGTGCACCAGCCCTAAGTGGTCATGGATTCAAACCCCGTGTGTTTGCTGCAAATTTTCCGAAATTTATTTCTGAGTGGGATGCTTGCTCATCTAATGTACATCTAATCAAATGACTGCACGCACTTCGAAAGGCTGGTTAAGGGAACCAAAACCTGATTTTTATTTTATGCAGGCCAACTATTGCTCCAATGAGGTGCAACCGCCACAGTGTGGTGACTCCTTCGCAGTTACTCCCAAAATGGTGCAGTGGGTGTGTCAAGTTGGTTACTTCTCTGAAGGAGCAACCTAAATATTCCTTTTACTTCTTAGAGTGTAGCTTCGGCGTGAACGAAGCACATTGAAACAAGTACAGACACCTTTTAGTACACATGAAGGCAAAATCACGAATTACTGCCTCGGTAAGACGCCGTCACACGGTAGTCATGCATGTTCCAGGCGCCTTAGCCCTCCACGTGCAATAATACTCACCACCGACGCCGCAACAAACGGTGTTGATTGACGAGAACTACGTCAGATTTAAATAACAGGTACATTTGATCTTTCACTCACAGACATTTTCGCAAAAAACAGATAAAATATCTGCAGAGCTAAGCCTTGTACTTGTCAGGCGCATGTTGGTTTGCACGCGAATAAAGACAACACGAAGCATGCTTACATGGAAGAAAGACGATATCAGGAAAAAATTTGGCACGCGTTGTTACAATCAGTAAATGCTCATATTTCTGCAGAAACTCTCGGCTTTAAATTACCCCTTGACAAAAATAGACAATTACGAAAGTGGGGGAAAGAAACAGAGATAGTAGAAAAGATGAAAATCTGGGTGTCACTTGACGCACAAACTTTTGTTCTCGTCATATGCCTCATACTTATGAGAGTTTTGGAAAGTTGAATGAAAGACTTTGCCATTCTATACAAATTCACAAAGGGTGCCAGATGTTTCACAGGATTCTTTTTGCGGAAACGTGATAATAGAGTCGTTCAATACATTTACTGCTCATGAAGCTCCCCCGTAACTCTATGGGAGAACTTCGTGTGCTGCAAGCGGAGGCCGCGGGGTGGTGCTACATCGCCGCGCGTGGGGCATCGGGTAGCTGGCAGCCGCACCACCACGCCGTTTTGATTATACGTTTCATGTTGTGCGCCTCGTGCTTGAATATTGAAAAAAATGCCACGTACATGTGGCGGACATGGGTGTTGATCTGGTTACAAGGAAAATTATGAAAAGGTGTCTAATTTATAGCTGCCTAGACAGCAAACAGTGAAAAAAGTGGAAGCGCGCTATACCACGACAAGAAACTGGTGGTTTCACATGTTCCAGCAGGTGCGTGCGTGTGGAAGCACTTACCAGTACTTATTAGTGGCAAGGATTTGCCGCGAGATGCCGACGTACTTGTCTAGTGCAAAAAAGGTACAGAGCTCACCCGCCGACCGAGCGTCGCCGCGGGAACCGTCTGATCGGCTGGAGATTGTTGAGGCTGCATCAACACTGCACGAAGCCCTCTGACTAAGCTGCCGTGGATAATGACGATGGTAATGAAGATGAGCACACTGGTTGCCTCTTCCTTTTTGCAAGCCATTAATAGAGAAGGCCAATGAGTGAAACGCTCACCACCTCTTTTTAAACAGGTACTGAGATGACCAAAAGTGTAAGGGCAAAATGCTAAACACACACAGCAACACGCACGTGAAAAATACATAGCTGAAAAATCAATAGCACACATCCAGACCCGCAGGTCGTGGGTTCGATTCCCGGCTGCGGCGGCTGCATTTCCGATGGAGGCGGAAATGTTGTAGGCCCGTGTGCTCAGATTTGGGCGCACGTTAAAGAACCCCAGGTGGTCGAAATTTCCGGAGCCCTTCACTACGGCGTCTCTCATAATCATATGGTGGTTTTGGGACGTTAAACCCCACAAATCAATAGCACACATCCATTGCTTGAAACAGAGACCAGTGCTTTGAATCGAAGCTTGCTGTAGGGTGACGGCGCAAGAGACGACGCACGTAAACTGTACAAAACTTGCGCAAGCTGTAAAAGCATGGGAAGTCAATTTTCGATATCAATGCGGGATGACCTCGAAAAGATAATTTTTTTGCGTCACTTGATAAGGGCGCCGAAGTGGGACGCAGTCGGTCAGTTTTTACGTTTGAAAAAGCATGAAGTGGTTCCACCTTAACAATAAAAACGATAAAAACAGGGAAAACATCGCGTGACTAAGCTACACAGCAAAGTAAATGACTAGAAAACTGCATTACATCACCTACTGAACTTTAATTAAGCTACGGCACCGTAGTGACAAGTCAACGCAAAACAAAACACAAAAACATGGCAAAAGCTGTGTGGAGTATTGCTTGATCCTTATCAGTGATCACTTGCTCAATTAAAAGCAGGTATTCATTCAAACTGGCGGTTGTTTTGATAAGTAGGAGGCTACTTAAAGATATATGTATCCGTTTACAAACACCGAATGTATACATAGCCTGCAAGGTTGGATATGCGCTTTAAAAACTTGAAACCATGGCACTTCCGCCACTCGTTAAGAACCACCAGAGACGTTGGAGAACTCTCCATGGATTGTACACAAATGTTTACTAGATGCTTAAAGAAAAAAAAAAGTATGCTTTTATAGTGGTAGCATATCTCATAGTATTATCAGCATGGCGTAAAGTTTCTAGCTTCAAGGCGTCATTCGACGCTTCATTTATCTGTAATACAGCTCTCCCAAATTCGTTGAAGCTAACATCAATCTGAAAACGAAATCAACTTTCAAGGATACATTTAACTAGGTTTCACAGTTCCGGCGCGCGCCGTACAACTGCAGTGCCGGGGCCCCTCCGATGCCCCGACGCTGGCGAGGGCGCCCCTAGCGGTTTTTGTTGTCCCTATGTCAAACTTTCACCGAAGCTTCATGACCAGGATAAGTATTGCAGGACTCTGGTGATACCAAATAAGACTTGCTACTTCTACTTTTTATAGCACTAGATTTGCCAAGAATACGACGAGCAACAGGAAGTGCAGGCACTGTATGCATAATACCAATACAGCATGAATAAGATTGTTGCATTGTTCTTCAGCACAGACCAGAATAACCAGTCTTCGAACAACGGCGCTAGTGCGGCCACAGAAAAATGACAAAAAACTTCCCCATTGCTTCTTTTTGCTGTTGTTACGCTATTGTTACTTTTCAGAAAGGTATTGTTATGTTTGTTTTTTCATGTGCAGAAGCAACACGGCAATACATATTGAGCCACTCTGCTGAAATTGAACGCGATGAGCTTTTGTAATGAGTCAGGCTTGGGCCTCGACCTCTTAGTTGCGGTATTAGCAAGGAACAGAAGTTGCAGCGACTCCTATTTTTAGTGAGCATTCGCTGGCTGTGTTTTTATTTCTCCACAGCATGCACTTTGAACCATGTTTCCTCTTTTGTCACCATTAATATCTAAGACGCGGCCCTCATACCTTGCTGACTGGTGATTCCTGAATTGATCTTTTAACCACCCTAATATTACAAAACTCAGAGTCAACTTCAACTACGCATGTTGGTGCCATACGAAGGCTGTCACACAAATGGCATCTCGTATTGACAGTGAAGTGCACAATAAGACTGTAAACCATGCCGGTAAATAAAGGGGTGTAGCCACAGTTTTTCTATTACCCGCCGAATGTTTTTAACAATCGTGTTTATGACTCACAAGTTAACCACAGCATAAATTATTATAAGTTGTCAAGTACGAGTAAAGTTAAAGATTTATCAAACGCTTTAATCGCGTTCTTTTTTCTCGTCCCTACGGGTGCACTAGAAACTAAGCAAGGACGGATGACACGGAGAAAAAAAAGTTACGTCACGCGTACGTCATCACATTCGAACAAGCACGGCTTACTGTCAGCGGGGTGGCATGCCTGGGCGTGGACAAGTGACGGCTCCCTGCGGCGGCAACGGTAGCTATGCCACTCACTATGCTCAAGTCAGCCAATAGCCGTAGGCTCGGGTATGCGGCGTGGTCATTTGAGTATATATCCTAATTTGTAGCAAGGAGAGGGAAAGATTAAAGACGTATTTTGAAAACTGTAACTTTCAGGCCGCATGCTGCACTCTCATGTTTGGCTCACGCGTTCTCTGTACCCTCGACGACCAAACGGCAGCGTTTAAGGACTACCGTGATGGAGTAATGTAGCGATCATTTCTCTGCACAGCGTCTGCCTTCCTCGATGGTGATTTTCTTAAAGCCACCCTCGTAAGAACGCGTAATCATACATATCAGCCAGGAATATTGTAGGCATTCGATCTGTGATTGTTTCAACGGACGAAAAGAACGATATCTGAGCTTCCGTTTTCAGCAATCGTCGTAATGTTTCACGCGTAGCTGCTCATTTTTTCAGCGTTTTGAGAGGAACAAAAAAAAAAGTGCCGTAGTTAACAGGGTGCATCTATCCAAGGAGCTTCCTTGTGCGCCGCTTAGAATTTCTTATTTAATTAAAAACGCATATTAGTTAATTTTGCTCCTTAAGAGAGCCCCTGGTGTCTTTCTTCTCTGTATGTTAGAGCTGTTACAGCAATTTCTCAATGACACTTTGCTTTGGTGTTGTGCACTCATTCGATGAGAAAATCGCCCCGTTCAATAACCGATAGGTACATCCCCACTCCTCCTGCCCACCCCCACAGAATTAGTTTATAAATATAATTTCAATTTAGAATAAAGAAGCACTGAATTCTTTCATGAGTACTTATATCTGCTTATATCTAAGATTCTAAGAGACACAGCAGGGCACATGTATGGACACATACGCTAATTGTACTGGCTATTTTCTTTGTGTGCACTTCAGACTCGCAACATAAATTAACGAGCAGTGAAAACCTTGCCATACAAATATTATGATCCTCTTTTTTCAGCACTGTCAAGTATATATAACTATACTGTAAAGATCTTAAAGATTTTGGTAAAGACATCAAAAGAAGATAACTTCTTTGCCTAACCTGTAAAAGTCTTTGCGCCCTAAAAGAAATTAAGGACCTTAAAAGAAAATAACTCGACTTATATAAATGGGCTTTAAGAAAGGCCAAGCGATACCAGTGTGAAACGGCCTATGTCTGAGCTCACATACTTGAAGAGTAATATACAGACTACATGTTTTTAAATACAGCAGCTTCCTTCCAAAGGAGCATTGTTGATATGCCAGACAGAACTACGCAACCTAACCAGATTTTCTGTAAATTTCAGTTTTTCTTTATAATCAGCAACATGAAGGTTGAAGGTAGTCGCCTTTATATTTCGGCCAGTGTCAGAATTGTTCCTCTAATAATGTAGTATCTGAATATTCAAGTTCCATAAGTTGCAATGTACTGAACATGAGTGCCACAATCGTAATCACGTCCTGCATAAAGTTCTGGATATAGCCAAAAATACAGCCTAATTTCGCTTAGTTTCCCGGCTATAACTAGCACGTTAGCCAGGACCTGACTAAGAGTGTACGCGTCAAATCACAAGTTCATTATTAAAAGCTATTTTGCTAATATTAAAATTAAGGTGCACGGTATACTGTTGTTACGTCAGCTAGGCTGAAACAATACGTGTAGCACCAGTTGTAAGATATATACCTTAGTTACAAAGAACATCTCCGTGTCGAGTGTCCTCGTTTCTTATTATGTTTACGCTCTTACACCTGTGGACATATAATCAGGTGCCGCCCATTTCTCTATTGGAGACCTTTACTAACCTTGACAACTGGTAAAAAAACCTAACATAAAATACTCACCACAGTTTTTTTTACAATTGTTCAAGAGATAAACAATGTGTTATATTTGTTATGGTACATTCCAGAAACGTTCATGTGCAGCTATGAGGATTTAAGATGCCTTAGCGTCTCAACCGTTTCTTTCGGACAGGAATTTGTGACCGAATCAGACGCCGTAGGAAGGAGGAATGTATAGTGTCAGATGAGCTTTGAGAATAATAAATAATGCTCAGGCTGCTGTGCAAAGGTGGAAGCTCTGTGAGCCTATAATTTGCCTTTGCGCCATCGTGCGCGTACACTACGAGGCAAACACAAATCGTGAATGTATGATCTGCCAGCTACATATTTGCGGCGTTTTTCACCCGCCAAAGTCAGAATACATTAGAAAGGCGTGAATCCTTCCTGTGCGCTACAGCCTGGGAAGTCCTCACGCTCGAAGGCCGGTTGCAGGAGAGCTCGTGGCGCGCCACACTGGGCGCCGAGCGCCGACGCACACCATCAGCGCTGTCGGAGCAGCAGCTGCAGCAGTTGCAACGGAAAAGGATCGCCTTGAAGCCCATGCGGAACTTGCTATTGAAGAACGCGTACAGGATGGGGTTGATGCAGCTGTTGGAGGCACCTAGCCACTGGGCGACCGGAGCGGCCACCTCGATGAGCGACTGCTCGAGGCTTCCATCGGCCAGTGGCTCGCCCATCTTGAGCCTCGCGAAGATGGCGTACAGGGGAAGCCACGAAATGGCGAACACCACGACCACGACGAGCAGCATTTTGGCCACTTTGATCTTGGAGCGCTGTATGATATTCTCCACGCCGAAGTCATGCGTCTCACCCGGTGGACGGCGGCGCCACACCTTGAGCCAGATGAACACATAGCAAAGCGTGATGACGCACAGCGGCAGCAGGTAGCAGAGCACCAGGTTGGCCACGATGAAGTACAGCACGCCCATTCCCTCGGTGGGCCAGTCCTCGCGGCACACCTGCAGCGTGGTCTCGCTGTCACTCAGCATGGGCATCAGTCGGAAGAAAAAGGTCCATGGCAGCGTTATCGTCAAGCTGAACGCCCAGATGATGGCGATGACGACGCGGCACGTGCGCAGGCTGATTTGTCGCTTCATAGGGTAGCAGATGGCGTAGTATCTGGAAAAGCGAGAAAGCAAAGGACGCAGAGGTTGTAGTATGAAACTTCGCAATAATTCCACCGTCACTACACGTGAGGAATATTACGCGTTATTCTTCATTTATTGTTTTGCTGATCCCCCTCTTCAGAAAAAGAACAATGTTTTTCAGCTCACCTCAGATATACCTACGCATAACTTGACAGCCCTCTCTCCTTCCCCTTTATCCTACAGCATTCAATTAAACTTGTAGAAAAGGACGTATCCAACTGTGGAACAAAAAACAATGAGCGGGTCGAATATGAGGGGTGCTGCCGGCTGCAGGCCCAGCTTACGTGTTTGACGGACCTGTCAGCATTGGAAGAGCTGCCCAAAAAATCATGCCTGTGCAGGACTTCTCAATTAGTAACACTCCAATGCCCACGAACAGTTATGCCTTCAGAAATATTGCGAGAAAACGCTCACTCTTTTTACTCTTCTTGTACAGTTCCTTTCAGGTAAAATAAGAATGAAATTTCGTTTGAGACATAACCTAATTAGTACTGTTTCCAAATAATTAATTCCTCTCGTATAATATGCAGGTCACTGTACCTTCTTCATAACATGTCAAATCTTCAATAGCTGCTTGTCATTTATTTAGGTATTACGTTCAATGTATCAAATATGATACAGTGGGCATTACAGAGTGAAGGACTATCGAAGCTTTTCACAACAAGCACAAAGAAGAATAAAGGTGACGATCTATTTTAACTGCAGCACAACAAATTGAACCTCATATTTCCCTAATTGGCTTAAGGATTGAAGCAGCCTGAAACTGCGGATTAAGCGGATGTGCCTACCCGTTGCTTCAGGTTGCAACTCTCAAACACGTCAAGATTTGTGAACCTTCTTCTAGACTGTTTTTATGCTCACCACGGCTTTTTTTGTGTGTGTGTGTGTGATGCACGTGTTGCTGTATTCTTGTAAAATATTTATTTCATAATATCATTGGTCCCTATACTTGCACAATTAGTTACGTTCGGGCATAGAATTAGCTCCAGCCAGTATGAGCGGAAAATCTTAAAAGTAAAGAAAATAGGACGCATACTGCCATTTTGTTTTGTTGTGAATCGCCCTTAAAAAATCGATTATCATTGACGTGGAATTTTTCTTGGGCTTCGAAATGCAACAGTCAGATTTGCAGTCCAGTCATTATTGAAGAGATTAGTCTACTGCGGTGTCGATCAACAGAACAACGAAGTCATGGTTCTCTCATATATTTCCTGTCAGCCTGATTTTCCTGTGAGCGGCACACATCCATATCTATACATCTGGTAATGACCTGCTTTGAACGTTTGTACATATATATGTTGCACCAGCGTCTCTCCAACTGGTTAAACTTTTGCTGGTAAAGCCTGCATGTTCTGGTACACGCTGTTGAGCTGTACTTATGAGCGAATTATTGATCTGATGCCCCAGACGTGGGTGTTTGTGTTTGCTTTTTTTGCAATAGAATTTGCAGGAACATAGTGTACGCTTCTTCGAAACTTTCTGTGTTTTTCCATCAGCTGTAAAATATTTAGACCAAAATTTACACCACGCCAGTCGTTAGGTGGTTTCGTTCGACATTATGAAAGTTTAAACGCATAGGTACTGTGCATGAAACTATACATCAAATTTACAACAGTTTTCTTTTGTGGTAAAGAAAGCATCACTTTACAGTGGTAATTCCAATGAAGCTGACGGTATGAAAGAAAGTCCACAAAACTCGGCGTGGCAGTGGGAAGCGGTCTCGTTCAAATTCATCGATAGCTCTTGACATCCTTAATATATTACCCATGTGACATAAACCGCCATACATTTGAAAGTGTCAACTTGTTGCGATGCAATGAAGGCTCGGCGAAGGGTTCTTTTTTTTTTGTAGCTCTGAAAATTTAATTCGTCTCGCGGTGTACCTTCAACTACATTTGTCAAAGAGCGAAAAACCACAAACTTATTGTAAACAGCGCTGCTTCGTGCGGCTTCTGGTTTTAATTTGACAAAGTCATCATCAAGTAATCGCGAAAAAAAAAACGTGCTGGAGTTTAAAGTGAGCAGATACTTGCGCGCAACGAGTGCATTGCAAACGGAACAGTAATTGCGTAAATTTGCATCATGAATGACCGACCCTTTACTCTGGAGAAGATCTTCGGAGCGTGGCCTTCACGTACTTCAGCCCAGAAAGCCACACCAGCCCTTCTGCAATTCTTCAGTGCAACGTCACTGTGCGACCACCTGTGAAACCAGAAATGTGTTTGCACTGTGCGTGTTATGTGCAATGTGTATCTGCTCCTCTCTCTCTCTCTATTTCTTCCTCATTCCCTTCTCTTCCGTGTAGGGTAGCAAACCGGACTTAGTCTAGTTAACCTTTTCACATTTTCACTCTTTTCTCTCTGTCAACTTAGCTAAAAGAAAAAAAATACCGACAACTACGAGCTTGATACTGGCAAAACACAGCGAGAGGTGGCGTGAGATACGGAACGCGATAGCGCACCACCAGGCCCAGGCGTATTGCACAACACACCAGGCATATTGCACAACACAGCTGATTGAGTTCTACCATGATTTAGTGTCCGAGGTTGAAGACAACGGTCAAGCAGACTGTGTTTTCTTAGATTTCAGAAAGGCGTTTGACACCGTGTGCCATCCCTTGCTTCTTCGGAAACTCGAAAGGGCAAATATTGATAAGAAAGTACTGAATTGGATAGCTTGTTATCTATCAGAGCGTTGACAATGTGTCATTCTCAAACGGTACTACTTCTTCTACGGTGGAAGTAACATCGGGTGTCCCTCAAGGGTCCGTTTTAGGGCCGCTACTGTTTTTAGTTTACATTAATGATATTCCTGCTGGCATTACTTATCGAATACGTTTATTCGCTGACGACTAAGTTGTGTACAAAAAATAAAAAAAATGAACAGGATTGCATTGAATTGCAGGCTGACCTCACCCGAATTTCACAATGGTGTGATAAGTGGAAAATACAACTTAATGTGAAAAAATGTGTGCACGTGTCTTTTACTAAAAAAAAGAAAAAGAATGAAGCACGTTACTTTTTGAACGGTGACGTCATTGATCATCAATCAATGTATAAACACTTGGGTGTAACACTTACGAGCGACTGTTCATGGAATGCGCATGTACATGCTGTAGTTGCAAAAGCTGCCAGAGCCCTAAATTTCATTCAACGAAATCTGAGATCCTCCCCTGCTGTCCTAAAAATTACTGCGTATAAATCATTCGTCCGCCCGATTCGGGAATATGCATGTTGTGTGTGGGGTCCGCGCCAAAAGTCCTTGATTTATCTGACCGAGAAAATACAGAACAGAGCGGAAAGGTTCGTTCTCAGTTGGTATAAGCAAGGTGACAGCTGTACTGAAATGAAAAACGAGCTGGGATGGGAAGCGCTCTCCTCTCGCAGAAGAAAATCGCGTTTGAAATTGTTATTTCAGATATACCATAAGAAGACTGGCATCAATAAAGACACTTACCTTAAACCACCGCATTATCTGTCTAGAAGGTGTGATCATGACCTTAAGATTCAAGAATACCAGACTGGAACGAACCTTTATGCTAATGCTTTTTTGTTCATACTGTACAAGAGTTGAATCAATTGTCTTGTGACCAAGTGTGCTGTCATAACGAAGACTTGTTTTTTTCAGAGCTGTAACCCCCCCCCCCCTTACACGCCTTTGGGCAAAGCAGGCTATTTCTGAATAAAGAATGAAGAAAATAAAGAACATTGGATACGTCAGTGTCAACACCGCACCGACAGCTTGCCTTGAAATTCTATATCAACGCGAAAAAGCGGTGAAGTGCATATGATGGAAAAGCGGTGCTCAAATGCAAGCAGCGTCGCTCCTATATATGTCTATACATAGGCAACCCCTATAACGCGCTGTTCACCAGGGGGTTCACGGTTTCTTTGGAGGTCAAAAAAAAAAAAACGCCACAAAATGCGGGGAACAGAAGCAACATTTCCTCTTATACGAAATTCTGCATGCAACTAAAGTATTTGCCTGTGTGGTCTCATGTTGTTCTATACGCGCAGCGAGACTGGCAGTTAAGTGAAAATCGAACCGCGAAGGTGAACGAATAAACACGCCTGACCAGATGGCCCAGTAGGCTTTGTCTGCCTGGCGAGTGCGATGTATAAACAGTGGCAGGCGCCTCCGACTTGGAGGAACAACGGACCGGTCGAAACAAACGAGTCACCCAGCCCAGATTTGAGCTTGCCGGCGGCTACGGATGTAAAACTCAGTGAGGCGAAAAACCGCCCTAGGAAATTCTAGCGCAAGGCAAATATAGCCAGTTGTACATTCCGCGTGAAGTGGTTGCCTGCATGTGTCTCAAAAGGTTCACCATTGGCCCGGCAGTGCTTGTTTTTACTCAAGTTATTTGCTGCTCCCGCCGCCTCTGGAGTGCGAGAATTTGCATGCATGGGTGCCCGATTTTACTCTATACAATGGTCGAATCGGCCACTTGTAGCCCTTAATGCGCTATAGGTGGCATGTTTAGGAGAACGCCATTTTGGAGTGCTGTTTAAGAGAATAGTTTGGTGGCACCTACCTAAATAGTAAATCATGGCTACTCATATCACCTCGGGGCATGATGGAAGAATGTACGTCTGAAACCACCAGAATAGTTCAGCGTTTTGATGTCCGTGAATTGATTCATCACTCAGTGTCGGCCAAGGTATGTGCGCCACTGAGAGACAGATAAATGGACCGCCCTTTTCAGTTATATCCCTGGAGGCGTTAGCATGCTTTATCCTCTGGCTTGCTCCTCCCTCCAGGTGCCGGCACACACACACACACACACACACACACACACACACACACACACACACACACACACACACACACACACACGCACAAACAAACGTATGTTGTATACAACAGCATGCAGTACAAATAAATAAATTAATACATACACACAAACACAATATACACGAAAGGGGAGGGGATGTTGTTACGGCGAAGTGCGTATCCTCAAAAACACCAGCGCCATACTGGTACGTATTCGGAGCCTCGTCATGAACTTTTTGTAGAATATGAGGACTGAGCAGGCAAGAAAAACCTTGTATTCACGGAATTAGTTTTCAAGTTTCCTACACAAACTACTTTAAGCACAAGATTGGACAGTCCCCCTGGTGTGCAGAACATCTAAAGGCTGGCGCACACCAGCGACTAGCAGCGGTCGCGCGACCATTTGCGACTGCTCGCAAACAGACGCAAACGGTCGCAAACGGTCGCGAAGCAACTGCTTTGACTAGTCGCTTCCTGACCGATTTTTCAGTCGCGCGACTGCGGCCGCAAAGCTGCTGGAACCAATCAGCGATGCTCAATATTTGTTGTTTGTGTTTTCATTGCGCTGGCGCACTCTAAAAAAAGAGCGAGTAAAAAGGGTGTCTTTTTGTTCCACAATATTATTCGTCATCTATATTGCGTTCCATTCTTTCGCTATCGCCCCGCGCCCGGTACATTCCGGTCACGATCGACATGCCCATTATCAGGGTAACATTGCATTCTCGATAGGAAAGTGACCAGTGCCGAGTTCTCAAGAAAGGAAGCGCACGCAAGCTTGATGACGATTATTGTTGTGGGACAAAAAGACACCCTTTTTACTCGATATTTTTTTAGAGTGCGAGAACGGATAAAAACAAGAAACGAGGCACGCTTGGTTTGCACCGCTCTCTCAGCTGGTGGCGATCAGCTGATCAGCGCAGAGTTCTCACTGATAACGAGATCCGGACGTCGCTCGCATGCAGCCCCTGCCGATGTGAACATCAGACGCTTTTTGGTCGCCAGTGCAAATGGTCGCGAATGGTCGCGCGACCGCTGCTAGTCGCCGGTGTGCGCCAGCCTTAAAACTCAGTAGGACTAAAGACACGTCCTTTGTGAAGATTCCCGGTATTACTCAAATTGACAAGTTCTGCAGACAGCCACACATTTCCAATGTGGCTTAAGATTGAAACTATGGCATCTCCGAATCAATAAGAAAATTTAGCCATTTTCCAGGACGAATGAAGGGTATGTGAAATGTGACGTTAGCTAAATTTTGTGGTGATAAAGCAAGACCAATGTTGCGTCTTAAACATAAACCTATGCGTTTTTATTTTCTTTGCTTGTTGCTTGATTATTCTTTCCTTTACGGGTCTTTGTCTTTCTGGCTATGTGTACCTTGAAGTGCAAGGTAACGAGTTTGCTTTGAAGCAGTCAGCGAATAAGTGTACGCTTCTTTCAACGTGTAAAAACTTGACTTTTCAATGTTTCGGCAGCCTGGATTTTCTATAGTTTCTTTACACTTCCTGCTCCACCACGGTGTTCTAGTGGCGATGAAACTCGGCTGCTGACACGCAGGTAACGGGATCAAATGCCGGGTTGCGGCGGCTGCATTTTCAATGGAGGCGAAAATGTGTCGGGCTATGTGCTCAGATTCGGGTGCACGTCAAAGAATCCCAGGTGGTCGAAATTACTGAAGCCCTTCACTACGGCGTCTGTCATAACCATATGGGTGATTTGGGACGTTAAAACCCACATAACAATCAATGTTCATCCTCGAAAGGCGCCGTCACTATAGGAACCTTTGCACGTATGAATGAGCTATCACTGGCAACTTGTAACCTCGCCCTAAATTTGCCGCAGTTTAATGCGCCTACAGCGGTTTTCTGCTGAGTCCGGTAAATGAGCCAACCTGCGAACTTGGTGACGAGACTGGGACGTGAGCAGCATTGAGGGAGCTTGAAAGAGGCGCACGCGAAAGCGTCCTGGTAGAATCGGCTTTACGTGAAATGTCTGAGTCTGCCGCAGCGTTGTTTCTCGAGATTCCACTGCCAGCTTGAACTTACATGACTTTTTCACGCTGTGTAATTGCTGTCATACTACACATGTGTTATTTTGGAAACTATATTAAATCATTATGCCTCCTAAAGAACCGTGAAACGAACACTGAAGCAGCCACCTATCAAAACTACCGTCTTAGTTTACGATGGAAGTGTTGTCAAGTCAACATCACGATCTTTCCCTGAGTCATCGGCTGGCGCTCTTTCTTTCACACTTTTACCTCAGCCATTCAAACTGATGCGAGCTTGGGCACAGGGAGGAAGCATGCGGTGCACGTGGTGTCCCAGTAGTAAAGCTATCTTTATTGAGGGGACGGGCCAGAAGGCTGCGGGGAGACGGTGTATAAATATCTCCGACAGGCCTCTGTTGAGCGTACCGAATCCAAGTAAGTCTCGCATATGGAGGAGGTGAAAGAGGAAATACGGGGAGTGAAACCAGACGTGCACCTTTCTTGCCTCCTACTCTGGTGGAAATGAATGAATGAACGAAAATAAAGAAAGAAGGTGAAGGAAGGTGTCATCAGGGTGGTAGAGAGAGTAAAAGGCAAGCGTGGGGCAGAGGACGCCATTCAGTCGTGATACTATTATGCAGTAATGTCTCGCATTTTTGTATATATAAACATCGCGTCTATCGCTCCACACATCTAATATTAAGAAGTAATCAGACTTATTTTATAACTGTTGCTCAATATCTGGTCTGTGGCCAGTTGCCATTTTAGTGCCACGTACAAATTTAGCGTGAGTGCTACCACTGAATTCGAGGTCAGTATAATGACGTTGTATCTGTTGGTGGTTAAATACTATATTCTGGCAATGATGTTATGCGAAGTCTTGTATAACGAATGCTGTATGTCCTCTGAAACATTCTAATAATATTCTAAAGTCATCCGACAAAGATAATATTTGTTCATGGAGGTTTTTTTTTTTTACAAGGGCAAAATGATCTAAACGGTACAGCAGACAGGTGCGTATTAAGATGCAAGCTGTTGTACTGAAATGACACGTACGAAAAACTTTCATCCTGTAGTGATGCTTGACGTGTTTGATGAAAAGCGAGCAGGCATTGGCAAGGAGCATGCTAATGGAAAAAAAATGTGACTGCAGGCCAAGAAATTCCTCAGTTTTCAGCTTTCATGAACACACACGCGAAAACTAACATGTGCACGCACACACACAAGCACACGCAACCACATACGCACGCAAGCACGCAGACGCACACTCGCGAATTAATGCACGGTCAGGCACGACATTTCATGCTAAGATACTTCACATAAAAAAAGATACAGTGATTCATGATGGTGGGTATGACATTAGCAGAAACAGCCACCCATTGAAAAAGCCACGAACGAAAAAAAAAAGAAAGCTGCATCAGTTTCCCCTGGATTCACCTTCCCAACACCATCGTTTGCCCTTGAGATTGCATTGCAAAATCATTGTGCACAGAAGTAATATTATTTGCCACAGACACAATGACGCATTTGCAATTCATACGTAAAGGTTTCCATACAAATCATCCCAATCTGCTGAGCTTTGCCAGCAAAGCAAATATGCATGCCCCCATGAGGAGAAAATCCTCTGACGTTCAAATCAGTTTCAATTCCAAGGTGAATAAATAGCTAAAGAATAAATAGCTCTATTGCAAACGCAGCTGATCACGGAACACAATTATTTGCTATAGAAAGCAGATGCTCACACGGCAAGCAGCTTGGTACATGATGGCTCGCAAGTGCACCATATTAGCCCGACTCGCAGCCAAGGCGTGCGTTTATAAAAATAAATGCGCAAATGTAATTTAGGTGCTTGGCTAAATGCGCTCAAATATTTCCATCTTGTTTGTACACGAAAAAAATAAACCCACCTAGCACAGATAAAAAATGAAAATTGGGCGTCATGCCCTCCTTAGAAAACGAGTAAACCCATACGCTCATACATTCTTATAGTCACTTGGTACGTTTAAAAGACTTGTAAAACAAGGTAAATATATCCAATTCAGTCATTGTACAAAAAAAAAGCCAGGCCTGCATAGAACGGGCAGCACAGTCACAGCGAAAGGTACAAGAGTGACCTTTTAGAGTCTTCTTTAAACCCTCTCTGGGTAACTGCTACAATCACATTTGCTAGGCACCAACTATGCCATACATTATCATAATTTTTGTGTTGTATAAGCCACCATTCACTATCCTATCTTTTGTCGTTCTTCGGAGAAGCGTAGTATCCGCTAGACACTTGCTAGAAATGTTGTGCAATTTTTTAATGCAGTGGCTGACGACGATGAAGAATTATGCCGTAAGTGGGTGTGTGCCACGATCACTACGTGATAAAGAGCAAGTTTTCAAATTAGTAGGAGAATTTGACTAGCCACTCAGTACACAATTCGCATTGTGTGATGCCTGGTTGTTCCTTTGATGATCTAAAACGCTTTATTACTCATATTACCGCGATTCCTTTCCCGACATCAAGCCTGCCTAAGGCCAGTTTAGAAACGAGTTACAAGTGCCGGCGTGAATCAGTGGTAAAAAACGGGGCTGGCACGCAGCCAGGGTTTGAATCCCATTGTGTCCTTGGCGTTTCTCTGTTTAATGAGTTTTTTTCTTACTTCTCGAGATACTGGTTACAGACACTGGCGGCGGCGGCAGTGGCGGCGGCGGCGGCAGTGGCGGCGGCGGCGGCGGACAACTATGGCACCACGCGTGACCAGCGTCCTGATCTGTTAACAACTTTTACTGGAAAACAGAAAATCTTCGAGTTCATCAATGATTCGTTCACAGTTGGAAAGAAGCTAATATATCAGAATCTGTGGCTTCAGATTTTGACTGAATTTTGTGTCTACAAACCATAGGGTACGATAAGAGTGATGCAGATCTTATCTGCCCTCACATTTAGAGACGTAAACTGTTCTTACATGTTCAAAAAGGGATGGCTGAATAAAAGTACAATACCTGTCTATCGAAATGGCCATGAGTGTGTTGACAGATGCACAAACGGAGACTCCTTGCAGATATGAGACGCTCTTGCAAACGAACAAACCCAAGAGCCAAGCTGGAACGAAACAAACATAGAAGAGACATCAATCGTGTAGCTCTCCTGCGTCCGAGCGGAAGAACATATCAGTGACAGAACCAGTAAAGAAAATGTAAACGAGTTCAATTAGCGAATGACGTTTGTGTATCAGAATTGTACCTTTCACATGAATATAGAATGCAAAAGTTGGGCAAGTCTCAAACGCAAGTCACCCCACTTTATTGCTTTATGAGCACATTATTGCTTGAATAAAACAGGTCGAAACACCGTTTCTTAAGCTTCATTTTTTAATTCCGAAGCATATTTGCGCCTATTGCTCGTACTTTGAGCATCTATCTATCTATCTATCTATCTATCTATCTATCTATCTATCTATCTATCTATCTATCTATCTATCTATCTATCTATCTATCTATCTATCTATCTATCTATCTATCTATCTATCTATCTATCTATCTATCTATCTATCTATCTATCTATCTATCTATCCAGCGTATGTGGCGGCGTTCTTGTTTTGAAGCGAAAAAACAGCGATCGAGGCAAAATAATGGAATTCATAAACCTCCTACATGAAAAGCAGGGATTCTACCACATAGCCACATCACTGCTATATTGTATTGTATTGAATTCCACTGTTTCGGCTCCACCACATCCAAACGCTTTTTGCGCCTAATTGTATTTAGCGCTGCCTCCAGGATCGCTGGCGTTGCAAGCTCTTTGTATATCCCCCGACTTTGCCCTGCCTCTGCAATCGGCCCACTTTTGACCAAGTAATAATGACATGTAACGTTGTGATCATGCCACAAGTGATGTGGCTTCCAGGTGACGTCGTGACGAGGTCCCATTTTGATCTGTGGCGTAATAATGGCGCAATATAATGGCATCGTTACGTGATTACTTTTGCATCAGTCCGGTTGGAACCAACGCCGCTGGACTTTTTAGTCAATTGCGCGTTTCTTGAAGCATAAAATTCCGGCCATTACCACAGATTGGGGGAATATATTTGATGCGAAGCAGTAAGGAAGTATCTGCCTATATTCCCCATTTTTTCGTGCTCTGAGCCAAGAGTTACGAGGTCAATCAAAATATTTAATGAGTTCAGTGTTTTGAACATATCGCGTGCTTACCAAGCTACGTTGATGTTTTAAGGGTAGCTTGTGGTCTGACTTAACTGCGGTACGCCCGTTTGAGACAGACATTAGTTTCCTCGAAACGAAGTGCACGGCAGAGTGTGGTGATCTGCATTTAATAGGTGGTGGTCGTTGTCGGGTATGTTACGTTGCCTTGGCCTGGCGCCTGTGTACAGTCTTTTTCAAATCAACTTTCAGGCACTGGCGTGGCTTTGCAACAAAATGCTTGACCACCACGCGGAATTTCTGGCTTAGACTAAGATCGAACTGTAATTTTCAAACTATGCATGCTTTGGGATTTACGCGCAACAACGTTGCCGGCACCGGCTTAACGCGATAGCCTTAGAGCTACTGCGTTATTGCATATCCATATTTCGTGGACCTATATATATATATATATATATATATATATATATATATATATATATATATATATATATATATATATATATATATATATATATATATATATATATATAAAGTGTCGCGAGAAAGGCTTCGCAATTATCAAACTTCTATACACCAATTATATTGTACGAGGAGTCTCGTTAACACACCGGGTGATATTCAGTGTCAGAAGTTTGGAATAAAACCAGTTCTCGCTTTATGTGAGCTGCGCAAAGAATGGATGGTTTAAAGGCCCACCTATCACAAAGCGTCCAGACGTAATTAAACTGTTGTGACATATTTTTCACTTCGCAACTTCACTTGCAGTATGCATTCCAAGATAGTTTAAAACGACCAATATTACGAGTGCAGAGGTTCTTTGCTTATAGCATGGCTTAGGAGCCCACCGCAAAGTGACGCCTGGCAAGTGAATCAGAACGCGACATGAATGGGGACCAACGGCGCTATCACACTCTTCTCTTGAAGGCGACGCTCAAGTTCTTCCAAGTTTAATTACATCCCTTCATTCACAACAAGTATTCAAGTTTCTGGGAACCCCACTGCGCATTTTCATTCTGCATCGTATTATCAAATTATGCTCCAACGCAGAAGATTTGCACCAAATACACGACTATACTTTCGTTTCATGGGTTCGCATTTCTGTATTTTATAAATTACGATCGGGTGAGCTCTAAGACGGCACTTGTAAAATGCACCTAAGACCCAAGTCAGCTCATTCTTTCATAATGCTGGCTTGTCTGAACAAATGCTGGGCCACGTCGGTCCTATTTATACAGCTGCACCGGTCTCGAACGGTCCTTTGCTCGAAGCTTCACTTCACAACATCCGTCCAAGCAGGGCCATTCCATTCGGAGGGGGACGGAATAAAGCGACAGAAGGTGCAGCAGCCTCCAGCGGTGTGCATCCCTAAGCTGAAAGTTATAATCTTATTTGGTAGGATGAAAGTAAGCAGATCTCGAACTACGCTTTATATTTTCCATGTTGGAATGTCTGATATCTGTGCGGTCGGTTGTCGAAATGCGTGATTTCCATTTGATGAGTTTGTCGTGTCTCAGAGTGCCAAAAGAGTCGCACAATGCTCCAAATTTGCACTCGATTATGCTGTACCACGATTGATTCCCAACTTTTGATATGAAAACCAATTCCCTTGCCGAAATTCAAATTTCAAAAATAAAAAAGCATGACAAACTAATATAGAAACAAAGACTAAAAGATAGGCTGGTAACATAACCAGTGACGTGATTATTTAGCTATGCACTATCCTCTTTGGCAAAGAAAATGAGAAAACATGAGCAAAACTAATACTAAACAATGAACAATAGAAAACTAATAAACAGCATCATATGTTATCACAAAGAGATGTAGTATGCTAGCAGTTCAGAACTATACGTAACACCCAGTTATATGTCATAATAAAGTGCAATTGGACACTTGCGGTCTTTTGCATACGATTAGACGCGCACCAGGATCTTTTCCTCCCAGAGGTGTCTTTCTTCTGAAAAGGTATCTTTTTGAAGTGATAGTTTAACATCAAAGAATGCCCCATAGCACAGATGGTGAATTGTGTCGTTAAGTTGGCAAATGTTCTTAGGCACACTTGTCGCTATTATTAGGAACTAATATAGTGAGAACACCTAACCAAACTGCATGAAACGAAAGAAAGCTTAGCGATAGGAAATTGCAGGTGGCATAAGAAGCGCCAAGTTATGGTCCAACTGATAGAAGTGGTAGTTAGAGAAACAGAGTGAATTATAGTCTGGAAGTGTGACGTGGCGAGAAACTGACTGAAGTTGCAATTTTGCTTATAGTATGTTCCCGCTTGTAGTAATAATATGAATGTCTTGTTTATTGATAAAGCACGCTGCCTCACATTAGCTATCGTTGCCAGTTATTCTGCGGGGACTCATCGAAAATTTAAATAGAACGCCAGCTTCTTTATCGAGCGCTTGGTGGTGGGCGTCACTTATTGCGTGGGATTGCTGCATACTTGTACAAACCATGAGATATTTGAGCAGTAAAGCAAAAAACAAAACACAAGCAAGAGACACAGACACGAGATGGTGATCGTTCGTTGTGTTCATTTCTTCCATGTGTCTTTTTTTGTACTACCTACTCAAATATGCTTTCCTGCCAAATCCTAGACTTCAGTTCTTGAGAACTATAAAATTAGAAAAACTGCAGGGTCTGTAGACACGACTTTGAGCCCATGCCACCGGAGTGCGCATTTCATTTAAAAGCAGCCAGTTCTGGCACTGCCGATGACATAGCGCATAGCCAAATGAAACTTAATCTTTCCAGTAAATTGCGGAAGGGCAGGTTTCACGCACGCTTTATTTGAGTGGGCGTTCGCCATGCAGTGGTCGTCTAGTGGCTAAAGTACTCGGCTGATCACCAGCAGGTTGCGGGTGCAAATCCCGGCTGCAGCGGCTGCATTTTAAATGGAGGCGAAAAGGTTGTAGGCCCGTGTACTCAGATTTGGGTGCATGTTAAAGAGCCCCAGGTGGTTGCAATTTCCGGAGCCTTCCACTACGGCGCCTCTCATATAATATGTTGGTTTTGTGAGGTTAAACCCCAGAAATCAATCAATCAATCAATGAGTTGTTGTTCACAAAAATTCATCACGCGTACACTGAAACGTGCACTGAAAGTGGCGTGAAATAGAAGTCTCGTTTGTTTATCGGTTCATTATCGTGACACTGCGATGCTCAAAAGTATTTAAAAAAATCATACTCTAGGCTCATCAATAAAACTTACTTTTGTAAGTTTTATTGTAAAACCATTTTTGTAAAACCTCCAATGAAACTAAACAATGCAAAAAACTTGAACTGCTAAATCTCGATGATAACAGAGCTGTCTCTTTTTAATCCAATGTATGTTTTTTATATGTGAGCGAAAAAGAAATTAAAAAAACTCAAGAGTTTTTGCTGTATTCGTAAACACAGCCAAGCGAAAACTACTTAGCGCCAACCTCCTCGAACCGAGTAAACCGACAGTGCGTTCATGAGAGCATGCACCTCCAAAAGAATCTATATAGTACAAGTACGCCAGCGTGTCATCATAGCTCATATGCCGTCTTTTGGCATGTGCATTATATGAGTGTGCTTTCCCTTGAAGGTTAATCATCTTGCTACTCTTTCTCATTGCAAACGAAGAGGCACCAGAGGCTTCTAGACAAAATCTACAATCTCGCAGTCGTTTCACAAATGGTGCAAAATGCGTCTCTCATAATCATATGGTGGTTTTAAGACGTTAAACCCCACATATCAATCACAAACGGTGCAAAAGTGTAACACTGCTACATTGTTTCTTTTTGCTGTTTAGGCTTTAGGTACTCTATTCTGAAACTGCATATTTAAGGCAGTTTCATAATAGGTGACCTAAAGCTTTGCGTTAGCTTTTGTCGCCCCTGTGCATACGTCATAGGCTAACCTCGACGGTATATATCGTTCGTCTTAAAACAGAGGACACAAAACATGAGACAGAGAGAGATCAGGAGAAGCGCTCACTATCAACTGAAGTATTATTGTAGAATCAAAGCATATATAAGCGCCCATTGCAGCAGCAGTAAAGAGATGAAGAGAAAGGAAAAAAACAGTACCAAAAAGAACATGTGTCAATGCCAAGAATTCATGTTCTTTTACCAATAACAGGATGGTTGTGATACTGACATACCTGTTACCTGCCCTCGTTGTCTCTGCCACCTCTATGATTTGTCTAGTCGTTTTTTCCTGGTGCCGATGCCGTACAATTGTCTGACTGAACAAGTGAACACACTGCGGCCTTGCGTCACAACTACTACAATGGCGGACAAGGCACCCATCAATAGCAATTTTTTGGTTGTGCTCTTGTAGGCGTACCATAAGGCATCTGCGAGTCTGGCCTCCGTAATGCCTGCCACATAAAAAAAGAATTCTCTACACTGCACCTGTTGTACAGGAAACGTATACACATTTTTGGTGTCTGATGGAGTAAACACGTTTCTGCTTTCTTGTCGGATTGCTCACCTTGCACATGCTTAAAAGCTTGTTACGTGCTGAAAACACAACCTTTACTTCGGTACGGTGCCCCACCTTCATTTATGAAGAGCAATGAATAACCAGCCCATCCAAACCTTCTCCCTCACGAGGGTACACTCGCATTCTATTTCCAATATATAGCTCACGCACCCAAGCAATGAACCCTGTTGCGATGCCTGTTCTTAGGTTCTTTAGTATTTCTGGATAGACGGTTTCAAGATTGCAAGCATTATGTCACAAAAGAACTTCCGGTCACCTCATTTACCATCTCGAAACGTCGAAATTGAAAGAACGTTTCCACATTATTTCATGTGTGAGAAAAGGCTCTTACTAGTTTTTCAGATAAAACGAAGGTGCATAATATACAAGGCGATTTCTTGTAGCTTTTGTGTAGCTCAAAAGAACGTTTATTTGAATATATTTTGCCAAATGAGGGAAAAGAAGTGTAGAAAATTAGCGGGCTATTTTCTAACGCTCTTCTTGCCCGCCGATGCTATTAGGCGCATCGGTGGACGAAACCAGATGTCAACAAGAGTATGTGTTTGTAAGCAATGAAATGGCCTATACATATGGAAGCTTTTTGTGTGGGTCTCGCGCATGTTGTCCAACTACCAGCAGCATGGTCAAAAAACGCTGTTGTTCGGTATTCGAGGCCCCTGAGAAAAGGCGAGCCAAGCAATATAGCGCAGCACTGGGCCTGACATTTACAGTTAATTCTCCAAATCAGCTACAAATTATTGCCCCCCTTTTCGACAAATGTTGCCATAAGTGCAATTGACCACACCATGAGCTCGAAGTCCACGAGCATTGGCTGATTGGAGCATCCCGAGCTGCATCATTACCGCTGCCACAGTGGGATGCTGCCATGTGCACACGCGCGCGCTATGACATCACAGTGAAAGAAGTCAAACGTGTAACGAAAAATTAAAGAAAGGAAGTGTGAAATTCATGACTTGTGCTGACGACCGCACGTCGATTCTTGCCCCATTGCAGTCCTCCCCTCTTCTTCTCCCCTGTATTACTATCAGAACGATCACTGGCGCTAAGGAAGATAGCAAAATGGGGGGACCCTTCAGCTTCACCTTTAAAGGACCACTGACATCAAATTTACTCATGTCAAAATTTTTGCGTCAACGAGTAGCTATCGACCCCCTAGTAGCGATTTGCGACCTAAAACGCATCAGAGTGACGAATTAGTATCTGTAACATTGATTAATATATTCGCTATCGAACGCAATTGAAAATGAATAGAAATTTCGCCAAATTTTAGTGCTGGCAGCGGTACACGCATCCACATCAAGGCCGCTGCACAGCTGATGCCGCTTCCTCAAAAAATGATGACGTCACACTGGCGTTTCGTCTGTAGGAGCGCACGTGCAGTTAGTCCAGCTGTGTCTATGAAGGCGTAGACACACCTACGGGTCGCCAACATCATTGTCCTCGCCGTCGTCGTGGTCAACATCGACAAGTGATGATGACAGCGACCTAGAATTGGGTATCGCCGCGATTCGAGACAATCCTTGCTTCACCATTAAGCTACGCGTTAAATGCAATGTATTTGTCAGTCTCGGCCATACTGTCGGAGCTCAGGAACACCAACTGCGCACCTCATGGCATGGACGTTTGGCGAGTAAATTGCTGCTTTCATCTGCGGCAGGGCGAATGATAGGAATAGCCCCAGCCTCGAGAAGAGGCCTCGTACTTTCAGTGAAACCCAACTGGATCGCCAACACAGGATTTACCCTGTAGCGGCCAGATCGCCGCAAAGTGAAGGGAGCAAATGCGGCTGTTCTTCACTGGCGTCCAGTCCTTCTGTCCAACGGCGCGTACGAAGTCAACCCACTGGCTGCGTTAAGGTTTGTGGCTTGGAAAGGCATGAAACGCCGCGCACTTTCCGCTTTTTCGCGCCTCGACGTGCAGGTTCTCACTACGCAGTGGTTCTCGAACATTCCACGTGCGTATTGGCACGTATTATCTCTCTGAATGATCGTACTTCCACGCAGTGGAGCACAATGAAAATCAGTCGATTCGACACGATGAATCGCATGCATGCTTCAACACAGCAAGGAGAGTAACTAGTGAGAGCATGGCCGGGAGTTGGCTTCAAACACACTCAGAGATCGTCGAAGTCATCGTTACTAGCATATCGCCACTCAGGACAGTATTTGTGAAATATATCACACTGAACACGTAGCACTACTGTCGGCGTCGCAGGACAGTCTATTTTTCGTTTTGTCTATTTCGCTTTTCTACGCTGTTGGACGTCGAAATAGAACAATTTCGACGCGACGGACACCATTCAAATTTAGCCAAGAAGACCTATGTATACCAAGTGATGTATGATGGGCACATCTCGATCTTGAAATTTATTGTCAGTGTTCCTTTAGGAGTTGAACGCTTTAGCGACATTTGGGCCCTAGTGCGCCCTTAACCGCCAAGTGCAGACATAATAATATGTTTTATCACACACACACACACACACACACACACGCACGCACACACACACGCACACACAAACACACATACACGCACGGACGCACGCACACACACACACACACACACACACACACACACACACACACACACATACACACACACACAGTAGACTGTACCACCACGCGCGCGCCAATGGTGCATACAAATTTTTGATCTAGAGCAAGAGTAACATGACCTCCAAGATACACGCCACGCGCTCGCCATTTCAGAGGCCATAATGAGTTTCACAATGCCGCCCGGATAGGAGCACATTATCTAGCGTTTGGTGTTTGCTTGATCAACGCCTCTGGAAAAGCATGGTACGTTTTCCGCTAGATGGACATAGTTGTGCATTTTTCGACTTGCTTGAAAGTTCCTGTGCGTTTTTAGTGGCGATGGCTGCACTATCCCGGCCTTTTTTGACGTAGTTTGAGGCCTCCCAAATGTGCCCACAAATCGCCGAATGGTCTCGTTTTCGTCGTGACGCCTGTCGAACAAAATGCAATAAAGGGCGTTGAAACACTTTAATGAATTCACTAGAAGAGCTTATTGCCTCACGAACTCAACGCCGCAAAAATATCAAGAATCCGTGCAGTGTGAGTGGAGTTATAAAGGCAGATGCTGAAATTGCACATTTTCTCTTCTCTTGTCCCGACGAAAGTGATGGAAACTAAGCAGGGAGGGGTGGCAGGGGCAAAGAAACTACGTCAGCTGCACCTCGTGACCTTGAAAACTCTTTTTTTCTTTGAATTCGTGGCTTTCTCAGTGTGATTGCGCGTGCGCGCGTGGACAAGTAGCGGCCTTCCGCGGCGATCCCTATAACTTGCTTTTTCACTCACGGACGATTTTTCGCTCAAACCCAATGGTGCCGACGCCAACAGCGGGATTTCTGCGACACGAGCTCTCTAATGCTGTCGTGTTAAGACGCTTAGAGCGATATCCTTGTAACTCCGTTCGTACTCCACGAAGTGTAAAACCTTTAACTCCAGTTCATTCATGAAGCAATAAACACCTTTTAATGAAGCCATTCGATGAGTACTTAGAAAATCTCTGGAGGGCCCCTATAACCGTTTCATAAGAAATGTTCTCGGCTATAGCCACCATAGATCGGCGAAAAGTCGGCTTGTGGCACGAAGAGGCCCATGGCCGCCTGCACGTCTCGTGCATCAAGCTGAGCGTTAACCTCGAGTTTGCAGCGTGATTGCAGGTCAAAAAACAAAGATTACCGCCATTCGCGTTACTCAGCATTGTCACAGAACCACTCGTGTGCCTCGAGGCTTGAACCGCTAGTGGCACACATTCACGTAACCTTTATGGCATTTGGATCTTTGAAAAATATTTAAAGAGCCCGTTTGGTTGGTGTAAAGTGCGTGTTAAATTGGCTTCGCCGGGTAATTTTCACCCTTGGGTCGTCATAGATGAATTTATAAAGGACTGTCGTCAGCACATGAAGAGTATAAATGAACTAAATAAGGGAAATAATTATGCGGTAATTTTTTCAGTTTATTAGGCACATCATTATGAATGAACGAGTAATGAGACAAGTAAAGCACATGGAGCCCTATTTGTAGTTTTTATTTTGAGCTTAGTAATATTTCGAAAATGGGAAAATAGATTAACGCCAATGAAGAGACCTCACTGCCGCTAAAGATCTAACCCGCAAATTTCACAGTATACGCGTGCAATGCGCTACCAACTCGGCTACGGTGGCGTGTGCTTCACCCGTCCACTCTCTTGTTTGTGTCTCAATTTGCAAATGAGCATGAGACTAGCAAGGAGCGCCATCCATGGCCATGGAGTATAGCCGCTGTGAGCTGGTTATTCACTGTCTCAACAGTAGCGTTGTTTCAAAGCCATTTTACACAAAAACAAACAGAACTCGACAAAAATGTTAGACTTCACTGCAATACAGAGTTTCGAAATTGTGTTCACAGTGTTTGCGTTGCTTGGGATCATACGCTATGTTCGAAATCTGAATAACGGGCACTATTCTATAGAAGTTAGGGTATAATGAATGTGCATTGGTAACAACTGCAAATGCGAAGCTTTGAACATCCTTTTCAAAAAGGGCCAAATAGGCATACTGAAAACGGAGCTACATAATACTTTTAAGCAGAAAAGCAGCATGTAAAATAATTACGAACGGGACCGCTAACGATCTGTTATTACCCCGTGTACGTAATAGCCTTGATGACCTTCTGAAAAATTACAAACACCTATGACAGATAAGAATGAATTTTTCTGGCTATGTCCAAACAACGACGCACAGAAGCACTACTGTCATATCCTAGAACAATTTATTAAACAGAATGGTCTTGACTAATCGTAGTCCATGTGAACACAATAGCTATCATTAAACGCTAAAATTCAGCCTTTCTCAGTATCTACCGCGGATATTCTGGTGCATGGTGAGACTACCGTCTGTATTTTGTTTTCGATTCAAGTACGATGGACGGAAACAGAAACAGCCATCTCTGTCCGACGGTCTGAGACAGCTGTTGTTTATGGCATTATGACGGCGCAAGAATAATGGCGCTGCCTATCTCGAACGTTCTATAGCACCATTTGTTTTGTTAAAGCCGCTCGTCCACGGAGCTTTAGTGTTTCGGGGGTTATGAAGAAAACCATGTATCCGGAAGCCCCCGAGGGCACTAATCCACTGTTCTCGGTGGTAGGATCCTCTGTACAAAAGAGTATAGGTGGCGCCTTCTCTTGAACTTTTAGCGTTGGCAGAGTGATTCACAAAGTTTTTTATTGAATGTGAACATGAGGGTCTTCTGAGCACACGAGAATTTTTTAAGATACCCAAGTTGTTGTTGCGGGAAGCATATACACCAAAACAGTTTCGAGAGTGTATTTAGTAACAGACGGAACACGGCATTAAACAAATGCCATTCGGTATTTAGAAAATAGTTACTCTGCTGTAAGCATGCCCCCAACTGCATGCTTTTTGAGAATTTAAGAGTGAAGCTGTTACACTGGTTGATAATTTGTGCTCCGCAGTAAAAGACTATACCCATGAACGCGCACGCTATCTCATTACTTTTTTTACAGTGAAGTGGAAAACTACTCGAGTGGCTATGCGCTACAGGAATAGGAGAAGCCTCTCTACTGTGTGCGGCAGGTCCGAGCCTTACTACGATGTACAGCAGGTTCAAGTGGAAAGGAAAAGAAACATTTGAAAGATATAGAGAAAAACGAATACAAAGAAAGACAGCGATCTACAGAGAGAGAGAGAGAGAGAAAGCAATATGAAGTGGAAGAAAAATAAAAGGAACAAAGGCACTAAATTGTAAGAAGAAAGAAAAATACATAAAAAGAGAGATAACAAGATAAAAAAGACAGACACAAATACGAATAAAAAATAGAAATCTAGGCTAAACAACTGCAAAGAACGTCCCCCAGTTGCCCTCTTTTTAGACTTAACCCCGCCGTATTTTTTATTATGAACTTCATATTTGTTTATTTATTTCGTTGGTTAGCTAAATATACACCACACTTCAAAGACTCCACTGAAGGGTTTTGCATAAGGGATGGGCTGTTAAAACGTGTTAAACGTGTAGATGCCGAATCGCTGCTTTGGAGCTGAATATGCCGGACCGGTGCACAACGCCAGGAGGAGAGCCTACTGACTTTGTGCAGCCCTCACGAAAGCAGCTAGCAAATGACAACTAATAAGCGCTTAAAATCTAAAATTGTGAAGGAGCAAGGCTCTTCTCACATAACTTTCTAATGTATACGACTGAATTCACAACTCACAAGAACAGCCAAATATTGCATCGCTGGTATATCGGTAAATGAGGTAGATAGCGCTTTCTCTGCCTGACTACTATCCAGTCACTTGAAGGCAGTGCCGTTTATCTGGTTTTGTCGATTCACAACCAAACTATAAATTCTAGGATCCATACCGCACTTAGTTCAACAGACGCCCTCTTACGACATCTGACTTATCCTTTTTCAAGCTTTGGCACATCTCGTGCAGTGCACTCTGCATATATGCGTAGGCGGATCAGTGAGAGTAAGTGGTATAAAACACAAAGATCACTTTCGCAAGCGGGCTTCATGGGCCTCTATTTGCGCCAAAATAATCCCTAAGTCTTGTATCTCAATTAAACTTATCTTCAATTTTTTTGGGAAGTGCGATGAAAAGTTTCTCTTGATTTGTAGCTGGTCAACATATTTTTATTATGAACTTTCCAGAAGTTTTCAGCCTAGGCATAAAAACGGATATGGCTGTTATTTATATCGCGACCACTCCCAGTGAGGCTATCTACAAAACATATATCAATGATAAATACAAACCATCTTTCTAGAATGCTCGTCCTATGCAGTGGTTTTTTGCCATTCTTTATTTCTATGCTCGTGGAGGGTACGTCCAAGTAGGAGAAACAAGCTCACAATTCATTTGTATCATCCTGGTGCCCTAATGTAGAGTACTCACAACTTCGAACTTGTAATGTTTTATCATGACGTAAAAAATAAAGTAAACGTAGAAATGGGACTGTTGCAGCTTTTCGCCGGTAATTTCATTCTATCTCGTTAAATCCAAACTGATAATGATCACAAAGTCTTATACATCGACCATCAAAACTTTCAAAAGTGTTCTCAGAGTAGTAAAACATACCTAAATGCAAATAATGTCTGTTTGCTATGTACAGCGGAAAGATGTCGATTGCAATAGCCACCGAAAATTCACATGAATAGACCAAAAAGAACAAATTAACTTTCAGGGCAGAAGAAACGTGATATCCTACAAGAATGCTGCAGCAGTACTCATTGGAAACGCAACAAAAAAGGCCTAACTCAACTATAGCAAGAATTACTAAACGCAATAAAGGATTTCATGGTGCTGTTGATGCCACGCCTCTTTTGATTACTCCTAATTTGAGTTTACATAATTTCGTTGTTTTGGCTCGTCCTTTACTGGAATTCGCGCTGTTAGCTAATTAGGCAATAAATTATGTGAAATTTATGGACATACTGATATTTACTCCAGCAAAGGGCGTGTATAGCGGGGACAATAATTGTAGATAAAATGCGAAGCAATCATTCTTCGTCCTTTTCAACACAGAGCTGTAAACTTTCAGCAAATATAGCATTAGAAGCTTTCTCAGTGATATTGATTGTCATGATGAAGCCCCCCCCTCCTTCCCCCAAAAAAAGTTGTGCCTTGAAAGGAAGTCATAACTGGATAAAATACTCATCAAAGTAGCTTTTCCTTAACAAAGCCCAAACAGCACAACCACCACGCATACTTCTTTCTAGATTTATTTTTTGCGCTTATACTGCATATTACAAAGTTTTATCTGTGTACTATATAAACACAAAAAAAGTATAACTCAATGGATAATGTTTTTGGGGCTTGCTCCCGTTAATTGACCATACAGAACCACACAATGAAATGTATAAAATGTACCTATAGAATACCTAACATACTTCGCCATAACTTTAAAGTTTACATCCACATTTCATCAATAAATATGATAAGGTTCGTTCACTGCACAGTACTTTTTTTAATGAGTGATCCTTCTTCAAGAAACTGCAGTCTGTTGTCCAATATTATCAAATTCACAAGTGTATAAGTGGTTACATAGCCACCTGCAAATATTCAACCAATCGCGGCGGTATCTCGTGAGAAAAAACGGTTTAAACGTACAAACAACAAATGACAATAGTTTGGTTTATAGTTTGCGGGCTTTCAAGCGCTCCTCAAAAACCATCACTTAGATTTGGTAAAAAAACACGTTCCACCAAACGCAAGCACTGCTATGAGCAGTTCAGCCAAATTTTAGCATACGCACGTGGCCCGTAAATTTTTCCATTGGAGTGCACGTGGTTTTATTACTCCGTCAAGCGAACTTTCTGACAAATTCGAATAGTCGAACTAGTAGACTTACGAATGACTCGTATATCTTAAGTAAAACGTTGCTACTATGTGCTCCCCAAGTTTCATCGTTTTTTGATGTTACTGCATATACTACCATTCAGGACTTTTTTTTTACGTTGGGTCCTGATGATTGCTCTTGTTCTATACTGTGTTCACTGAAAAATGCTTATGATACGCATGCTATTTACTGTTCTATTTCAGTCATATGTCCTGCATGCCCAAGGGGCAAGAGCTCTTTTCCTCTAACTCTAAGCTTTATTTCGCAGCTCTGTGAAACAACATATATTATACTTCCACGTTCTACGAACTGATGCAACTAAACAATCTTAAGGAATGTTACGTCAGCAACGTTAACGGCTGGAAAAAAGCGAATGCAATATACAAGCTTAGGAATGCATATGAAAGAATCTTAGTCGCCTTTGGGCATCTCTTCAAAACTCGTAAAATGTACTTGAGTTGTGAGCATGCCCTCTATATAGTTATTATTTCTCCAAGATAATTGAATAATAAATGCATTACTAATAATATCAACAACTTTCTGCAGCCTTAAAAGATGCAACCTAGTTCATTGGTAAATAGTAATGAAAACTGTTTTTAGTTGTCGTTTTGCATTTTTTTTCAACGGCACCCATTCAGCCGAGGAGAGTGGAGGATTAGGCGGAGTGGCGACATCAGTGAAAGTGGGACTTCTGATACTACTTTTTTGTTGGTTCGCCTCTTCGCCACTACAACAGGCGAGTGGCGACGGACATCAGAGACCACGAAATATCACTTACGAAAGCTCTATCGTGACAGGCCCTTCCCCGTAGCTAATATCACGGCAGCTAGCCTGGGCAATTCTCGATACGCTGAGTAGAGCGAAGGCAATGTGTGCTGTAGACATTGTTCCTCGGAGCTGTTTACTAATGCGGCTGGTACTTCGGTACGCGATACAACAACCGCGGTGACTGTGCTTCATACAAGAGCACACTTGAAACGACAGTTCCCGAAATGCGAAACGAGGGTCCAACGGGATAGTCGAACTGCCTGAATGGTTGCCATGGCGACTTCATCGTGTATTGTTGGATATTGTGCCTCTAGGCAGCTAATCAATAGAGTGCAATGACGCCGTCATGCGTTCCAGGAAATAAGGGTTGACCTGGTACAGCAGTGCTGCCTTTGCTTAATTCACCTGAGAGCTGGTGGCGCATGGTAACCTGGTGCTCACTGCAAAGTATTAGCATTGCACTGAGTGCTTTTTTTCGCCATTACGCCCTCAGGTGCAGTGACGCTCATCACATTACATGTACTATTAGGTTTTGTTCGATGACGTCAGGAAAATTACAGACAGGTACCACCTTCACTGGGAAGCATACTCCATTGATCATATTGTCATATTGAAATGCATTTCATGTAAGACATGAGTCGCATATAAAACACAATATATATGTTGAAAATAGCGGGACAGCTTTATGTCGTACTAAATTTTTTCTTATTGCTGTGAATATGTTGTAGGAAGTTCGTTTGATACGACATAGTGAAACCGGCGAAATAGAATTCTTGCGGCAAAACAACAGTGTATGGGGCACGCTTTTCAGGTGAGTTTGCTTGAGCTGAGCTTTTGCTAGAAACTCATCTCCAAACGGAATCTAGCTAGGCTTCATGTTGGCAAAAAAATCGCGTTAATATAATAAAGCGTTTCAGAATATCAAAGGAGCAACCAGGCGTCACGAAGTGCGAATGGCATAACGAGTGAGTCATCAAATGTCTCCGCCCATTAACAAGTTTTCAGGCATAATTGTTCGTCGTCATCAGTGACAGCATGATAGTTGCACAAAATTTTTTACAAGGGTGTAGCGGGTACCACGCTTCCCCGAAGAATGACGAAGGATGGCATAGTGAGTGCCTGCGTACCTCACAAAAAAATAATTATTGGTGTAGTTGCATTTAAACGTTTATGGCGTTCAAACAATACTGAAAAAAAAACCTGAAAAGCCGTTCTTTCTGCTGTAGCTCTGACTGTGTGCTTTTTTCAGAGGCGTAGCGGTTTTTTGAAGGTTCTGATGTTCATAAATTCGTTCCCTGAATATCTAAGAGTTTCATGGTACCGATTGCGGAAGCTACATCTTTTTTCACTTCCAACCTGGCTTCTCTTTTCCATCGGGTTCTGAAGGCCAGGCTTTTGCAAAAGGCTTTCTCCCCCCCCCCCCCCCCCAAACGCGGTCGAAGTAGGAGAGAAATGTTCTAATAGCTACGGTGTGTATGAACCGCCAGCGCCGACCGCGCTGTGGCCTCTACTCCGACCAGATGCACTTGCATGCATATTCTATGTTGCTCCGACGTTCTATCTGCTCTTTTAAATTTAGTATATTTAAACCTTCAACTGCTCTAAACTTAGTAACCTCCCAGATGACGTGTGGGACCTGATTGCATTGTCAACGTAATTTTACAGACACCTTTGCACAAGCTGTGCAAATCCGTATACACTAAGTTGAACGTTCAAAATTCTTGCAGCCCTTCAAAAACCTTACGTGTCCTCTAATATGCCGGAAACATGCTATATTAGGTCTTTCTGCTATAATTTAGACAAAACTTGTTCTAACTTTGTCAACTTAGTTCAATTTTACAACTGAAAAAAAGTGTCCTATTGAAAAAGGGCTTACTGAAAAGTGGATCTGGACTACATGAAGTAAAAATAAAAAGTCACACAAATAAATATAATTTTCCTGGGAAATATCTAGGAGGATTCAAATCTCAACATGAACGCCTAGTAGTTCTCAAAAGGAGCTCGTGTGTGGTGACCACCGAAAATACTGTACGTTTCATGTACTTTCAAAATGTTGTTAAGAAGAGAGAAAGGACAGCAAAGCGAGAAAGAAAAGGTAAAATATCGCGTTAACAGAAAGTAACATGACGCTGCAACGGACAGTTATCTATCTAAGTTTTTCTCACCACACTTATATCAAGTTCTAAATCACACACAAAAAAAGAACATCCAAACGCCTTTTTTGTGGCTTCGTTCGTGTTAGCACTCAATAATCAGGTTCTTGAAGATTGCAAGTGCCTTTCAAGAAGGAGGCGTGGGAATGTTTCATTTAAGCCTTGTAGCAGAAACGGCACTTTTACCAGAAGACATTTTTCAGACTTTAACGACGCAGGAAGTGCATTACGACATAATCCTGCGCTGGGGCTTTGAAACATATTTTCTGTACAGGGCAAGAACTTCTGTCTCAACACTACGTTTTTGTGTGTATATTAGATTCATGGGACTCAAGTGGGAGATTACTGACCGAAATAACATCCGAGAACATTGAGTTCCAAGAGCGAACAAAATCTTGTTGGTAAGAGTGATGTTGTTCTTCAATTTCGTAAACATTTAGCTTGCTCCTTTGTGGCTTGCCTTTCGCGGATAAGCTGGAGTATAGTCGCGAAAATCCTTTAAGGCGTTGTTGCGAGAGCATAGTGGCGAGAGTATACGTCCATATGTATAATAAAGCAAGAAGCTAAATAAGCTTGTGCAACTGGCCCTCGTAATGTTCTAATTTCTCCTGTCTACGCATGCTAAAATTACCGTTCACTGAAACCTTCCGGATACAACATGTCCGACAGAAAAATTTCCCCCGCGCTACCTAAACCTTTCCCTATGAAAATATTAGCACAGGCACCACTTTCCACTCTTTTACTAATTAGAGGAGTTTATAATGTACGAATGAAGATTCGCCATGGTTATGCTTGAACTTACATAATATTACACTGTATTTGCTTTGCCAAAACAGAACAATTATATACTTCCCATCCTTCAACACGAATAGCTTGCCAGCGGATGACCATGATCAACTCACTGAAGAACAAAAATTTGCGCAAACTCAGCTTGCGACGAGGTACGTAGAATAAACTTTACAACTACGAAGTATATTATAGTTTCTGCCTCGAAGGTTGCACGCACAAATGTGGTGAAAGTAAGAAATGATATTGTTGGTGAATTATTTATTATTTTCACCACAGTAAGAGCTCCCATGGTAATAGTATTACATTGCCTTGTAAATTTAAATTTAATGGCTGTATACTATGTCGCCGTATATCGCTAATGACCTAAACTGCGAAAATTTATATAAAAGATTAGTCTTGCACCTTATATTCCCGTATTCACATGCTGAAACACCGAAACCTTGAAAACTTCCCCTTTAAGAGATGTGTTTAAAATTACAGTTTTTCCACAAAGTGGAAGCAATCAATGAGAGAGCAACAAATTGATATTTTACACGAAGAATGGCAAGCAGGTAACACATTGAAGCGCAGTGCACGAATAAAGGACGCATAAAACGTATACGCACAGCTATACAGGATGAACGCGAACTAACAATCGTCACAGTTGTTACTTCCCTGTGTTTGAACCACGCGCTTCTATACGGAACAGGGCCTCTGCAGTGTGACCTTTATGCTCTCTGTAACCTTAAAACAATCTTTACGACGGAAGCATACGGAGTACAGGCTACCCACATCGCAAGATAAGCGCGCGCGTGTTTGCTCGCACGGTAACAAACGCCCTGTAGCTCAAAGTACAGGTTCATGAGACAACTCACCAGAACGAGCGGGGCTCTTTCCTCGACATTCGCATACCACCAGCGGTAAACGGTGTATGTAAGTAGCTCGCCGTCAGCAAGCTAAAGAATGTGCGCCTCTGTGGCCTAGCGGTTGATGCCAAGCGCTGCGGAGCGAGAGCTGGCCTGTTCTATTCCATGCGTAGGAAAATAGTGTTCTTAGTTGATTGCCTTCATGGCATTATATATATATATATATATATATATATATATATATATATATATATATATATATATATATATATATATATATATATATATATATATATATATATATTTATTACAGGCATGACGGCGACCGAATAAACAGGAAGAACTCCCACGCTTTCACCTTTGCAGCGGATGCATGTTGCGCGTGTGCACGCGTGTTTACGTGAGTTATAGTTGCAATTTTTCCGTTTGTTTTTCTTTCATTTACTTTCCTTTACACTTCACATTCAACCCTTCATTTTCATCTTAAGTGAACTTCTGGCTTGCAGCAAAGAAAATGTGCTTCCCGCTGTATGTACATATACATTTGTTGTCCCTTCTCCTCACGTAACCGTTGTTTCTGCAGACGTTCTATTTAGGTTCCGCAGAGACCAGCGCATATTGTTAATGAAGTTTTAATGAACTTTTCCTGCATATAGTAACATTCGCGCAGCAGAAGCAGCAGAATTTTGTCTAGCTGGGTATTGGTTCATTCTAGAATATTTCAGTTTAAAGAGTCGCTTCCGAAAAATGGAAAAATTGTCCTTTTAAAGGCAAGTAGTACATTCGTAAAAATGAAAATAAACCCTTTAGACAATAAGATTGCCTTTTGCAGTGCATATCACGCTCTCGCATTTTTTTACGTTTCTGTTCTCCGATTATTTCAAAGCAGCCTATTTTTCATTTTCAGATTCTCAACACAGGTAAGCATGCCGCGTCTCAGCCGATTCTTCTGAGCCTTGTATCCAATTCTGACTCTACGGATTCATGAAATCTACCGCAGTCAATTTCACAAGGGCGATCTAGTTCAAAACAAGTAGAGTAGCTGAAATTTTATGTGCGAGGACAAGCACCCACCGTGAAATCCGCTGCTCTCGGCGAGGCTGATATAAGCCACGCTGAGCTTTATCGCGAACGCTATGCGGATCCTGAGAGGCAAGGGAGGCCTTGGCTCTCGTGAACAGGACAAGTAAGGGGCTTCACGGCAGGATGGGAAAACAGACTCGTTGTAGTTTAGGCCACACTACCGCATGTTTTCGACAATGCACAGAAAATGAAAAAAAAAAAAAGAAATCGGACACAGAGTCTTTACCCAAACCTTAGTTTCAGACATGTCTATATTTGTGTGTACATGTTTTTGTATGCGCTGTTTTTCGGAAACCGTGGATGCTTTTCAGGGGGTATATCACTGTATCCACGTATTTTTGTGAGTGTGCGTGGACGGGGGTATGTCTGTATTGATGCATTCTACGCGGTTGGAAGTGTGTGTGTGTGAGAGAGAGAGAGTGTTTGTGTGTGTGTGTGTGTGTGTGTGTGTGTGTGTGTGTGTGTGTATGTGTGTGTGTGTTAGGCTCCCCATTCGTCTTATACTCAGTTCACATCATAAAGTTTCTAATACCTAAACTCTGGCGTACCATTTATGGGAGCCCCGAACACACATCGCTTTATCCAGCATGGGAATGATGGGTTGTAAATAGATTTGTCAGAATTTTGTTGTATCGTCTCCGTTTGAAACCGTGTGGCCTAGATCAACCTTGAGGCAAAATGAATTAGTTGAAAATGAAGTTGAAAATACTTCCCCATGGGAAATTTCTTTCCCATGGGGAAGTATTTTGATAAAGTGATAACATGCTGGCTAACTTTTTTTATTTTTGCATTGAGGAATTCTATGAACAGGGGAAAATACTAGTGCACGTGAGCGCACCTTAGATTTGAATACTCCTGGAGGTTGATTCACGCTGACAACGTTCGCACCTTGCACCAAACAACTTCGTGGTAATGAACCTTTGCACCTGGTAAAGTTTTACCGTTTTATCCTATATAGCAAACTTTCTTCGTGCTTAATGTGTTGGTCACTCCTCTTATCACGAAAACGTTGGGAGCCAAAGGACTTTCACTGCGCCAGCACAGCTTTGCGGCGAGTACGTTGGCTGCGGCGCCATTTGACGGCTTGCAGAACATTGGGCCTTTGAGATCGAACGTTATTCGGTTGCTCAGGAACGCTCAGTGTGAACACCTGTTTACACTTACACTATGCGCCACTGTGAAACGGCGAGCCAAAAACGCTGTTTGTTTTGTTCACTTCATGCTATTTTTTAACCGTGCACGCTTCATCAACTGTGTATTGGTAAAAAATACTCTACTAAATACGCAATATGCCATCACTGCAATAAATGAGATTAAAAATCACTGATTACAACAACTGAGTGGATTACAACTGTGACAACCTCCAGCTAATTTGGCGCGACTGCTGCCCGAGAGAGCTGCCACCACGAGTTTCCCCGTCCTTCCAGTCCCAGTACAATGCGCTGCAGCGGCCGCATCTGCAACTACAGCTGACACGCGCTCTGCCATAGAAAGCCGCTTGACGCGGCAGGCTGTACCGTGCTCTTTTTCATCCAGCGGCCGTGAATCAAGAGGAGCGTTTGAGTCACTTCTTGCCATGAGATTTCGCTACGTGCCGGCGACATGTTCCGTAGTCTGATAACAGAACAGAAACGAAGTCTTTCACTGTTATTTCATGCAAGTTTATTCAGGCAACTCATCTGCGCTCAGCCCTAATATTAAGCCGTTGATAATAATCGACGGTGTTTCACAATCTAAAACCCGGGTATGATTTTTAAGCGATAGCGTTAAAGAGCTGGTTTCGCGGAAATACCGGTGTCGGCGAAAGAACTCCCTCTGCTTGGAAATGCAGTGGAAGTAGCTTTCATCATGTTTCACAAACACACGCGTCTTGTATACATGCTTCACAATGCGACATGAAATACTGCTTTAATAATGCGTGGTAGAAACTGTCATTGCCAACACGTGCCAGAGTATATGATTATAATAATGGCTCCATGGTGGAAAGCCGAAACCCACCTACAATACAAACACACGCTACTGCGGCTATTCCCTTAAAGCCACGTATAGTGGGTGCATAGCAAATTCGAAAACGTTTCATGCACTAAGTGTTTGAAATACGCACTACAAACAGGATATCACTATCGCGTTCAACTCCTATAGGCAAAGCTTTAGTGTCCCCTAATTTTTGAGGGATGCAGTAGTTGAGTATTCCGAAAATTTAGACCATCCAGTGTTTGTTACGTGCACCTAAAGCTATAGGTACAGGGGCTTCTAGGATTTCGCTTCCATTGAAATGGCGCCACCTAAGAAGGAATTCGATCCTGCGACCTTTGAGTCAGCAGTTGAGCTCCATAACAACTAGACCACTATGACAGGTGTAAATTGTGCAGTTAGCTGAATTAGCCCCCACAGTAGCTGTACAGGCAGTGAGTGATCATGTTTCACGACGCGCCGAGGCGGAGCGAGATGATGACGGTGATGATAATCGAAATAAAACTAAGCTATCTTGGTCTACACTTGCTTGGACCTGCGGGCTTACAGTTTTATATTACCGTTTTCATGGCGTATAACTTGCTGAATTTTTTTTTGGTAACGTAACTTCTGTCATCCTGGCCATCTCTCCCCGTGTAGCTTTCAGTGTGCTCCTCGATACGAAGTAATTTTGTGTTTCAGACATTTTTATTTAATTGATTCATGAGTAAACAAGCGATAATTCTGCGTCATTAAATCATCACTACAAAAATTCATGCAGGACTCCTCGAAAGTAAATATGCAAATTGCACAATATACACGGTACCTAATATATGCAGTCTTATTTTCTATTCTCTCCTTTTTTAGCAGGCTTTACAAAGCATCTTTTAAAAACATTTGTACGAGCTGTAAATGAAAGAAGAAAATTTTAAGGGCCCTTTTTTATAGAAGGTGAATGTAAACCAATGAATGATAAAGTCAAGGTAGGTGTAGGGTACAGTGGTTGTTCTCCTTTGGAGAGAGAGGGAGAGGATAAGGCTGAGTGAAAGACTGTGGAGTTTTGATTATGATAGAACTATAAAAAAGTGAACAAAAAGACAACCTTCTGGTGTCAGGTCTGGACCGGCAATGTATACCGAAAAGGCGTCATGGCTACGAGTTTTGCTGGCTTACGCTCCAAGAAAAATAAATACCCGGTAATGTGGACGAGAGGACGACCCCCAAAGTGGCACAATAGAAAGAGCTGTACTATTTTCAATTGCCATTTGTTGAATGCCAGTGGAAATCTGTCATTTTGTTTAGTTTACTTTCTTTTACTATACTACAGTTAAAACAGCAAAAGTAACGTCCCGTGTGCTTTTATTCTCAGATCATGAATGGTCTCGATTGCCACTATCATTCAAGAAGAAGGTATACAACAGCAGAATCTTGCAGGTATTTACCTACAAAGAATAACCTGGACGATTACAAGGAGGGTTCAGCTTTAGTTTATGACGACGCAGAGAGCAATGGAAAAAAATACAGGCGCAACACTAAGGAACAAGAAGAGAGCAGAATGTATCAGGGAGCAAACGGACATCTTAGTCAAAATCAAGACGAAAAGGCCATGGGCAGGGCACGTAGCGCGATGGCAAGATAACGGCTGGTCATTAAGGATTACAGACTGGATTAAGAGAAGCCAAACGGGTGAAGGGGAGAAGGAAAGTTAGGTGGGTAGATGATATTAGGAAGATTGCCTGTATAAAGCGGTAGCACCAAGAACAAGACCTGTTGACGTGTGGAATATGGGAGAGGCCTTTGTCTTGCAGTAGTTGTAGTCAGGATAATGATAATAATGATGATAATACTTCCTTTCTTGGCTTCATTTTATGTTAGTTTTGATTATTTAAATTCTTGCAGATGACTTATGAAAATAGACGAAATCCTTGCACTTCTGGGAAGTAATGATTTTGAGCCTGCAGTTGTTAGGTCAGCATATCTCACAAATCTCTGAAATCAATTTTATCCCACTCAATCAGCGATAAAGCACGTACGAAGCCTTTTCTTTTTCAATGCGAAGCATTTTGATGTGAACTATGAATACTTTTATTGTATCTATCTATCTATCTATCTATCTATCTATCTATCTATCTATCTATCTATCTATCTATCTATCTATCTATCTATCTATCTATCTATCTATCTATCTATCTATCTACAACTCCTGGCTCTCCTGACCGTTTCGATGATGGAGTTTGTAGCGAAATTGGTATGGCACAAGATAACTGTATGGCGAACATAAGAAACTAGTAATATGGTGAAAATCATGACATGTATGTCATCCATATCATGATATACAATTTATAGTCTTGCTGGTCTTCAGGTGGGTTTGTTCACATGACATATTGCAGAGCTAATAAGGTATGCAATGACTGCATGGCGAACATAAATGCGGGCCCTAACGTGAAAAACAAGAAATGCGTGTCATGTAAGAACATCAGTACATGCTATTCTCAAAATATGCTCGCGGCCGTTTCGCTGGTTTCACACGTACCAAATTTGGTAATACGAGATGTAAATGAATGACGAAGATACATGACTGGTGCAAAAATGATAATCATGACATGCGTGTCGTGTAAAAACATGACTACATACGACGTTCATGATGCGTTCGCGGATTTTTCATTAGCTTCACTTATGCCAAACATGATATTACGTGACGTGAATGGACGGTGAACGTAACTTACCCGTCCAAACATGATAATCTTGATATGCGTATTATGTAAAACATGACTACATGCTACGCTCACACTGCGCTCG
Source organism: Rhipicephalus microplus (assembly GCF_043290135.1). Classification (NCBI taxonomy): domain Eukaryota; kingdom Metazoa; phylum Arthropoda; class Arachnida; order Ixodida; family Ixodidae; genus Rhipicephalus; species Rhipicephalus microplus. The sequence goes on from NC_134710.1 coordinate 323,041,968, forward strand.
CGCCTGTTTCGCTAGCTTTACATATACCAAATTTGATGTTACGGGACGTCAACGAACTACGAAGGCATATGACTGGTGCAAACATAATAATCATGACATGCGTGTCACGTAAAAACAGGACTACATGCATACTACTATCATGATGCGCTTCAGGCAGTTTCTCTAGCTTCGCATATAGAAAACTCGGTATCACCAGAGTTGAATAGATGACGCTGGTAAACTACACGTACAAACAAGATAATCATGATCTTTCACCATGTAAAGCATGACTACAAGCTACGCTCATAGCGCGCTCGCGGCCGTTTCGCTTTCTCCACATATACCAAATTTGGTATCACGTGACGTGAATGAATGACGAAGGTAAACGACACATCCAAACATGATAATCACGACGTGAAAGTTATGTACAGCATAATTCAGTTCCACTTCGTAACGTTGTGCTGATTTTAAAGTGACATGTCGATTTTGACTTGTCGATTTTGCTCGTTCGTGCTTCGCAGATCATTGATTCCTAATACGTGGGATCTGCCTTTTTTTTTACTCTTTATTCATTTGTATAGCAAATATGCACAGAAACAACTGCCACTAATGCATAGTAGCTGAAAATTTGGCCGGATTTACTTTTATAAAAAAATAATGTTTAATAAAAAAAGAAAACACACCCGGCATATAATGCATTCGTGAAAGCTGCATCCGGCGGCGGTCGCTGCGGCAGCGTACAAGAATTATGCTCTTTTCGTGGTGCCTCGTTAGAGTAATAAGCAAACACAGTGGTTGTGGCCAGTGGTGCTACAAGCAACATATCTATAGTCGTACAGCCACTGCCATCGGCATGTCGCGCTTTAATTTGCAGCACACTGGGCTGAATGCTATGGCCGCTGATAGGTGAAACATGGGCACACTGAAATTGTGGCGCGCATAGAGTTACTCTATATGGCTCCTCCTACAGGAGCGCTACACAAAATTTTTGGCGCGCAAGCTGGCATGTCACGTTGCGTTCGTGCGTGCGTGTGTGCGTGCTTTGTGAGCACCTGCAGAACGCAGAAAAACTAATCAATAATGAATGTTAAGACACAAACTGTGTAAGGATGTGTAGTGGAACGTTTCCTGACCAATATATATATACATTTATAAATATATATATATATATACATATATATATATATATATATATATATATATATATATATATATATATATATATATATATATATATATATATATATATATATATATATATATATATATATATATATATATATATATATATACTAATGACATCTAACAGACAATAATGCCAAGGAGTGTATAGGGGAAGTTAATAGAACCAATGTAATGTAAATAAGAAGAAAAAAAGTGCCTTAAAAACAACCTGCCGTGAGCAGGAATCTAACTTGTGACCTTCAAATAACGCATTAGACGCTCTAACCATTTAGCTATTACGGCGGCCATTCCCCTCAAGCCACTTTATTGAGTTTATATGTGAATTTAGACGTGGGAGTTTCAGACAGTGCCACCTGTAACTATGCGGCTAGTGTGGGACACCCTTTTATGAGTCTGTGTGGCGTCACGTCGCCCGTGAAGTTATTATGAGTGAGCGGCTGACCAATAGTTCCTCGTATACTACCTAAGGCACCAGGTCTGCCAGTACCACACCTTAATCTTTGCCTTAATGAGTAAGGGAAACAAGTGTATACCTAAGGGCTCGTCAAAAAACGGAAAAACAAGCCTATAGGTATACACTTCTTTCCCTTATATATATATATATATATATATATATATATATATATATATATATATATATATATATATATATATATATATATATATATATATATATATATATATATATATAACAAATTTATTTATTTTTGCCTAGAGAAATGATTACGCCGAACACAAAAATAGGGTAGCTTATTCCATGCAATAGCCCGCTATATATGCGCATATGGTCGTGTCGTTATGAGGTGTGTAGGCATACTTATAAAGTGTGGCCAGAGTTGGATGGGAAATGCTCTACATTACAAAGATGTATGTGTCTACTCGCGTATATATATACAAGCTCCGGAGCTTTAAACGTAATGCGACAGCCTGATCACACGCAATATACAGCCATTAAGTACGTCCCGCGTGCTAGCGAGTGCATTCAGAGTGTTGACGGCTTTTTACAACACGGTCGGCAAGTGTAGTCCGGTCGGCTTTACGTTGTACTCATTGGCAATAATAGTTGGCGCTACTCAACGTCTACCGCAATATTTCACTGCCGCAACCTGCCATCGCTGCACTGGTAGCTAACTTGGTGATGAAATTTTGAGTCAGTAGCCTACACACTATACCGTTTCTTTTTTTCGCAATGTTTACTTCTCTGTTTTTATGAAACACTGTGTCCAGTTCTTTGCTTTTGTTGCAATCTCTGAGGGTTACTAACAACAGCTCCTATTTTGCAGCTACATGAAAGCGTACAACCGGAAGCGTTGCAAAAATAAGGAAAGTAGGATTAGGATGGTGGTAGTGCACATCAATTTTAGTTTACCAGCCTACTACGTAACGGCGCTATATATTCGCCTGAAGTTTCACAATATGCACTTCGTAAATGAGCTCATTGGCTAAGCAACCGTATTATACATAGCCTAATGTCTGCGATATGAAACAAGTTTACAAGAAGTTTCAGAGTAAATACCTGGGGCATATTATTCAACTAAGCTAAAAAGCTGTAGATGAGCCGGTTAAGCTTCCAACATTATGGAGAACTTTAGGTTAAAGGACTGCAAATGACGGGACATGCATCTTCAAAAAAAAAGTACACAAAAAGTGACCCACTCGCTGCGAAAATCTAACGTTCTTTAGGCACAGTCAGAACACCGAGGCCATAATTTTTATTTGCTCTATTTTATTTCTTCATAACGACACATCCATTTAGGCCACCATTAGGCCATTCTTCAAGGAATAATGTTACACTGTACACAAGCAATTACCTGCTTTCTTATATAATCTTAGCGTTCACGTATGTCCACCTAGGAGTTAATGCGGCACTAAATTGCCTTGACGTAGAAAACACACACAAAAAATGATGGAAATCTAGTTCATGCCTGTTTCCATGTATGATTCTCATAGAAGCCCTCTAAATCTCTGGGAGAAAAAACACAGCAGTGAAAACCTACAATTTGTAGCCCTGAGTTTCGGTGTACTGCGTTATATTTACCAGCGAACATGGTATTTAGAAGAAACCCCAAGAATTAAGCTCCCTAATCTTTATTCTTCTGGTACCTCTGCGTGGACTTAGGATCCAGCATTTAAAGGCGCGTAAGTTAGGATGCCTGTCTCTTTTTTAATGACTTTAGGATGCTGAGTAGAGGAATCGCAACTTTCACAATATTTATAATTATACCTCAAAGTACATCGTAGGTCTGAAGCTTACTAGAAAATTTTCTACGGGACAAAATTGTGGTTTTACCTAATTTGGTCATTCTGGGATTGTAATATTTGCTGCTATACGCGTTGCGATCTTTGTGGTAAGATACTAAGTTTTCCAGAACGTCATTGGATCAGAAATAATGTCCGACACACACTGTTTTGGTACTTTCTTATCTTTGCAGCATCACAATGCGTTAAAATGTCGGGACTGTAGCATGACCTAGGACGACTTTGCCACTACTTTCTGCAGTCGAATTTTTGAACATTGCTAGCAAAGAGTTAAAGCAGCAAATTTGTGCTGTTGTTATATGAAGGGCAACAACGACCCTGCGGATCTTTCTCTAGTATATGCTATCTGCAGTGATCTCAGACAGAAAATGACAAATGTTTCCAAGCGTGATTCACGCATTTATTACCACAAAAGTGTTTCATGACGGGGTTTACCAATACTTCACTGACATAATTCCCATCATGATAGAGACGTCGATATGGTGGATTCAGATGGGGTACCGAATCCAAATCTGAAGGGGCACACGGCCTGTAACGTGACATCTCTTTAACGATTCTTCTCATCCGTGCCTCGATTGCGCCGCTTGCAGGCGGATATTCCTAACGTGTTTTTCACATCGGAGTTCTGGCGAAGGAATGCCGCGGCTTTAGGGGACAAGCGAGTGGCGTCTGGCAATCAGTGCTCTGATCTTCTTCTCTAACCGTACGGTCGTCTTCGCTTGTTGACATGACATTTTTCGCTTGTTTACACGTGGTTCAGCTTATTTTTCGAGAGGTGTTTTAGTACAACCACGTTATCACTTTTAATTCTCACTGAATGGAGGGTTCGATATCAGGAGGTAAGTTACTTCTTTATTCATCGCACGCAAGAAATTTTATGGAATGCAAAGTGGTGCTGCTTCCTGATGTGGTTGTCTTGGGAGATGGCCCGTATTTCAACACTTAACCTGAGGCAAAAATATGAGACAAGATGCACAAGCATAATGTGGTAGCAGAAATATGTGCATGGTCAGTACCTATTATCCACAACAACAACAACAAAAAACTGCCAATATAGATGGGAGTATTTCTGTAAGCTCCCTTCGTATGCAAGACCTCACGCTCGACAGCAGTGGAGTTTGTACAGCAGCTTTTTCATCCATCCCATTTCCATTCAACAACACCATTTTCACCGAAACAGATCACAGTCTTCGTCAATTCGTGACACTCGCTAAAGCAAGCGTAGTTTTCTTTCAGTCGAATACTCCCAAAGTGGTCTTTTTGTAGCCATTCCAAAGGCTATGGTCAAAAGTAATCCAGCTGTTTGGTGCTGTCCGCTTCGAGGACCCTGTGTGTAATGCGCATGCGCTCTATAGGTAGATCATACATGCGGATTAGTCATCCGCGTCCGCGAGAAATGAGAACTCGGTCCCCCAGCACTTCAACACCAATTTGGGTCTTGTTGAGGTGGTTCCTTGTGATGACGATAGTTGCCGCTGTTGATGCACTTTGGGGCAAGCCTAGACTAATCTAGAGTGCTTGAGCCTGGACACTTTAAAGCATTCGTATACTTGTTTTACTTGCATTGATTAACGGAGGTGGCCTGTACTAAATCAATCCAAGGGAAAAAAACCCTGTATAGTCGCAACAAAGCGGCTGTGCACAATGCTCAGTTGTTTTCAGCGAAGAACTTGAACAAATGGCAGATGCTGGTTAACCGCGTTTTCATGAATGATACACGTGGGCTCCATGAGAAGTCTCTGTCAATTATAACACCTAGGAACTTGTACGATCGGAGGTAAAGAATCCTTTCGCTATTTATCAGAATGCTGTAGCTCTGCATTGGTTTGCACGTAAATGCTACAAGTGCACATTTCTCAAAAGAAATTTACAGATCTCGTTTACCGAGGTAACTAGCAGCTTGAGTGGCGGCTCTCTGAATTCGCACTCGCTGCTGTATACGTGTTACTGCAAACGTCCAAACAGAGATGTCGTCCGCGTGCATTGACAATTTGACAGTACTAGGCAGATGCTCATTGAGAGCGATTAGCGTCAGATGAAATAGTACAGGTCTACGTACGCCACTCTGGGGAACACCACGATGGCTGTCATGTAGCGAAGTGTCACCGTCCTCGGTTCTCGCGAAAAAGGATTGCTCAGAGAGATAGCTGCTTAGCGACTGAATCATCTGACCGCCCACTCCTACTTCTTTGAGAGCGGTGAGGATACCTTCATGAGTGACGTTAGCATACGCCTCTTCAACATAGAAATAAAAACAACCACAAGAAATAAAAAAGCGCAGAGATGCTGACGGTTTTTTTCACATTGAATGTAGCTGGCCAGTTCTATGACGCTATCAATTGACTACCGGCCACGGCAAAAAGCCGTCATAGCGTCTGGGTAAATGTTCTGACGTTCTAGGTACCATTCTCGCCACCATAGTACCATCGTCTTTATCACTTTGCCCAAGAATCTAGCCAGTGCAATTGGGTAGTAGGATGTGAGCACGAATGGCGACTTTCCAGGCTTCAGTAATGTCAGCAAACGGCTGGTCTGCCAGTTAACGGGAGGGGGGCTGCCCTATCGTCACGAATCATTGTATATCTCGAGAAGGGCATTGCTCACACACTCACCAAATTGACACAGTGCTTTGTAGGATATTTCATCAGGCCCGGGTGCTGATTTTTGTCTACACAAAGCCAGTGCAGCTTTAAGCTTATGAATTGAAAAACGTTGGTACGTGCGGCGATCCCATGATGTCGTGCCACCTTGTGAGTGCGTGAAGATGTTGGGATCTGCAAGCTGACCAGATAATTTGGCACAGAACCCTTCTGCCACGTCGATTGATTGATTGATTTGTGGGGTTCAATGTCCCAAAACCACCATATGATTATGAGAGACGCCGTAGTTGAGGGCTCCGGAAATTTCGACCACCCGGGGTTCTTTAACGTGCACCCAAATCTGAGCACACGGGCCTACAACATTTCCGCCTCCATCAGAAATGCAGCCGCCGCAGCCGGGATGTTCTGCCCCGTCAACCTCCGACCTCTGTTGAGAGAGGGCTTAAAGCTTTGAATGTACACCGCTGGTTGGGAACTGTTCGGAGGCCTCTTATTGTTCTCCACAAGTGGATAAAGGCTTGCGGGGGTCTAACGACGCGCCAAATTCAACCCAACATTTTGACCCTAGCTTGTCTATGGGGCGTTGTATATTCTTCTGAAGATGTCTAGCGGTTCGTAAATTGCAGATTGCTTTTGTGCGTCAGTACCTTCATTCTGCACGTCGTCAGAGAGCCCGAAGTCGTTCTAATTCTGCATAGAATTCTATTACTCTCGAAGAGCATGGGAGGGTGTACCCGTGTCTTCACTGTGGACTTGATCACATCGTCTAAGTTAAGTGAGGTGTTCTCTTGACAGCGTGTTTCTATGAAAGATTAAAGCTTGGTCCAGTCCACTCTTTGGGTAGTATCGCGTACCTTGCAAGGTGATAATCTTCTGATTTGGACATAAGTGGGAATGCGGTCGCTTCCATGCGTTTTGATGTTCACAAGCAATCCGGCACATCTGACGAGACTTCTAGAGACAAAAGCTAAGTCAAGGCAGCTGCAGTACCCAGGGCCACGTAAAAATGTGGAATGCTATCATTTAACAAGCAGACCTCGTTGTCTGAAGAGGACGTTATCAGACTGCTGCGTTTTGAACTGATCTTCGGGCTCCCCGATAGCGTATGGTGGGCCTTAAAGTCCCAGATGATGACCCACGGGCCAGAAGTGCATGATAGGATGAATCCTAGTGTTCTGTGGTCAAATCTACTTGATGGCGACAGGCAGGCACTGTCAACAGCGACAGTAAAACTCATTTCTTTACTGTTGAGCATACATACTGGTTATCATTGTCAGGTTGTACAGACTGGGAAATGTAAAACAGGCCACGGCAAATAAACAGCAGGACGTTGCTGTTTCCACTAAAAGAAACCGACATAAATGATTCGTATCCGGAGAGTCTGATAGCGCTCGATAAATTTGGCTCGCACATTACGATGATGGAAAACATATTAGTGAAAACGAACCGAGGGACATCTGCAATGCGTCATGTCTGTCCCCGTGCATTTCACTGAAACAATGTTGCTGTCTGACTTGTTCTCTGAAAGACAGTGGCTGGTGAACCATTGTCTACTCCAAAGCTGCCAGTACTTGACTCCGAGCATCCAGTACTTGAATTGCACTTCTGGCTGACGTTGTGTGCATAGTATTGAACACCGTGCGCATGGCATTATTTAGGGTCGTAGAAAAGCAATCACTTACATATCTAAGTTCCGCTGCTCTTCTGTTTCCGCAGCTTGCTCTGATGAAGGTGGCTTTTGATATGGTTCTTCCACAGGTCGCGGGCGAGTAACTGACAGCCACTATTTAGCAGAAAGAGATCTGCTCGTTTTCTCTCTTCCACCTTCTGCGTTCGCCGTGGTGTACACTTCGGTGGGCGCCATTCACAGATGCGCCGACTCCTTCTAGTTTACTGTGTCCTTCGCGAAGACCTTCGACGGTGACGTTGCCGTCTTCGCCGGACATTTAAGCAGCCTCTTTGTGGGTAGAGCTATCTCGCACCATTTACCTAAGAATACAAAACTCCTTTATGCACGGGCAGTTTTTGGAAGGTGCACTGGGAGCATCCTGATAATTAGTCTAATTCAGTATGACTGCGCGGCATTTGTTCACGGAGTGTAGGTCTGAGCATCGGGGACACACTACGGAGTTTCTGTACACACCCTGCACCTGACCGATCTTGTGGCAGTTATGACATTGCATAGGTCTTGGAATATAAGGTCGGACCTGATGACGAAAGTGGCCAATCTGTACATGGGAGGGGAGACAGTCTCCTTTGAACGTAATTCTCACACAACGTGTGTTACCAAGGCAGCCGACATTCGCAATAACGTTAATTTCAATTGTCAGTTTTATCACCGCTGGAAGATCCAAGTTAAGAATTTTAGTGCCGATCTCGTGAATGACGTTGTTGAAGTTGTGCTATCAGCTGGTATTACGAACTTGACAATCATGTGACCCAGCTGTGTTACTTTCTGAAGCGTGTTCAGCGCACACTGGTTCAGCACATATATTGCCAAGAGGTTCTTTCTTGCGTTGAATTGTACTTTTTTGATCTTATTTGGCGTAATATTCTCAAAATACACAGAGAGCGCTTGCCTGTTCAGCCCACGTAGACATTCGGTAGCGTTCAGCGGCACAAAGAGGATGAAGTGAGCCATCGCTGAGGGGCAGCTTTCAATGTGTCCGTGCTTGATGCCGAAGATGCATCGACGATCTGTCGTTTAGCCTTGCGGTACAGGATGGGTTGGAAGCCGTCGTCCGAAAACTAGTCACTTGATGCGGAGCACAGCTCAGTGTCCTCACTCTCACTAGACGCGTTTCCTCGCTTCTTCGAAGCAGTGCCCGCTGTCGAAAAAGACTCAGACGGCACCCCATGAGGTTGAACATCCATCACTGCGGTGAATGCGGTGATAGACCCCACCACTGCAGTTAAAAATACATCTAAATATTCATATTCTGTGACTTCTTGAAGAGTGGCATTACTAACTTTGTAACAATTGCTGAAATGTGAGGGCTTTTAGGTAAAGGCGGCGTGTACACTTTTCCCCCAATCAATGACGTTTTCCAAGTTTCAAATAATGGAGCAATCAAATGCAAATTGTTTTGCAGTCTTTGTATGTCTGAATGGTTATTGATGACCCTATATACCACGCAGTCGTCTGCAAACGTCCCAAATGATGATGTTATATCCAAAGTAATGTCACCAATGAAAAACAAAAAAAAACTTATTGGGTCCTAAAACAAACCCCGTTGTAAACCAGAGATTACCAAAACATATATATTGCCACAGTTCGAGCATCGGTGAAGGTGCCTGCAACAATTTGCGTTCGTAAAAGCAGCCACACAATTAGCAAGAAAGCCGCGCTATGAAACGCCGTCCTGCATGCGCCACAATGCTACGCCATGGGACTGGCACGAGACTCGACGTGAAGAAGAAGAGACCGACGAAGTTGGAGAAATCAAGCAAGGGACGTTTTGGCTGACCATTTAGTTTTGAGTTTACGGGCACAGGTTCACCTTAAATAAATAGTTTGTATAGTACCAAGTGCTATATTCATTGGTAACATTCTGGTGGAGGTGCGGGGTATGATTCCAAGCCCACCACAAGCAAGAGAGAGAAGCCCCGAACCCAGAAGATTGGAGCCAGCAGAATTAACACCTGTGCACCAATGCAAGAGTCACTGACTACGTGGTGAGAACCCCGAGTTTGGCCCCCTAATCGATCCATCAAGACCTGTCGAGACCTCAAGCACAAGCGTCACTGCAATGGCCACCCAGTCGATGCCATCTCCATCTCACCTCATCGTGGATTCACCACGTTCTCCAGAGGTCTTTCACGGAGACACCTTTGAAGATGCCGAGGATTGGCTTGAAGGCTTTGAGTGCGTTGCATGTTTGAATGGTCGGGACAAAGCCCGGAAACTTCATTACGTTTACGTCACCCTGCAAGATTCGGCACGTACGTGGTTTGAGAACGACGAAGCGTCCTTGCTGTCGTGGAACGATTTCCGACGAGAGCTAATCGCAACCAATCTGAACACGGACCGCAAACAGAAAGCAGAGGCTGCTCTTCGGGGGAGGAACCGACGGAATAACAAGAGCGTGGCCATGTACATAGAAGACATGTCCCGGCACTTTCGTCGAGCCGACCAAAACATGGCTGAAGAGAAGAAGTTGGGGCACCTAATGCGCCGATTAAAAGAAGAGGTTTTTGCAGGCCTAGTGCGTAATCCACCGCGAACTGTGGTAAAGTTCCAGTCTGAGGCAACGACCATGGGAAGGACACTACAGCAACGTGCGCGACTGTACAACAGAGACTTCGGCGTCTCTTCAGTTAGGGTGGAGTCAACAATCCTCCCCATCACCGTTGACGTCCTCCGGGAAATGGTGAGGGCTATCATTAAGGAGGAGCTTCAGAAACTGCAACTCGCCCGAAGTTCTCCAGTGATTCCTTACATCATGGACGCTGCACGTGAAGAAGTGCGGCAAGAAAGTCTTCAACCACAGCCTCATGTGCCCCACTGCACGCAACCAGAATCTCAGCCACAGCTGTCGTACGCACAAGTCGTATGGCAAGACATCAGACACCCGAACTTTGCACAAGCTCTCGTTCTGTCACCGACGTTTCCTTGCAGTGCGTCACCACCGATGCCAGAAGCGAGACCCCGTAAAAGTTATGTATGGTGCACTGCAGACCAGCGGCCCCTCTGCTACCACTGTGGGGAGGAAGGTCATCTTTATCAGACATCGCACTACCGTCGGGTCGGGCTTCGTGTCTTTCCAGTGAATGCACCCTGCCCTCGTAACGGTGAGCGCCCTTACGAAATCGAATAATTTTTATCTTCGCGCTATGTCTGTCAAAACAATCAGTGACATGAATAGGAGTCGATTGCACCAATGCGCAATAGGTCACCGAGTCCATGCCCATCATCTACTTTCTCGAGGCGTTGTTCACCAAGCCCGCGACGGGAAAACTAGAACCAGCGACCTGTGGAGGCAGGGCCGCTAATTTTCAAAAAAACTGAAAAACTGAAAACCCTCCATTGTTAACCGAATCAAATGACGGCATTGGCGCAATAACGTATAAAGTGGGCAAGTGCAGTTATGGGGACGTGACATCCGAGCTACAAGTCAAAATCGACGACGTCGAGACCATATAGCATTATTAGACACTGGTACAGACTACTCAGTAATGAGTAGCATGCTCCAAAAGAGGCTGAAGAAAGTGCTCACTCATTCGACCGGACCGCAGATACGCACCGCTGCAGGGCACTTAGTCGGCCTCAAAGGATTGTGCACAGCGAGAGTGGGATTAAAAGTGGGAACAAATACGTCAGCAGTTTTATTGTTCTCCACGAATGTCCCCGTGAGACAATTCTGGGCACGGACTTCCGGCAAGCAAACAGTCCCATCATCGACTTGCAGAAATCCTAAATTTCTTTCTCTACAGGGAATGCTATTGCCGTGTGTCATGCGGAGCAACCAATTGTTTCGTCTCTTCGTATTGTGGATGAAGGTGTGATAGTTCCACCACGTAGCAGCGTGAAAGTTGCTGCTAAAAGCGGCCTTTTTCGTGAATATGATGGACGAGCTAATGGAAATATCGAACTGCTACTCGCGAAGGGGTTACGCATGGCTAGAGGTCTAGCAAACCCGCGGACAGGTTATACTTATGTGCTATTGACTAACTTTACCAACGAGGTACATCATGGGGCGAAAGGAGCAGACATAGCATCTCTTCATGACTACGTACTAGTCTCAGATGTTTGCACTATAGAAAAAGCACCAACAACTTCCTCACCAGTAGACCGTGTCCTCCAGAAAATAGATATTGACCGAGAGCTTTCATCTCTGCAGAAAGACCAGATTGTGGAGTTCATCTTTTTTTTTCTTCGTCGAAAGTCGTATGTACTCCCGTAGAAAAGCACCGCATTGTAATCAGAGGACATGTTAGACCAGTATGTAGGCATCCATACCGAGTAGCTTCAAAAGAAAGGGAAGCGATAAAGAAGCAAGTACAGGATATTCTCGACGACGATGTCATACAGGCCTCCAAAAGCCCACAGGAATCGCTGGTACTAATTGTGAAGAAAAAAAAATTGGCCCCGGATCTGCATGGTACTTTGCAAATGCCTCCTAAAGACAATAGTCTTCCGTCTGGAGAGAGTGAACAAAACATTTATTTGATGTTCTGCGCAAGAAAATCTGTGAAAGGTATTTTGGAGGCACTGCGTTAGAGTGCCTCGAGCGTGCAGCGGAGGTGAATGAGCGCATCAAGCAACGTTGGGCGCGAGCGCCATCTGCCAGTTATCTTCGAAAACAAAGAAACGCATGCGTGCTTGCGGTGAAAGATGCGTGCCGTTCTCGGTGGCGATAAGGTGTACAACGCAAAGTGACGGGTAGGTGCCACCACCATGACGTTTCAGCAAAGCGTTGGTAACACTGGCCTTTTTGAGCACTGCGTTGCACTGTCAGCGCTGCGTGTTTAACGCTACGGTCCTTAGAATTACTTGCGTGTGCCTTTTTTAGTATCAAGGCATACATAAAAAACATCGACGTGTTGTTATGGTACCTCAGTGATGCGCAATGATTGCTTTCAATTGACAATCGCACAGATATGAGCGCTGAATCTTGAGCAATACTGATGGGCGCTGCAGATGGGGTCGGCCATTTGAGGTATCGCTGAGGGCGGACAAACATACAAATGTACAGACAGACAGACAGGCAGACAGGCAGGCAGGCAGGCAGGCAGGCAGGCAGGAAGGCAGGAAGGCAGACAGACAGACAGACAGACAGACAGACAGGCAGGCAGGCAGGCAGGCAGGCCTAATTTTTTTCGTCAAAGGTCCCCAAGAAAGACTACCGTTTTTAAAAGGACAACACCCTGCGGTTCTGTGTTGACTGCAGAAAACTCAACCTCGCCACGAAGCGGGACGTGTACCCACTCTCACGAGTCGACGATACATTAGATAAACTGCGCAGTGTTCACTCTTTTAATCGTTGGACCTAAAGAGCGGGTACTGGCAATTAGAAGTTGACGAACGAGATCGTTAGAAGACGGCGTTTGTGACACCCGATGGACTCTCTGAGTTTAAATTACTCCCATTTGGTTTGTGTTCTGTTCCAGCTACATTCGAGAGGATGATGGACACTGTGCTCTCCGGCCTCAAATGACGGTCATGCTTTGTCTATCTTGATGACGTAGTAATTTTTTCCACTAAGTTCAAGCAGCACGTACAGAGATTAGGAACGGTACTGAACGCTATTTGCATGGCTGCACTTACTATCAAACCCTGAAAGTGCTACTTTGGATGCCGTGAGCTTTGGTTCCTCAGGCACATTGTCAGTCCTCACGGTGCCCGCCCAGGCCCGGATAAGATCACTGCGGTTGAAAATTTCCCAAGGCCAAGAGACAAAAAAGCTATGCAACGTTTTCTGGGGTCTTGTGCTTACTATGGGCGCTTCGTTTAAAACTCTCCAAGATTGCGGAACCACTGACATGGCTTACGAAAGAAGGCGTACCATTCATCTGGCAGCAAGAGCAAGAAGACGCCTTCTCTGAGTTACGACGGCGTTTGCAGTCACCTCCCATACTCGCTCATTTTGATGAAAATGCCAAAACAGGCATTCATGCGGACGCCAGCAACGTTGGCCTTGGTGCTATTCTTGTTCAGTGGCAGGTCGGGGAAGGAAAAGTTATTGCTTACTCAAGCCACAGTCTGTCAAAAGCTGAGTATAATTATTCAGCTACAGAAAAGGAATGTCTCGCAGTTATGCGTGCCATCAGTAAGTTCCGTCCATATTTACACGGTAGACCATTCTGAGCAATCAGCGACCATCATTCATTGTGTTGGCCAGCGAACCTCAAACATCCTTTCGGAAGACTTTCTAGATGGAGCCTGCGTCTACAGAAATATTACATCACAGTAGTCTACAAGTCTGGTCACAGGCAAAATGACGCGGATTGCTTGTCACGAGCACCAGTCCAGACCTCATCCCCTGAGCATGAACAAGATTCCGCATTTCTCGGAGCTGTGAATGTGTCGGAGATGGATCATGATCAGCGAATGAACCCAGAACTAATTCTGCTCATTCAATACTTAGAGGTAAAGCAAGTCAAAGTACCAAGAGTTTTCGTCCGTGGACTACGTTCCTACGTCCTCCGCAACAACGTTCTCTACAAGCAAAACTTCGAACACACCAGTAAAACGTTCCTGCTTCTGACACCATCGTCACTGCGAGCGGTAAATTTAGAAGCGTGTCATAATGACCCATCGTCAGGTCACTTGGGCATTAGTCGGACTTTGGCAAGTATCCGCCAGAGATATTACTGGCCAAAACTGATGGATTCCGTTAAGCACTATGTCAGATCATGCCGAGATTGCCAAAGATGCAAAGTACCGCCCCTAAAGCCAGCAGGTCTTTTTAAACTGATAGAGCCACCGAAAGCCCAATTCGAGCAGGTCGGAATGGATTTTCTGGGGCAATTTTCTATGTCATCGTTCATGGAAGCGCTGGATAGTTGTAGCAATTGACTACATGACCCGGTATGCCGAGACGTCATCTCTCACAAAAAGAACGGCAAATGAAGTGGCTAAGTTTTTTTGTGACCCGGATAGTGCTCCGACATGGCCCACCTAAAGTCCTTATAACTGACAAAAGCTATATTTATTTGCAACAATATTTAGAGGAACAGCCGTTCAGAGCCACACACATCTATCTTGGGCGAAGATACTCAAATGTACACTCAATAACCTTGACATCTAATTTGTAGTAAAGTAGTTTAGTGACCAGGAGGCTACGCGTAACAACATCATAGACTTTTCTGAAATCCAGACATTTACTGTAAACAATTCGGTTCTAGTCGACTGATAAAACAAGCTTATGAGTGAATTTCAGCAGTTGTGTAGTACAAGAAAAACACTGCGGGAACCTATGCTGGCTAGGATCCAGAAGGCTATCGGTAACAGAATAATACATGATGCTGCTATAAATTCCGTGCTCCATACCTTTACAACTCTACAAATTAAAGATACTGGCTTATATTTCTCAACTCTGTCTCTATGTCCACTATCATGAATTGACGCCATACGCGCTAGTTTACAGTCATTAGGAACAATGCCAACCAATTAAAGAAATGTGAAACAAACAAATTAGATAAAAACATAACACACCTGAGCTGTATATAAGAAGCCATACGGGGATATCCTTTGGACCACTCGTTTTTGTGAGCTTGAAAACTTGCAATAGGTTCTTGGCTCTTGTCACACTAAATACCAACTGACACAATTCGTCGAACTCATCAAAATCAACAGCACTAACTCCGCTAGTATTTGTAAGATTAGACTAGAATACCAAAAAATACCTATCGCCAGTCCATGTAATACTCTTATTCCCGCAACAACATGCTTTGGCCATCTCTAGGTAAGCTCCGAGCTGCAATCTGTTCATAATATTTTCTGGTTTCAGTAGGCAAAAGGCCGAACGTAGGCACACTGTTTGAAGATGGCGCATAAACGTTTCGCGACGTTCGGGTCCTTAGGGACGACCGATGGTATCACGGTACAAATATCGATTCCGCAAGAGCTGATTACACAAACGGACAGCAGTCTCCGTGGAAGCATGGCAAGTTATAAAGAAAAACTTCTTTCGAGCAAAGAATGAAGCACTGCTATTTAACGAAGCGTCCTATTCGAGGTACTGTTGAGCAATCTCGAGTAGAGGGAGTGCGGGCCTGTAACACAGCTACCAAAAATTTCTGAATTCCCCTCTGAATACGCAAGTTCTGTCGTGTAAATAGAGAATAGGACTGTCTTCTTGAACCACCGTCACTCTGCAATGCTGACGTTCTATGAGCCTTTATAATATCGCTTGCCGGAGACTCCCTAGCTAACCTTATCGTCACATATTACGCTAAGCAATGTCCTTTATACCTTTTCGATCAGGACGAGCATCGAACGGTCAAGATGATAGCAAGGGCTTTGAACCTGTCTGTAAAAAGGTCCAGTGCACCAATGTCCACCTATCAGGTTTCGCTGACGAAGGTGTGACAACCTTCTTGAGTAACAACACAGGAAAGCAGCACTACTTGTCTCCAAAAGTCATTGTTCTAGTTGGGGCGCCTGATAGACTCGAAACGTATCCTTTCTTAAACACTAATAAAAAGGCTAGGCTTACTGAATTAAGCATCTCTAAAGTCCCATATGTATTTTGTGCTTCAGATTTTCTCTGTTTTATATGATGACTCTTTCATACATTACCTCGAAACTTGCATACTGTCATTTATTGAAAGCAAACTTAATAGATTGTGAAATTACTTGCCCAAATTGTATCACACTTGCTCAGTGATGTCATATGACATTCTGCAAACGAATCCAGTGTCATTAGCTGCGACTGCGCATCGGCATATCCTGGTTTACACGTATGTTTGCACTATAGCACGTGGGCATAGCTTGTGGCGTAACCATACGTATAGCGTCACCTTGTACTTTCGAAATTTGTAAAAGATAGCGGGCATGGTAATGTATGAAAGAGTCACCATATAAAACCGAGGAAATCTGAAGCACAAAATACATATGGGACCTTAGAGATGCTTACTTCAGTAAGCCTAGCCTTTTTATTAATGTTTAAGAAGGGATACTTTTCGAGTCTATCAGGAGCCCCAACTAGAACAATGACTTTTGGAGACAAGTAGCTCTACTTGCAAAGCAGCACTGCTTGTCTCCAAAAGTCATTGTTCTAGTAGGGGCGCCTGATAGACTCGAAAGGTATCCTTTGTTAAACATTAATAAAAAGGCTAGGCTTACTGAAGTAAGCGTCTATAAGGTCTCATATGTATTTGTTGCTTCAGATTTCCTCTGTTTTATATGGTGACTCTTTCATACAATACCTCGAAACTTGCGTACTGTCATTTATGGAAAGCAAACAATAGATTGTGAAATTACTTGCCCAAATCGTATCACACTTGCTCAGTGAGGTCATATGACATTCTGCAAACAAATCCAGTGCCATTAGCTGCGACTGCGCATTGGCATATCCTAGTTTACACGTATGTTTGCACTATAGCACGTGGGCATAGCATGTGGCGTAACCATACGCATATCGTCACCTTGTACTTTCAAAATTTGTAGAAGATAGCGAGCAAAGCAGCCGACGGTGGGTGGGGATGATCAATACAGGCAAGTGATTGAAACTGTCCGTAAGACATTGAAGAGTGAAGTGCGATTTAACTGGCTGTGTACATTAAATGAGTGATTGAGAATCATTGCGCAAACCGAGCGACTCATTTTCATTTTTAAATTCAGCTGGTTTACTTGATTTTGTTGTCTTCTCGACCTAAGTTTCTGCAAGCGAGTAAGAGCCACCATTAGCATCGCTGCCTCAAATGCAGGTCAGTGTGCGGCGGTGGCACAAATTGATCCAGTATAAATGTGTGATACTGCAGCCTAAAATTGGCTCCCTCAATGGGCGCTGAAACAAAGGGTTACTTGATTGATGATAAGAAGAGTGACAGAAAAAAAAACATGTGTCAATGAAAATGCTTCTCCTAAATCCTGATATCCTTGTCTCTTTGTGACAGGGCTAGTGCATCACGCTGCAGTTTTTTTTCTCAATAATAAATTAATGGAGTGGAGCATGCTATCCTGATCAGGTTATTTTTGCTTATTATTCAAGCCTTGGTACGACAGGGTGCACCGGCTCAAGATTGTGCAGTGCCTTTCACTGCCCTAGCGAAAGAGGGCAAAGCTCCGGTTGCTCGGACAGGCCACGCTTACAGAGTTTTCCCATTGCGCGCCCGGAAAACGTGTCCCTTGGAGCGCTTATATTGCATTTCCGTGCTACTGGCAGCGCTCCTTCGTCATTCTGGAAAGCAGGCATGTACTACTGCTGCATTGTGAGCTGCTACAAAAGTTTAAACGTGACGAAGACCTGAAGCCCTGCCGCGATGGTCTAGTGGCTAAGGTACTTGACTGCTGATCCACAGGTCGCGGGATCGAATCCCAGCAAGGACGGCTGCTTTCCAATGGAGGCGGAAATGTTGTAGGTCCTTGTGCTCAGATTTGGGTGAAGGTTAAAGAAACCAATGTGGTGTAACTTTCTTGAGCCCTCTGCTACGGCGTTTCTCATAGTCATATAGTGGTTTTGGGACGTTCAACACCACATATCCATCAATTAAGACCTGAAAGCTGCTCTTCAAGTTCTACCGTTTCCAGTGCAAGCAGTGCAAGAAGCGAAGGCGTCAAAAGTGGATTATGGCAGTTCGCCGATACTCCATGGTTTCGATAGTTTGAAAATTTTTTTGTGACGCACAGTACTGCAAACTATTAATTTACTGAAATAAACGCGATGGCTGGACTCATGTTAGAATAAAGCGTGTTTGTAAACTGAAACTACAGCAAATAGACTACCACTGTACATTTCGCGATTGAGCTCTGGCTTTACGAGACAACCATTGGTAGTGCGAAAGTGTGGAGCTTGCTAGCCTAATTCACCTAAAGTATCGTACTGTGAGTCATGCAAGTGTTTTATTCAGCTGATGGCTGTAGTCTCCTCATCGCCGCTCAGTGTAAACAGATTTGTGCTGCGGCTTCGCGCTGAGGGTTTATACGTACAGCTTTTGCAAGCAACACCCACTGATAAGTGAGCATGATGAGGTGTTGTGATGCTAGGACCGAAGTCATGAGTTCGATTCCCGCATACGCCAGCTGAATTTCCACGGGAGCAAAACGCAGTTTCTGTGCGCTCAGATTTTGGTGCAAGAATGACAGCTAGGGCGTGTTGGTGCTGCATATTTCAATCGTAGGGTGTTATGATGCTCAATGTAAACATAAATGACGCTCGATGTGTGTCCACCCTCTGCCCATTGTCATCGCGCCATATATACTTCAAACAGAACTAGGTGCACGTTAACAAAAGAAAACCTCAGGTGGCCGAAAACAATCCGGAGCCTCAATCCATGGCGTGCCTCCTAATGATATGATTGTTTTGCAACGTAAAATAGTATGCCCTTGCATGCGCCGGAGCCACGGGCGATAAAAAGCTGCCACTATGAAAACGAGTTGAAAAAAAAAACCAAAGCCAATGTAAAATTTTCGATGCTTTTACGACATTTGACGCGGTTATCAGGGGCTAATCTTGGTGTAACAAAAACATGATCTTTTCTAGTGGGTATTGTGTGATATGAACACGACCAAGCGAGCTCTCAAAACCACCTATAATTAGCATTCGAATCAGTGAACATGCTACGTGAAAATGTGTAGATATCATCCGAAATGAAACATGCACTGCAAGAAACGTGCATGTCGAAGTGGACATAAAATAATTTTTTTGTGCGCATCAATATAATTTCAAGAGAGCTGCGAAATAGTAAAGGTGTCAATAAACTTATGATACGACCTTGTTAACATCTGATGAAAACCTCGGCAAAAGTGAAATCCTTATGAAAATGTACACATCGCATTTAAATGGTGCCAGAGACTGAACAGGGCAGACGTAACTTCATTCTCTTCACACTGACCTCCTACTAAATGGAAAGCCGCGTTACAATTTTGGCATTCAAGCAACAAAAAGAAATCCGAACGCTATATACAAGTACACGCGAAACCGTGGTGGTAGTTTGCCGACAGCGCCGAGAAAAAAACGAATGCCGAAGCAGTTGCGCGTTTTTTGTCACATACATATAAAATTCGCGCCGTAAATCACTTTTAATGTCATAGAAAGGCACGATCATAGTGTCATAAATTTTAAATGTCATAGAAAGGTTGACGATTAACATTCACATAGAACTCGCTCAAAGACATCGTGTTTGACTTGCTTGGTCCCGCAAAGGTTGTTAATGAATCGCTCTCGGTTATGACAGAATTTTCACCGTGAAAACGTGTCCTAATCTTTTAAACCTTTGGAGCAAGCCACAGGTGACGCTACACGTGGAATGCGACCAGATAACAGCGCGCGCAGAGCGCGTGAACGCGCTGATATTGCACAGGCAGAAGGTGGCAGCGCGGTACCGAGCGACCAGCTTTTTCTACTAAGGCGGTGAAATGCGTGCATAGCAGCGCCCCATGGTCGAGGTGGTGAGGCCCATAGCGGGGCTTGTTTGTTGTTTCGCATAAACGCGGCCTTAGAGGGCCACTCACCAGGCCCCATACCAAATAATATTTAGACAGTAGAAGTTGTTGGGTGTCCGATCATGAACACTTTGCCACAAAAAAATTTGAATCGGTTCATCACGAGTAGAAAAAATAGGTTTTTTGAAGCGGCGCGAAACGAGGATGAGAGGAGGCGAGCTCGAAACTCTTGCCGCTCCTCCACATAGCCTTCGTAAGCCAAATCTGTTCCCCACTCTCTCCGGCATCTGACCAAGAGGTCACGCGCGCATGACGTGCCCAAACATGTCCAACCCCCGAGCACGCGAGCGGCGTTGCTTTGTTGACCAGCGTTATTTTGTCGTCTTCTGCCTGTTTCTGCGGAATCGTTTGGAAACGCTGGCTTAGACGCGGTAGTATAGATGAGCACAATGAGTGCGCAAACGCGCAGGAGGAATGCACGGCGGTCGCCTGCTCCATGCGCTGACCGCGGGGGCACCAACGCATGCGAAACGCCGACCCATGAGCCCCGCATCTTGTTTCTATTCGCGGGAAAAAAATGGAAAAGAAACACTCACCCTCCCTTATTGCGCCTCATTATTTATCTAGAGTTTTATTGATCTTTTAAAGCAACAAATTACATAACTACGCATGCAGTGTTAAATAATTTTCGCCATATCACGTGCCACTGCCTGCAACGTCCGAGCAGAGTCGTCCACGTAGAGGACCAACGTCACTGCATTGCCGTGTACGCAGGGCCATTCATACGCGCACGTCATGCCCTCATTCTCTAAGCGCGCACTGGTAGAGGGGAGGGGGAGCAGCATTCACCTTGAAATTTGACCCATTTCCGCTGTGCGTAGCGTTGCAAATTTTGGCAGATGTGATAATGAATGCCTCGTCTACGCATTGCTCTTGTCAGCTCAAAATTTTCAAACCTGGTGAGTGGCCTTTTAAGGCAAGCAATTTTGAAAAGTATGAATAAGGCATATCATCTCCATGAGGTATATATATATATATATATATATATATATATATATATATATATATATATATATATATATATATATTGTAGGCATCTATTATGCGTGGTCTGAAATGGAAGACGTGTCTCTGCTACCTTGATGACATTATCATCTTTTCATCAACGGTTTCTCAGCACCTGAGCCGCTTGGATGACGTCCTAACATGCCTCGCCGGTGCGGGTGTGCAGCTCAACACTAAGAAGTGCCGTTTCGCCACCAAATCCATCAAAGTTCTCGGTCATGTCGTCAGCAAGGACGGTATGCGCCCTGACCCCGAAAAGATTGCTGCCGTCCTTCGATTTCAATGCCCCACAAGACTTAAGGATTTGCGAAGTTTTCTTGGCCTCGCATCATATTGCCACGTTCCATTTCCCAAGTTTTTGTTATCGTCCGAAAACACCGCACGATTCTCAGCGCAAACCGCGCCTGCAGTTTTCTAGAAGGTTCCGGACTGTAGTAGATCATTTCGATAAGATCACGCCCACTGTGCGAACGGTACAGATTGTTCTGGAAGCTACGCCACCGCCAGCGATAACGCTAGAACATTCGACAACAAGAGTATAAATGCCGACGCGCTTCGCCGCTTGTCAGTTGTTGATCGAAGGCCGACGCTCCGTTCGCCGCTATCAGTCCGAGACTGCTATCTGTGCGAGACTGCTGCTGTAATTGGACTTTCAGTTTACCGGGCACAGGTTCGCCCAAATAAACAGTTAAATCCTAACACGAAGTCTCCTGTCTTCGGCCACGTCACGACCCCGTGACATCTGGTGGAGGTGCTGCTTCGTTCATGTACCGGACGCCCCCGTCAAGCCGTGAACCCAGCCCACGTCGCGGAGAAGACACCGACACCAACCAGGAGCAGCGAACGAGCCGCCGACAGCAAGGGCTACCACCGGAGTACGGGCTTCTGCCAGACAAGGCGCGGAAGACGAAGGCCATGACCGCGACTGCAGTGACAATGACAACCGCAGCGTCCCAGCCCACGATGGTCATGCATCAACCCAGGGAACCACCAATTTTCCATGGGTCATCGGTCGAAGACCCGGAGTCCTGGCTGGAGACATACGACCGTGTGGCCGCCCTCAACCACTGGGACCATGACGAAAAGCTGCGTCGTGTGTTCTTCTATTTGGAAGACACCGCAAGGACTTGGCTTGAAAATCGGGAGTCCACGCTCCGAACGTGGGATGTTTTCTGCGGCGCATTCCTTCAAACATTCGCGAGCGTCGCTCGCAAAGAGAGGGCCGCTGCTTTATTAGAGACTCGGGTTCAGCTACCAAATGAAAATGTCGCCATTTTCACAGAAGAAATGACCCGACTATTCCGTCACGCTGATCCAGACATGCCTGAGGAGAAAAAAGTTCGTTTCCTCATGCGAGGGGTCAAACAGGAGCTCTTCGCGGGACTGATGAGAAACCCACCGATAACCGTCCAAGAATTTGTAGCAGAAGCGACCACTATCGAAAAGACCCTGGACATGCGCACCAGACAGTATAATCGTCGCCTGACTGCAGACTGCGCTGCTGCTCAAGCCAGTAACTCCGGAGACCTGCGTGAAACGATCCGAGCGATCGTGCGGGAAGAGCTGCGCAGGCTGTTGCCTTCGGCCCAGCCTCAAGTGGATTCAATTGCCGACATTGTGCGAGAAGAAGTTCGGCAATCGCTTCAAATTCCCCACGCACCGCTGCCCGAGCCGGAAGCTATGAGCTACGCCGCTGCACTGCGCCACAGCGCTCCTCCCCGTCCACGCCAAAACGCCGCCCCATCGCACTTCCGTCGACAGACGCCCCCGCCGCCACCACCCCCACCGACGTCATACCGTTCGCCAGCGGCCCAGCGCAGTGCACCGAGGAAGACTGACGTCTGGCGCACCCCTGACCATCGCCCGCTCTGCTACCACTGCGGCGAGGCCGGACACACATACCGCCGTTGCCAGTACCGACAGATGGGACTGCGTGGCTTCGCCGTCAATGCACCGCGTCCACAGCCAGGAGAACGACCACGTGACATCGCCGACTACCTGACAGGAACTCGGTGGACACCACGAAGCCCTTCGCGTTCGCTGTCGCCCAGCCGCCGCACGTCACCGCACCACCGGCAGTACTCTGGCCCAACGCGGGGCCGGTCTCCTAGCCCGTATCCGGGAAACTAAGGGCAGCAACCGGTGGAGGTGCGGTTGCTGTGCGACGAACTACCGAAGATCCTCCGACGACGACGACGCCGCGACGGAGCTTTCCGAACACAACGCCAGCCAGGCAAAGCCCTGACGGCGAAAGCTCATTTACCGAAGGTGGCCTGACGACGCAGCATGGAAGCAGCCGAACAAGCCGACGCAGCCGTGACCCGACGCCACGCCCTAACTGTAATGCGAGACGGCGAACTAGCGACCTCGACGTTCTTATCGACGGCCACAGTGTGACTGCTCTCGTCGATACTGGAGCCGACTATTCTGTCATCAGTGGGTCGTTCGCCGCGAAGTTAAAGAAAGTTAGGACAGCTTGGAAAGGCCCTGAAATCCGCACAGCGGGAGGTCATCTCGTAACGCCTGCAGGAATCTGCACAGCGAGAGTCACCATTAACGGCCGTATTTATCCTACAGACTTCGTAGTCCTACAGCGTTGCTCGAGAGATGTCATCCTTGGCATGGACTTCTTATGCCTCCATGGTGCTGTCATCAACCTAAAAACAAAGTCGATAACGATATCCACAGAAGAAGCACTACCGCCGCGCACGCCGTCAGGACACCATGCCTTGAATGTGCTGGAAGAACAAGTCACCATTCCGCCTCGCTCAAGCGTCATTATTTCAGTCGGCGCTCCTAAATCACCTGACTTGGAAGGCGTCGTTGAAGGCAGTCAGCATCTGTTGGTCACCCGAAATATTTGCGTCGCAAGAGGAATTGCAGAGCTGCGGGGAGGCAAAGCAACGGTTTTGCTCACGAATTTCAGCAATGAGTACAAACATGTGAACAAAGGAACAACGGTCGCATACATCGAAGAAATTGTCGAAGCCACCAGTGCTTTCGCCCTCGCCGATTCTGCGGAACCTGCTCAGAGGAACCAAGCCCCTCCCATAGCTTTCAACGTCAATCCCAGACTTCCGAACGATAAGCAAGAACAGCTCAAGGCCCTGCTCCTGCAATACGAAGATTGCTTTTCGTCGTCATCGAAAATTCGGCAGACCCCAATCACGAAACATCGCATCATAATCGAAGAAAATGCCAGACCACTCCGTCAGAGTCCGTACAGGGTTTCGACGCGAGAACGTGAGGCCATGAAGAGACAAGTTGATGAAATGCTGCGGGATGACATTATCCAGCCGTCCAAGAGTCCATGGGCATCCCCCGTGGTGTTAGTGAAGAAAAAGGATGGGACCCTACGTTTCTGCGTCGATTATCGCCGCCTGAACAAAATCACAAGAAAGGACGTGTATCCCCTCCCACGAATAGACGACGCACTTGATCGGCTCCATAACGCCAAGTACTTTTCGTCAATGGACCTTAAGACTGGCTATTGGCAAATCGAAGTCGACGAAAGAGACCGAGAGAAGACGGCGTTCATAACACCGGACGGCCTCTTCGAGTTTAAGGTGATGCCCTTCGGCCTTTGCTCAGCGCCTGCAATGTTTCAACGCGTTATGGATACAGTACTGGCAGGATTGAAGTGGCAGACTTGCCTTGTGTACTTGGACGACGTCGTCGTGTTTTCCTCGAGTTTTGACGAGCATCTTCAGCGCCTTGAAGCTGTACTTCAAGCCATCAAGACTTCCGGACTCACACTGAAGCCAGAAAAGTGCAGATTTGCGTATGAGGAGCTCTTGTTTCTGGGGCACGTTATCAGCAAGTCTGGAGTTCGTCCCGATCCACGGAAAACAGCCGCCATCGCCGACTTCCCGCCGCCCACTGACAAGAAAGCCGTGCGCCGATTTCTGGGCCTGTGTGCCTATTATAGGCGGTTCGTGAAAAACTTCGCCCGCATCGCCGATCCTCTCACTAACCTTACCAAGGCCGACGTGGAGTTTAAGTGGGAAACGCCGCAGGAACACGCTTTCCAGGAGCTTAAACATCGCCTCCAGACGCCTCCGTTACTTGCCCATTTCGACGAATTCGCCGAGACAGAAATACATACTGACGCAAGCAGCGTAGGTCTTGGCGCCGTTCTTGTGCAGAGGGCTGACGGACTTGAAAGGGTTATTAGTTACGCCAGCCGATCGCTATCCAAAGCAGAAGCAAATTATTCCACAACAGAAAAGGGGTGCCTCGCCATCATCTGGGCTACGTCGGAATTTCGCCCCTACCTCTACGGCAGGCCCTTCAAAGTTGTGAGCGACCACCACGCATTGTGTTGGCTAGCCACCTTGAAGGACCCCTCAGGTCGCCTCGCACGATGGAGCCTGAGACTTCAAGAATATGACATTACTGTCATTTACAAGTCCGGCAAAAAACACTCCGACG
This sequence comes from Rhipicephalus microplus, assembly GCF_043290135.1. Classification (NCBI taxonomy): domain Eukaryota; kingdom Metazoa; phylum Arthropoda; class Arachnida; order Ixodida; family Ixodidae; genus Rhipicephalus; species Rhipicephalus microplus. The sequence continues at coordinate 323,067,537 of NC_134710.1, forward strand.
CCGACTGTCTCTCTCGTGCGCCTGTCGACCAACCGCTACCCGACGACCCGGATGACGACTACTTCTTAGGAACGATAACTACCGACGACTTCGCTGAACGACAGAGGGCCGACCCGGAACTTAAGGCCCTAATAGAATACCTCGAAGGCAGGACCGCCGAAGTCCCGAAGATATTCAAGCGCGCACTTGCGTCGTTCTTTCTACGAAACGGTCTTCTACAAAAGAAAAAACTTTTCACCGCTTCGAGCCAAGTACCTTCTTGTGGTGCCTTCAGCTCTGCGACCAGAACTCCTGCAGGCCCTTCACGACGATCCGACGGCAGGGCACCTCGGTGTTTCTCGCACGCTCGCGAGGATACAAGAAAGGTACTACTGGCCACGTCTTACCACCGACGTCACTCGTTATGTGAGAACATGCCGGGACTGTCAGCGACGCAAGACACCGCCGACAAGGCCAGCGGGACTTCTGCAGCCAATTGATCCACCTTGCCGACCTTTCCAGCAGATTGGTATGGACCTACTGGGGCCGTTCCCGACGTCGGCTTTCGGAAACAAGTGGATCGTGGTAGCTACCGACTACCTCACCCGCAACGCCGAGACAAAAGCCCTGCCAAAAGGCAGTGCATCCGAAGTAGCTAAATTCTTCGTCGAAAATATCGTCCTACGTCATGGCGCCCCAGAGGTCCTTATCACCGACAGAGGAACGGCATTCACTGCCGACTTAACTCAAGCAATCTTGGGATACAGCCAAACAAACCACCGCCGGACGACAGCGTACCACCCACAGACCAACGGCCTCACCGAGCGGCTTAACAAGACGATCGCCGACATGCTGGCAATGTACGTCGATGTCGAACACAAGACGTGGGACGCCATTCTTCCGTATGTGACCTTCGCATACAACACGGCGGTGCAGGAGACGACGCAGATATCGCCATACAAATTGGTCTACGGAAGGAGCCCGGCAACGACGCTCGATGCCATGTTACCCAACGTCACCGACGAAGAAAACCTCGATGTGAGCGAGTACCTTCAACGCGCCGAAGAAGCCCGACAACTTGCGCGTCTCCGTATCAAGAATCAACAGACGACCGACAGCCACCGTTACAACCTTCGACGACGCTTCGTGGAATACCAGCCCGGTGAACGTGTTTGGGTGTGGACGCCGATACGCCGACGTGGACTAAGTGAAAAGCTTCTGCGACGGTACTTCGGACCGTACAGGGTGGTTCGACGGCTCGGCCCACTTGATTACGAGGTTGTCCCCGACGGCATCACGAACTCTCAACGACGCCGATCGCGACCTGAAGTCGTCCATGTCGCGCGCCTCAAGCCGTTTCATGCGCGTTAACAAACTGAACTAGTGTTTTTTTTGTATTATTGTTGTATCGTAATTTATTCATCGTACTTTCTTGCATTATTATTGTACTTTCATCTTTAGTTAAAGCATCGGGACGATGCCTTTTTTCAGAGGGGGGCAATGCCACGTTCCATTTCCCAAGTTTTTGTTATCGTCCGAAAACACCGCACGATTCTCAGCGCAAACCGCGCCTGCAGTTTTCTAGAAGGTTCCGGACTGTAGTAGATCATTTCGATAAGATCACGCCCACTGTGCGAACGGTACAGATTGTTCTGGAAGCTACGCCACCGCCAGCGATAACGCTAGAACATTCGACAACAAGAGTATAAATGCCGACGCGCTTCGCCGCTTGTCAGTTGTTGATCGAAGGCCCACGCTCCGTTCGCCGCTATCAGTCCGAGACTGCTATCTGTGCGAGACTGCTGCTGTAATTGGACTTTCAGTTTACCGGGCACAGGTTCGCACAAATAAACAGTTAAATCCTAACAGGAAGTCTCCTGTCTTCGGCCACGTCACGACCCCGTGACAATATTTTCGTCGCTTCATACAAAATTTCGCTTCAATAGCTGCGCCACTTCACAAACTACTTGCACCTAATGCACCCTTTGTGTGGTCCGAGGAATGCCAGTTGGCGTTTCACCTATTGAAGAAAGCTTTGACGTCAGAACCTGTACTCTGCCATTTTGATGACACCGCCCCAACACTCCTGCATACCGACGCCAGCGGCTGCGGTATAGGTGCTGTTCTCCTCCAACGCGATAACTCTGGACGGGAAAGGGTCATCGCATATGCTAGCCGAGTGCTAACTTCTACCGAAAAAAACTATACCATCACTGAGCAGGAGTGCCTCGCTGTGGTTTGGTCCATACAAAAGTTCCGTCCTTATCTGTACGGCCGTCAATTCACCATCGTAACGGACCACCACGCCTTATGCTGGCTTTCGACAATGAAGAACTTGTCCGGACGCTTGGGTCGTTGGATTTTACGCCTACAGGAGTATCAGTTTGAGATTATTTATAAATCGGGCAAAAAACATCAAGACGCCGACGCTCTTTCTCGTTGCCCACTACCTACAGCGTCGTTCGACACTCCAGCTGCCACCTCCAACGACACCAGTGCGGACGTGACTCCCACCTCTGTTGCCTTGCTCGCCTCGCTGTACCAACCACCAATCGACAATGAACAACCCTTCAGTTCTCACCAGCAGGCTGACCCGTATTGTCGGCGCATTATAGACCACCTTTCAGGAGCTACGCGTCCACCCAATGCACGCCTTCGTCGACAACTTGAGCACTTCAAGTTTCAGGACGGTGTGCTGTATCGTCACATATATCATCCTGACGGCACACGCTGGGTACCTGTTCTGCCACGCGCTCTTCAACATCATGTACTTAACGCCTTTCATGACGATTTGACTGCTGGCCACCTAGGCTTTCACAAAACCTACGACCGCATTCGAAGCCGCTTTTATTGGCCTGGGATTTCTACCAGCGTAGCAAAGTACGTGGGTTCCTGCTCTCCATGCCAACTTCGCAAACTTCCGACATCTCCCCCAGCTGGTCAGTTACAGCCAATGACGTGCCCTACAACACCTTTCGAGGTCGTCGGTGTCGATCTTTATGGACCCCTTCCTGTTACTGGTGCTGGAAATAGATGGATAGTCACCGCCGTAGACCATATGACACGCTACGCCGAGACAACTTCAGTAGCTACTGGTTCAGCATCGGAAGTTGCTTACTTCGTCCTTCAGGCCATAATACTACGTCATGGTGCACCTCGTGTACTTCTGAGTGACCGTGGAAAGGTGTTCTTATCACAGCTTTTAGGTGAAGTTCTTCACGTTTCTGGTACCACACACAAGATGGCGTCTAGCTACCATCCTCAAACAAATGGTCTGACCGAGAGATTTCATCGAACCCTTGCCGACATGATAGCCGTATACATTCAACCGGATCACAGAAACTGGGATAAACTTCTACCGTTCCTCACTTTCGCCTACAACACCGCTGTTCAGCGCACAACAGGCTACTCACCGTTTTATCTTGTTTACGGACGTTCACCTACTTTCTTTATCGATGTTTCCTTCTTCACCAGCAATGGCCCTACATCACCATCTTCTTGCGAAGAATATATTTCTCGCCTTGCCCAGTGCCGCCAGCGCGCTCGTATGAACACGGAAGCTACGCAACAAGCAGGGAAGGCCGTCTACGACACCTCTCATCGTGTGGTATCATTCCGACCAGGTGACGAGGTGCTGCTATTGACACCAATTCGCACACCTGGTCTCTGCGACAAGTTCCAGCCTCGATTCATCGGCCCATATGCTGTTTTAGAGCAAACTTCACCTGTCAACTATCGTGTGACGCCTCTTGTCCTGCCAACTGACCGTCGTTACCGCAGCACCGAAATTGTACACGTTTCCCGCATGAAGCTTTTCACACGACGTTCCTCATCACCTTGACTACCCCCCCCCCGCAGCGGCCAGGCTGGCCGCTTCCACGGGGGGGGGGGGGGGAATCAGTGTAGGCATCTATTATGCGCTTCATCCTCATCTGAACAGCAGTCAATCATCATCATATGTTCTGGCTGACAATCATCATCTGTTTGGCACGAGCGCTTCTTTGTCGGGTCCGTTGCGCTTGTTCGTTCCCGAGTTCACGGCCAATAAACCTCGCTACAACCGAGTCGTCAAAATATATATATATATATATATATATATATAGTGGGTGAAAAGATAACTTGTCAGATCCTGCCCACGGCAAGTTTTCTTTTCACCCACTTTTCTTCATAGTTAGTTGAAAGACGATAGTCTTGCATCTGGAAAGAGTGAACAAAACGTTTATCTGATGTTCTGCGCAAGAAAACTGGTGAATAGTATTCTGGAGGCGCTGCGTTAGAGCGCCTCGAGCGTACAGCGGAGGCGAACGAGCGCATCAAGTCACGTCAAACGGGAGACATGAACGCTATCTGGCAGTTATCCTAAAAAACGGCCATCTCTGAGGCAATAACGTGTAGAATTCAAGGTGACGAGTAGGTGCCGCCACCGTCTCGTCTTAGCAAAGCGTTGGAAACACTTGCCTTTTTGTACAAGCATTGCATGGTCGGCGCAGCGTGATAAGCACTACGGTCCTTAAAATCACCTCTGTATGCCTTTTCTAGTAAAAGACGCACATTCAGATTATATACGTGTTGTTATGCTGCCAAAGACATGCCCAATAATTGCTTTTAATTGACAATTGCACAAGTATGAACGCTAAACTTGAGCAACATTGGTGGGTGCTGTGGATGGGGTCATTTCAAGTACCCGGTGCCGTTAAGAATGGACAAACAGACAATTATACAGACAGACAGACAGACCAAATGTTTTCGTCGGAGGTCCCCAAGAAAAATTATGGTATTTAAAAATGGGTTGGTGAAGGTTCTGATAATAAAAGCACGTGTGAAGATATTTGGCACTAGCACAAGTGCCTTATCAGCGCCCTTGTGTGTCCAAGGGCCGCGAGGCAAGTGCTTTTCCATGTAGCCATCGCAGCAGCAACATCTCTTGAGAGGTCGCCTAACACAATGCCTGGGTTTATTTAATGATAGAAGCGGACATCTCTTTTAAAAAGCTAGCATAGATTCATGGGTTAAAAGGGGTTCCCTACCGACGAAAATTGCAGGGTAGGGTTCCCTACTGACGAAAATATGTTGTCGGTTGGGTAATACAAAGTGTGGTTTTCTTAGAGTGTCTAATTGTTCACAATGAATAAAAGTGTGAAGAGCTGTTAGTGCTTCACCACATCGGCCTCACAATGGTAGATCGCCACCAGAAAACAGATATGAGACTGTCGTGTATGTGTGTCCTATCCTGAGCCTTGTTGGTGTTACCTAGCTCTGTACGACGTGATTTCGATGCTGGCGGGAAATGACCAAGATGTGGCTTAATAACGTGCAGTTTGTTTTGTGTGTGTGTCTATCCCACTTGCTTTGCCAGTAGTCCCTGAGCTTTCGATTGAGAGCCAGTTTCAGGTCAAGGGCCGTGATTGATATGGGCGTAGTGGTAGTGCTTTCGTGTACGGATGCAGCAAGCTGATCCGCCATCACCTTACCTTGGATCTCACGGTGCCGTGGCACACAGCAAACTACGACGTGTTGTTCTAGTGTGTAGAGTGTCAACAAAATAGAGTAAAGTGATACGAGGGCCGATTTTTTGTTTGTTTTTTAAGAGTTTGTAGAGCATTTACCACACTGAGGAAATACATATAAATTATACTCATTTTTGTAGTTGTAATTGTTTAATGTGTTTAGCAGCCACAAACATCGTGCAAGCATCCATCGCGAAGACACTTGTGCGTGGATGTAGAGGGCCAGCATCCAAAAATATGAGCCTACAGCAGCGCAGGACACAGAAGTGTTAGATCTAAAGGCATCTGTAAAGAACTCAGGACGTCTGTATTCGTGTTGAAGTTCCAGGAAGTATGTTCGGATATGGGCAAGGGGCGCATGTTTTGCAACTTCTAGGAAAGACACATCGCAGTCTATAATGTGCCACTGCTACGGTGGCGAATATGCTACAGGAGCCACTAAACTGTGTTCAAGTGGCACAGCAGTTTACTCAGCTAGACCCTTCAGGCGAACTGTATAGGGCTGCCTTATCGAAGGCCTGTTTTGAAACACAATGCAGCTCGGCAAATCATTATTAGTGGGGTATGAGGGGTGCCTCTTGTCTGCTTTCACTTTAAGAAAATGTGCAAAAGACATGCAAGCTCTCTGCAGATGAAGCGACCACTCATTTGACTCAACGTAGAGGCTTTCTACGGGGCTGGTGCGAAAACCACCCGTAGAAATGCGGATGCCCAAATGGTGGACAGGGTCAAGCATTTGTGGAGCAATTGGTGCTGCAGACTATAAATGATCGCCCCGTAATCAAGGCGTGTGCATATAAGATTTTTATGAAGATTCATCAAGCATTTTTTTATCACGGCCTCATGATGTCCGCGATAAAACCTTGAACACATTCATTGCTTTCACGCAATGGTTTTTGAGAAGCTTGATGTGAGGAATGATTGTTAGTTTCTTGTCTAAACTGATGCCTAGAAGTTTTGCTCAGATTTCACTGGTAGCCTCTGACCATGCAGGTAAATGTCCGGATATAGATGAAGACCTCCCTTTCTTGAGAATAAAACGCAGATGTCCTTTTGTGGGTTAAGGATGAATCTATTCTCGTCTGCCCACTTGGTTACCTTATTCAAGCCAAGTTTAACCTGTCGCTCGCACATTGCGAGGCTCCATGATTTGTAACCTGTCTGCACGTCATCGATGTATGTGCAATAGAACATGTTTCGTGGAATACAGGTATGCAAGGTATTCATTTTTGTAATAAAAAGTGCGCAGCTCAGCCCACTACATTCAGGCACTCCCGTCTCTTGTAGAAAAGTTTGGGACAAGATATTCCCCAATCGAACTGGGAAAGCGCAATTGAACAGATAGCTCTGATATATGTTCAGCATATTACCTCGGACACGTAAGTTTGAGAGGTCTCACAATTTCCCAAAGCGCCATGTGGTGTCATAGGCTTTTTTCATATCGAGAAAGACAGAGAAAAAGTTGCTTATGAAGGAAAGCATCTGGTATCTGTGCCTCGATACGTACCAGGTTGTCAATGGAGAATCTGCCTTCATGAAACCCACACTGGTACGGATCAAGTAGGCTGTTAGTCTCAAGGAAGTGTACGAGTCGGCGATTTATCATTTTTGAAAACATTTGCACAGGCAGCTTGTCAGTGGTATGGGCCTTTAACTTGTAACGGAGGATTGATCCTTGCCTTCTGTCAAAATGGGAATAAGAATGGCCTTTTTCCAGCTCGAGAGATGTCACAGGCAAACCAGATGGCATTGTAGAGGTAAAGCAAGGTTCTTTTGCGTTTCGAGAGGTAGGTTCTTCAACATTTCATAGACCACACGGTTAGACCCCGGAGCGGAAGTGCTGCAGTAGTTTGAAGATTCCTGTAGTTCATTTAGGGAGCAAGATTGGTTGTATGCCTCCCATTCTGTACAATTGGTATCTAGTTTCTGATTCTCCACTCTTGTCTTATATCATTGGAACTCTTGACAGTAGTTTGATGAGCCGGAAACTTGCTCAAAGTGTGCTCCTACTTGGTTTGCCTGGTATTCTAAGCTATCACCGTGTGTGTAGACCAGAGGGAGCGCATATGCTTGTTTTACTTCCACCCATCTCACCCTTGTTACGGCAGGCCCCAGTATTGGGATTCTCCGAAGGTTTGCGAACCCCTCTAGGAGATCGTCGACGCATTCCCGGGATAGCCTGCACCTGAGAGACTGTTACGACCGGCCCCAGCATTGGGATTCTCCGAATGTTTGCGAACCCCTCTGGGAGATTGTCGACGCATTCCCGGGATAACCTGCACCTGAGACGGCCTTGCAGCCAAGCGAGAACAAAGGTCAACGCACTGGTTTTGCGCTAAGGAACCGAGCAAGAGGAGTTGCGGGGAGAACTGGTTCCTGACCGACTGTGTCGTCGACCCCCACCTCCCCATTCAGGCTCTTCCCCCTCGCCGGGAGAATTCCGGAATCTGCTGTGCGTTCATGACCATGTTTGAGCATCTTTAGGACGTCATGACCGTATTTGGGCATCGTGTTAGGTTGTGCCCCTCCATGTGTTGTGAGGTGTATTTCCCCTCCCTCGTGGCCGAGGTGCCGGGGCCACCGTATTGGCTGACGATGCGGACAATGCGCCCAGTGTTGGCAACACGGCGCTATAAAATGCCGAAGACGTTTTGTATGTCTCTCTCTCTCTCTCTTCTCTCTTTAGATCAGTTGATCACTTCTCAACATGTAAATAAATCTCTGTCGTTCGTTCGGGCGCCTCTTCTCGCTGAATTGTCGGACGATGGATCCTGCAACGGGGCCAGCTACCGAAAACGAGACAGGCAGTGCCCGGAGTTCCAACACCCTGTTCCAGACCTTACCTTCATGTGTATAATATGTGATGCCAGATAAAAAATTTTCACAGCTTTCCCTTGCCGGTCTGCGCATCCTCCTACCCTGGCATTTTATGTTTTAAAATTTGTGAGATTCTCGACCGTTGGTGAATCTCGGAGCAGTCTCCACGCTTTGTTTTGTTTTTTGCGCGCTTTTTGGCACTCATTGTTCCATCAAAGAACACATAATTTGCCAGATAGTTAATTTGTTAGAGGAACACATTTGGTGGCAACGTCAATTAGAAAAGCTGTGAAGTAGTCCACGGCAGCCTCGATGCTTAAAGTGCCAATCACTGGAATGCGTACGCACGCGCCTACGTGTCAAAAGCGTCAGGTCGCGCCTATTGAGGAAAAGGGCACGCAACCACTGGCACGCGTCAACTCTGTTGACGCCCACGCGTCCAAGGCAGATGCACAATGTTGCTTGATCATTTGGCTTAGAACTGTCCAAGTTCAGTACACAACGGCACGTTCTTCACTGGGTCGGGTTTCTATGTTTTAGAGGATATGAGAGCATGTTAAAAAATTGATAGTGCTTCACCCACCACAGTTTAGACTATTTTAGAAGTAATTGACATTCCAGTGCCCAGAGTAACTACAGCGGTATGCGCCAGAAATTAACATCGGTGCGTGCGCCGCTCCAGCGAATAAACATTCGCGTCTAGGATACTGTACGTCTATCATAGGCTCTTTAAGGGGGGGATAGTGTACGTCTATCAAGGCTCTCCTCGAGGGGGAGGCAAAGCTAGTCGCAGTGCCCCCTTCCTATTATGTCCATGTAGGGGCTGACTTAGCACCCCTCCCTATTATGTTAATATATGGAGTTGATATTGTGACGGGGCGAGGTCTAGGCTTATATGATAGCGTCCATCGAGAATCGGAGCCGAACAAGATGCCTTGAACAGATGCCTTGAGCCGAACAAGATGAGTCGCTTCTCGTGCAAGCGCCTAACACACAGGCATCTTCTTCATCTTCGCAAAGTGCCACGCTTGCTCCTGTCGATGATGCACCGTAACATCACTCCCCTGTGACGGAAGCGCCGTCACGGCGCTTAGTACGGCGGCGACGAACGAGGAGGGTGATACGGTTTGAGTCTGGCAACGTGTACAACGTTTGTCCGGAGTGAGGGGGTCGAAGAGGCATTGTTTAGGGGTGCGATCTCGTAGCTCACGTCACTAAGTTGTCGTAACACTTTGTAGGGGCCATGGTAGTGTGATAGTAGCTTCTCTGATAAGCCGACTTGGTGGTTTGGTGTCCAGAGAAGTACTAGAGACCCCGGCGAGAAGAGCACCCTTTGGTGACGACTGTCATAGCGGTCTTTTTGGTGCGCTTGCGACAAGTGCAGCCGTTCACGGGCAAGCTGACGGGCTCCATGGGCTCGAGAAACGACATCGCTGGCGTACTCAGTAGACAATGGGGCAGCCGAAGGAAGGAGCGTGTCACTTGCAGCGGTGTGAGCGATGTTCACAGTGACAACTCTAGACTTCTAAACATCACAACAAAGAAACACATCGCGGATGTCAAACTGATGTAAGTACGTGTGCGAAATGTAAACATATTCCTGGTCGCATATTCTATGCTCCACAAAAATTGAATCGTTGACACCACAAGAATGAAAAAAAAACGTACAAGAAAGCATAATGAGCAGCGTTGGTTTATTTTGACTGTAAACATATATCTCTGCGCATTCAAAAATGAAACACTGCAAATAATCCATTTCACATGTATACTCTCATATGCTTTTCATAATGCCACCGTCATCCACCGCATCCACCAAGCTTCCATCATGCCACCGTCATCCACCTTGCTCACCAAGCCTTCCACCAAACACGTTTTGCCTCGCCACCATGAGCTGGCATTTTCTACCGTCACTACCATTGGCTCGCCACGACCAACACCATCTGCCACCATTTTTTCCACTCTAGCCATCATCAGCCAGCATTTTCTACCCTCATCACCATTGGCTCGCCTCCACCACCACCATCTGCCACCATTTTTTCCACCCTCGCCGTCTTCAGCCATTATGCCCACTACAGTTTCCACCATGTCTACTAATATTTCCACCATATCTACTATTCTTTCCACCATATCCACCAACGATTCCAGCATCCACCAACCCATGATTTTCAATAGGGTTTACACTTCATACTTTATAGCACTCAACCTAATAATCACGCCTGAAACTTTATTATCTGACAGATTTAAGCCACAAGACTACAATTGAGGCCAGAGTAGCAGACTTTTGGCTGATGTGTGTAATAAAGATATCCTCTAATGCAACAACGTTTTTGTGCAAATCTACCCCGAAATTAAAATTAATTGCGTATAAAACTCTTATCCGTCTGATCCTCGAGTAATCATCTGTGGTTGGGGACTCTCAAAGCCAAGTAAAAATTAAAACACTTGAAATGGTTAAAAAAGCAATCCGATTTGTATATAATCGCTACAGTGCTCTTACGTCACCCAGTGAACTGTTAAAAAAAAGCTAACTTGGATAAATTGCAGGCAAGAGGGCAACACGATCGATTGATGTACATGTTTCTACTTTACCACGACACACTACGCATAGACAAGCACGCGTACACAAAAACACTTCACCGCCGATCCACTCGTTTCGAGCATCCAAAAAAACTGAAGGAATATTGCTGTCGAACAAAAGCATTTAAAATCTCATTTTTTCCCACGCACTGTAACTTATTGGAATGCTTTTTCTGCCGATCTGGTGAACTGCGAAACCGTTCAGTCGTTCATGGAAAAACTTAAACACCAGCAACCCACTTGACTTTGGTCTTTCTTCACCCTCTATTATTCCACCGCGCATCCTGAACAGGCTTCCATATATGTTCCACTTTCTATAACTTTTTTCATATCAATGCGTTGTATTTTTGAAATGTTGCTGATTTTTGAACCGTTATATGATGTTTGTTTCTTAGTTCGGTATGAGCAGATGTTTTTTATTATAGTTTTTTTTTGTACGTGTACGCGCAAACCACTACAATTGTGTAAGTACTGGCGTTTTACTTTGATGCACTAGTTCTTGATGGTGTAACTCTACGTGACGTGTTTCCTTTCCTGTTGTATCTTCATATTTGTTTCCTTTTTTGTATCACCCACCCCTGCCTAAGGCCTCATGTGTGAGGCCGGCAGTACTTCTGAAATAAATAAAATTAAATAAAAGCACACCTGGTTCTTATTTATACAACAAGTATTGGTCATAAGACTACCATTGAGGCCAGAGTAGTAGGCTTTCGGGTGATGTATGGCTTAGCAATATCCTTTAATGCAACAAAGGACACTTGGTTCTTATTGATACAACAGATAGTGGTCATAAGAGAGGAACCAAAGACTGCGTAGAATGCCTTCGGGCATTTTAAATGGTTGAAATGTGCTCTAATTCAACTAACTGTGCCTGACACTTCATGATGTGACAGATATCGGTCATAATATTGCAACTGAACCCTGTATGGAAGACTTTCGGATGTTGTCTTTAGTAAAAGTATTCTCTAAAGCGACAAAAACGCACCCAACTGGTCATGAAGTCACAGATATCGGTCATAATATTGGAACTGAACCCTGTATGGAAGACTTCTGTACGTTGTCTGTAGCCGAAATGTTCTCCAATGCAACAACCCGCACCCTACTCTTCATGATGTGACGTATTTAGGTTATGAAGCTGTAATTGTGCCCTGTGCGGAGGGCTTTCGAATGATAAGCGTATTATAAATATCCCCTAATGCAAGAAACCTCACCTGGCTCTTGATGATACAACAGATACTAGTCATAAGAATGTAACCAAGCACTTCGTAAAATGCCTTTGGGCATTTTTTGTAGTCAGTATATGCTTTAACGCAACTAGCTGTACCTGAAACTTTCTTGAAAAGACAGATATTGGTCATATTACTGCAACTGTACCCTGTATGTAAGACTTCTGGACGTTGTCTGTAGATAAAGTATTCTTTAAAACGACCAACCGCACCCAACTCTTCATGAAGTCACAGATATCGGTCATAATACTGGAACTGAACCCTGTATGGAAGGCAGCCAAAATGTTCTCGAATGCAATAAAACTCGCCCGAACCTTCATGATGCAACAAATATTAGTTATCATATTGGAACCGAGCACAGCGTACAACACTTTCGGATTATATATTTATTTATTTTCAAATACAGCAGCCCAATGTGAGGCTACTGCAGGAGTGGTGCACATATATATAAAATGAAAGCATTTAAACAGTAATATCACAATAAGTGTGCCAACGTAAACAAATATCACTACTCCCTGAGCGCATCCCGGTGAAAAATGAGAGAAATAGAACATCATTATGACACAAGTACCTCCAAAAAGTCAGACACACTAGTATCACGAACTACACCAAGTAGATCATTTCAGTTTTGGGTAATTTTATTCAAACGTGTTAGAGGGCACTAGAAATGGCTTCTAAGCTATATTGTAATTGCAGATCAGTGGTGTGTTGAAGGTTTCTGCACTTTGATGCTAGTTTAAATATCCTTTAACATTTACAAAATGCATCTGACACTTCTTGATGAGACAGACATTGGTTTTGAGATTGCAGCGAAGCACTGTGCAGAAAGTTTTCACATGTCATCAATAGTCAAAATACCCTATAATGCAATAAAGGATGCCCAATATTTTTGATGGGACTTGTCATAGAATTGCACCAGAGCACCGTACAGAAGTTTTGGCAAGTTTTCTAACATAGCTAAGCTGAATATCTTGATATTTTGAATATGCTTAGGTGCATGCATATATAGTCCAAGTTATTGTGTATACTAAAAAACTGAACAGAATTGAAGCAGTCCTTGGAAACAAATACAAATATTCAGTGTTCGAAACCATCTAACATATTCAGCTCATTACAGTCTGGAGGAACAGATAAATGCATGCATAGTTCTGAGAGGTAGTAAGTCACATGAGGTATTTTTGCATTTCTTCTATGCAAAGTGCACCACAGTACCAGTGAACTTTCATTCATTTTGTGCATACATGTGGTGACCTTCTCTTCCTACTATTGTGTTATCGTGCAGCTGATTTGAAATCATATGCTTCTCACAAGGTTTTCAGTTCTCTGTCCAGCTGTAAACAAAACGCGTGTTATATTATGGTAAACTGTAAAACGATGGAGAAGCGCTATTTTATGCCTATAGCTGTGAGTATCAAATTGAACTATTAACTAAGAATGTGTGTGTTTAAATGCCTCCAAACAACTTATGTGCTACTGAGCGTGGCAGAGAAGCAGAACAAGCGAGAAGTGAAATAGCAGGCGATACCCGCAGCACTTAACCATGCAATTTTTTTTCGATCACCACAGCAACGCACGTTCGAGTTTCTATCTTGTACATGAATAAAAATGAGGCCACTGACAGCTGAATGTGTCAGCGTCGCTGGTACTCGACACGAAGTTACACCACACTGCTACCAACCAGCGCACGCTTGTTATTAGCTTGGCAACACACGAAAACAATTAGCACCGAAGCGAACGAATGTTTCAGTGCCATACAATTCGCGAATACATTTATATAAGTACGAAAGATTTCACATCACCGAAATGTGCTGGCTAGAGCGAGGTTCGCTTTCAGCGATGATGAACATCGATGTTGAAAACAAACACATGCAGATAAAAACTCATTCGTATGTGCACTACGTATTGTTTCGGGCGTCGTATATGGTGTCTACGTTGCGACCGAAACTACCGTACATTTTTTTCAGCCGATGCTCCTCGCATATGGTGGTTCATACGAACTAGAGGGTAGATGCCTACGCTGGATGCAGATGACAACGTTCTGAATTGCCTCCGCGGTAGGCGAGGGCTCATGCTCAAATCTTCGAACCTCCGAAGTCTGTTTACACTCGTTTTAGCACAGAAAATCACAGATCAAAGCACAAGAACACCGACACGCTCCAGTAGTCTGTGCGATGTTTTAGCTCAGCCAACGATTGCACTCGGGACCGGCGCAAGCATAGCCGGCCGGCATCCGCTGGATTTGTCGGCGTCGCTCGAACTCGGCACGAAACCGCGTCACGCTGGTAGCACTCGCAGTCGTTTGTCATGTCGTTGTCGTTCAAGATTACGAAGTGGTCATTCAGGCACGTTTGGAGTAGTTTCCGTGCTTGCTTCTAGCACTCGGCCGTGCCTTCGAAGTGGCGGCCATTAGGCATAACATTCGGAGGCATCGCGGCCTCTGGTTGGTTGGCACGTGGCCCTTGGTTGGTTGGCGCCGCTGTACGCGTGGTGACGCAGCGTACGCGTGGCAAAAATATCAAGCCCGGCTTGATCCCTCACGCCTCTTCGCGTATGCCCCTCTGACGCCGACGCCGAGAGGCGCATTTGACGCTTTTGACGCGTAGACGCGAGCATACGCGTGCCAGTGGTTGGCACTTAACGCGCACAAGTCAGTACAGGTTAAGAGGGTATCGTTTCGAAACTGTTTCCGATCGGCTTTTTTCGTGAGCCATTTGGGAACCCGTGAAGGAAGTTATTATGATATTGGTGTACTCAAAACTACTGGGAAATGGTCACTTCCGTAAGAAATATTTATGATTTTTCATGTGAGTAAAGGTAGGAGCGATGGAGATGCAATGCATATGTCTATGAAGGAGTAGGTATTGTTAGCGAGGTTGTAATATGTACGCTCTTTCCGATTCAGGAGACAGGTGCTGGAAGAGAAAAAGAACGGCTCAATTAGGTGACCTCACGCGTCGCAAAGAGAGTCACCCCACAGAATACATGTGCATTATAAAGACCCCTAGAACAAGATAGGGTTTGGGATTTTCATCTGTCAAGGACTAGAAGTCTTTCTTGTGCAATTGATAGTGTGGAGGTATATATATAGAGAAAAATGAAGGTGAGTTTGCTTAGAAGCACCACTCGAACAGCCACAGCCTCATGAGACGTCTAGAGTTTTAAGAGCTTACATGCTATTCCTTGCTTACCTATAATAGCTATCCCTCCAGATGATGCCATGGAATCACCGCGGTCCTTCCGGAAAACAATGTAACTGCGTAGAAAGTTGGAGTGTTTATATTTTAAGTGCCTTGCCTGTACACAGAGTACTTTTGGTGAGTGTTTGTGTAGAAGTTCTTGGACATCATCGAGGCTTGTAAGAAGGCCTCTGATAATCCATTGCATATTCTGTGTTTTCGTATTGAATGGAAAGTGGTGCTGTGTGTACGAAAATCAAGTGGCTGTTCAAGTGGGAAGTTGTAATTTGGGTACCAGGGCCGTTATTAGACCCTGTGACCCTGTCAATGGTTTCTTGGTTTTCCCAGCGCACTCCAGGGAGCCACGCCGCAGTTCCAGTACCTGTGGTACCGTGCTTTTGTCCATTGCCTCATGTGAAGCACAGGACGCCCGCGTACACGAGCTGCTGTTGCGTGTTTGCGACCTCACCTGGTGAGACGTGGTCGATAGAGCCGATGACCCTGGAGTCGCCTGAGTTTTTGGCTTGGTAGGTGGAGAAGGCCTGGCTGCTTCCACCACGGGGGCGGCCGCCACACCCGATGGCTCACTTTGCGTGGGCCTAAGTAGTGGCGGAGGGGGATGCGACGCTGCCCCCTCACCCGCTGCATCAGCGTAAGTTCTACCATAAAAAGCCGAACAACTTCGGCGTGCTTATTTGAAAGAGATGTTTTCGTGAACCTCGAGTGTAATAATGTCTTTTTCTTTTTACCACTGTGAACAAGAATGTGAATATGCCGCATGGTCTCCGTCACAGTTTACACAATGTGGGGTTTTAATACATTTTTCAGAGACATGGTATTGGGCACCACATTTTGCACAAGCAAGTCGACCACGACCGCTCTGAGAGCCATGGCCGAACCTTTGACACTGGTAACATCGGAGAGAATTTGGTATGTAGGGTCTGATCGGTGTCTTAGTATAGCCAGTTTATATTGTTTGTGGTAGTTCACTGGTGGCAAAGGTCAGTACCAAGTGTTTTGTGGGGGTTTTCTGATTGTCTATTTGGATGGCGATTCGCTTCATATTGGACACATTGTGTTCTTTACAGCCCTCGAGGAGTTCAGCCTACTTCAGGTCAAGGAAGTCTGTGTCAGAAACAACTCCACGTGCGCAGTTCATGAATCGATGAGGTGTTACGCTGATGGGATTGTCGCCGAATGGTGCAAGGTTTTTTAGCTCGTCAAATCGGTTTTTGTCACGGACTTCTAAAAGAAGGTCTCCACTAGCCATTTTAGAACTTTATAGCCATCACCTAACGTGGCTGTCAGTGACCGAGATACTATGAACAAGGACACTGTCCTGGCTCTTTTGTTGGGCTTGTCACTGTGTACGACATGTTAGCGGGGGAATACTTCTTTGGGTCGGCTGAAAAAGGAAAATTCTTCGGTACGTACGCCCTTTGAAGCGGCACAATCACTGAGGAATGGAAAAGTTCTATTCGTGATAGTGGAATATAATTCAGTAACGATGGCGGCCACCCACCACGGAGCCCAACGGGCGGACGCTACAAGATACGTGAAATGAGAGGCATGTAGATGCGAGCTGTACACTGCTACGATAACCGAATGCACGTAGGCCAAGTTAGGCTAGTTGCACAAGGTTAACCCAAGCCGCCTATGAAAATGGGGAAGTAACAGAAGATATCAGAAGACAAGACAGATGAGAAAGCGGACATGAGAGAAAAACATCGGATAGGGGGATAAGAAAAGGCGACTGCCCATTTCCCCTGGGTGGGTCTTCCCAGGGGTGCTGTCTGCGTGAAGCCAGGGCCAAGGGGTGCGTTGCCTTTGCCGGGAGGGCCTTAAAGGCCCAATCACTTGGCGTTGGCTCAATTCCCAAGATTCCCTTTTCTGCGCCACGCACGGCCAGGCGTGGGAGAGACTCGAACCCCCCCCCCCCCATTAGCTCGTGTCCGTGGAGTCGCTACACATCAAACGCCTGCTTACGCAGACGCCCCTACAGGGCGCACGTTGGTTCTCATTGATACGCCACACTAAAGGGGCGAATACTCTATGCAGTGTTTGATCCTTAGGTCATGAGCAGTTTAGTACCTGACACACATAAATAACCTTTGCGACAAAAAGACATCACATCCGTGTGCACAGGCAAACACAAAGTTGTCCTCACCCTATTCCTGCTTGCGAAGCGTGCTTGACAAGCGTGAGTGCTGACGAGCAGTGGAGCCCTGTGTTCCGCTTTGGGTGCAAAAGCATAAGGTGCCCGAGCGGTGGTGCACTGTTCCATCTAATGCTAGCATATCTAGAGTGTTTTTTCCCAATTACTAACATTAAGTTTTCTTCATATTCGCCTCCACACGAGACGTGAGGCAGAACTTCTTAGTAACAGTACTTTTGTGAAAATAGAAATACTCCATGTCATCAGTTTAGCATTCACAAATTTAAGTTTAAACAATTCAAATATTACCATTCGTTGAAACATGCTGACCATGCGAATAATACTTGTAGCGGGAAAACTGCTCTTATGGGAATAAGTAGGATGCTTTTAATGCACGAGGTATGTGACCAAGCTACTAATCCTCAACCTTGGTAACATGCTTTTCTTACTTTTGCAGTTGTTAATTCATCTCTTGGCACTATATTTATAGTGTCGTTCATTTTTAACTCAGTAAAACTTGACTCAGTAGATCTAGCAAGATGCATATCTCACAATGAAGAATTGTGGTAATGAAATTGAATAGTACCGCCATTCCCAGTGTGGGAAGTGACCATTTTTTTAATTTCAAGGAATTAAAAGGAGTGGAATTGTGGAAAATCTTGATTCCCTGGAATGGAAATGGTGTATAATGGAGGCGCTCATTCCGCAACAATGCACCTAACGTCTTCTTCAGGTAGTAAGCAGGAGAAGCCGGACGCAGTTCGTCCTGGCTTGCCTTCCTCCCATATCTCAACCTGGATGCACACGAAACTTAGAATTTTATTAACTCGGCAAACTCTTTCTTCAGAGGTCGCGGTACCGGACGTGTCTTACGGCGCTTACTTCACTTTCTGGCAATAATGTACTACAAGTTCTTCAGGCAAGCACTTCATTAGTAGGCGGATGAGAACAACGTCGTACTGGTCATGTGACACGTCCAAGTCGGTAAATGCGGGAGCTCAAACTCGCAAGGTAACTTAGTCGTACAGCAGGTGGAGTTTCTCAACCTCTGCCGAAGACTTGACTGGTGCTAAGGCGAGCAGGTGGTTAACGTGCTCGTTGATGAGCAAGTCGCGTCAACCGAATCGGTCCATCAAAATCCGCATTGTGATGCTGTGGCTTTCTTCAATCAATCAAATGCCTTTGATGGCTCTCTTGGCTGCACCGCTTAAATACGACGGCACGTACTCAAACTTCTTAATTTGCAAAAGGTCTTCGTTGAGGAGTGTGGTGACACGGAAGTGATGCCACAAGGAATGCCAATTGCGAAGTGCACCGGAAAACGTAGGGATTGGTAGTTTCGGCAGGAGCACTGTACGATGACGTCGCACAGTTCCTTGACTAGGCGTCATAATCGTCACTAGAGGTGAAGAGTCACTAACCTCGTTGTGTGCTGAGGGGCTGGCACTAACAGCGTCGTCGTTCGGTATTGTATCATCCTACCTAGCAGTACCCGGTGCCATTCCTTTGCTTGTGATCTCTCGGAAAAAGAACTGTGCTCGGGACGCAGCGTAAGATACCTTTCGGTCGTACTCTTCCGTGGCTTCTAGCTGTTCTTCGTAAGCGTCGTCATTAGTTACGTCGAAGATTTCCTTGTTGACGTTGACGAGCTCCACGCTCTTTTGCATCAGGTAGGCAATGTGACAATCTACTTGAGCGGCATCGGGAACGAAAGCCTACAGCTCGTCGGTCAGGAGCCTAATAGTTCGCTAGACGCTGGCCCTGACGACGCCTCGGCTCATGCGCAGCCGCCCGACTGATGCCATCGGAACAAGAAGTCTTGAAAGGGCGATACCCGGGTGATTTCGGCACCACAAAAAATGCTGCTTAATAACGTACCTGAGCCGTAGGTTAAGAGTACAGTATAGAGAAAAACACACTCACGCTGGAGGATTTGTCAAGAACCAGGTAGTCTTCAAAGAAAGTCCTAATTATTCGATTAAATACCATCCAGTTAAAGATGAAAGCAGTAGTAATGTAACGAAATTGCAAATACTACCAACAGATGACTACAAACATAGGTAGCAACTCTGAGCTGCACACTTTAGGAAATAATCAGGAATTCAAATGCAATTTAGAAAAGAAGAGTGTAAGTTGGCCCTACGATCTAAACCTCTTTGATCACTTAATAATCTACGCCAAGGCATCGGCATCCATCCCATTCCTGTGACCCAGGGATAATGCCCCAAATGAAAGAACATTTGGTACATTCATATCTAGTTTAAATAGTCGGCATATGGTACCTAAGGTATTATTCCGTAACGTAGAATATCTGTTGCAAGAAATCAGATAAAGTTCGGTTTCCTTTTTCTACAGTGTTTTTATTGCCGTGTTTACAGTGTTTTTTAAGCAATTATATGGACCATCTCGGCTGGATTTCACCGCCAGCGTCAGCGTCCATATCACGCACCGTATATGTATACGTATTTATACACACACACACACACACACATTTATATATATATAAGGAAATTCAAGAAAAAAAATCCCAAAAATTATTCGGGCGCGTGGAATCGAACGTGGGACCTCCGCGACGTGAAAGCGGGCCATTAACCACTGAGCCACCAAGAGATACCTCCTTCAACGTTCAAATGGCAAGCTATTCATATCTACCACATACCGCTGTTGGCGGGCATCTCGGGGGGGGGCGGAGCTATTGTGTTTTCAGCATTATCAGCAAGATGGCGAAGTGAACGCGTGGCGGCTCTCATCTGTCATGCGTACTTTGGCCCGTGTAGGCAATAAGAAGGTGTACGCTTGATCGCGCGCCCTTATCTTGCAGTGAGGAGAATCGTACGCTTTGGGTTTCGTCGGAACAATTCTGTTGCAGTTACCGGGCGCACAAAGGTCACTGCAATCGTTGCACAGCCTCCGTTTGCGAAAAGGGCGCGCTTTTCAGACACAGTGAAGTAACAACTGAAACGCTTATTCGCGTTCAACTGTACCTGTGAGTGCGTTTCGTGCGTCATTTTGCGTGATAAACGCGGGGCACACAAAGATCTGCTTGCCATTCTGCGCGTGATTCTTTAATTTGTTGCTATCGCGTTCATTGCTTCGCCTTTGCGGCAAAGCTGTGACTTTATTCTACATCTCCTGCATAACCACTTCTTTCTTCTCTTCTATGTCTCCATCTCGCCACCCGTCCACCGGCATTAGCAGCATTATCTTCAGTGGGGATTTCTGAAACAGTTTTACTGCTGTTTATTGCGATCACTAGATTTCATCACTTCTAAAGAGTTTACCAATACGTGGAGTGCACTTACACGCAATAATAAATAATGAAGTGTGATTATTAGAGGTGCTCATTACTCTCGCAAGTATTTTAGCTGGCTCATGTCTATTGCTTTTATTCTGCATTAGCCTTATGTTTTCATGGTTTCGTTTGAGAACTGTTTTTCTTTGCTGTTGCTCACATGTCATAGAATAAGTTGGGCTACTAATAGTTATTATAGTCAAGCC
The DNA here is from genome assembly GCF_043290135.1 of Rhipicephalus microplus. Taxonomy (NCBI): domain Eukaryota; kingdom Metazoa; phylum Arthropoda; class Arachnida; order Ixodida; family Ixodidae; genus Rhipicephalus; species Rhipicephalus microplus. The sequence continues at coordinate 323,088,472 of NC_134710.1, forward strand.
GCTTCTAGGAAGCTTTTTTTTCGTTGTCCGTCATCTGAAAGATGGTACATAGTGGAAATAAAAACGTAATATGATTTGATCACAGGGTCATTAGGTACAGTATAATTATTGAAGCCAGTTTTGCAACTCGCTGAAGCACTTGTTACTGCTATTTATTGTGACGCACTACTTCATGACTATGTACCGTTACTTTAGACGTAACACGTACATACAATCTGTCATCGTATCTGATATTCTTCTTTCGGTATGTGTCGTGTCACCCAATCCTTCCGCGTTGCTCTTTGCCCTAGTTTTTGTTTTTGTCACTAAGAGTGGGACCACCATCCAATATTTCTCTTACTATATAACGTCCCTCTTTCCTGATTCTCTTTTTGATCACATTTACTTTTCATAAAGAATAAAGCGCTCATTACTCTCATAACATTTTCGTTCACGTTGTATCCGGGTGCCATTGTCGTAAAGATATCGAAAAAGCAGGACTGCAGGGCACGTTTCTTAGAACTTCTGATTTCGCGTTAAAACTCTTTTTGCTGAAGGTGGTATTCGGAGCCTTGTGAGAGCGCTTGCCGAAGATTAAGATCGAGGTACTGTTGCAGTGAACACTCGTCGCGTCTGAGGAACCTCGCGATCGGCTACAAAAAATGTCGAGTTTAATGAACGAAGGCCCCCAATCAATCAGAAAAAAGTACCACTGGTCCAGAAAGGCAAATTGATTCCGTTCACGGAAGAGTAAAAAATAGTTTGCGGTGGCTCGTAACCTTTCAACGATTTTTTTTGCTGCGTTTTGCTCCTTTACTGAGTGATTGTCGACAATTTCTCAGCACTTAGACGAATGTTGTCCTGCAAGAGAAGCTAAGTATCAAGCTTCAAGCAAGTACCGTAAATCTTTTAGCTCGCCATACGACCCCACAAAATGCAGTTAACACGATTGATTTTAAAACACGTCAATAACAGGGCTAGAAATTGTCTGAGTGTTCAAGACCAGGCTCATAATTGTGTAAGCGTGCCATATTGTCGACTGAACTTCATTTTCAATGCATTTATTATTTAAGTACCAATAAATGTTCGGATAAGTTTATTAATAAGATATATCTTTGATGTAACACATTGATATATTTGAAAGCTTTTTTTATATAATAACGTGCGCACGTTCACACGGCCTCACCTGAACCATCACATTTTATATGTTCTACTTTCTAAGTCAATTCCAAGCTCGGGCAATTTACCGCCTATTCAGATTCGAGAATATATGCATATTATCACCCATCTCCACTGTATACTTCACACTGCATCTACGCCCGCTATCAAAAAGGAATAAATACAATAACTGCAGAAAGTTATTATTTTTTACGTGGTGTGAACGTTGCGACAGCAGGTGGATGTTTTTTTTACAGGGAACGTTTTGGAAATACTAGTTCATCGGAACATAGTTTCGAACACTGGTATTAGTTGAAGCATCTGTTGTGGAAAGAAAGGAAGGAAACAAAAGAGAAGGCTGGGAGGTTGCCCAGACACATGCCCGATGGGCTACCCTGATTTTGTGAGTGGTTATAAAGTGAAGCACGAGAACATTAACGAAAAAGAGATTCACTGGGCTATTAAACGATTCTATTTCACAAGTGGGCAAACTGCACGTCGATGGTTTTAATCTGCTGGAGATATGTATTTCAGAAGGACATTTTGACGGCCGAACTACGACGTGCCACAAGAGGCTGCGACCACCTGGCACCATGGCTATCCACCTGATCTATAAGGTAGAGGCGAAGAAAAAGATTTTCAATGAAGCCACAAAAACAGCGTGAGGTCACGATATGAAAGGGGCAGAATGTATGTTTTTCCATGACTCCAGCCCGAGTACATAACCATAAATGAACACAACGCAGACAAAAGTCATGAGGGAATACTTTTTTTTTCTTTGAGTGAAGAATCCAGACGCACACCTGGGACCATTGACTCCAACCAATGCTGCTCAAATTAAGCAAAGCTTGCTGCTCACACCACAGGAGATTTTTTTCTTTCACTCCAGCAGCAGTTTTAGTAATGCATCTATACTGTTTTCAACAAATACCCTACGTCTTGAGCCAAAATAATTTACGAGGGCTCATTTTTCGCAAAAATCATACCAAAAAAGTATCTTGCAAAAACAAACGTTTACACATACTACGTGTGCGAGCTCATTCTAGTACCCTGGTTTTTTTTTTCACTTTATTATGCAACATTTTGGATAAATTCGCACAACGTTACGCTAATACGCTTGTTTACAGTGTATCATTAGGGAGAGTTGTAAAGATTAGGCACATTTTCTATGCACAAATCACATGGATTTAATGAACACGAAGTTCAAATACTGTCGGTCTTGCAGCGCGCTTTTAGCTCATAGGGTTGTTGTAATCCCTTAAAAACAGCCACCCTATGACATGTTGTAATCCCTTAAAAACAGAGGAAGACGAAGAACTGTGTTTTGAATAGGAGCTACTTCTGCTAATTCCGGCGTATTTCAGTGGTAATTTAAGTCTGTTGATCGGTTTTCGCTGCTCTCTTGGAGGAGATGGATGTAGACCACCCCGGGCGCCTGCCGGCACCAGCGGCGTCAGCGGCGGCCGCTTCCAGGAAACGGATGGGACAAGCGAGTGATAGTGACAGTGAAGATACTCATGCTTACTATCTCAGCAGTGAGGACTTTTCAGATGACCGTTTCCAACCTGTGCTGAGCCGCAAAGCGAAGAGGAGGAACATGAGGACATCCTGATCCTCCACTATTCAAACTGTAAGTGAAGCGCCAAAATCGAACACTTACACCATCCTGTTTCTGCCTGCACTTCCTACCGTCAGCATGAAACGCCTCAACAGACAGTCTGTGTCGAGGTCTCTGGAAACACTCGTGCCAAATGGGATCACGGACATAAGAGTGAACGCCAGAAAGAATATACTGGCTGTTGACGTTTTGCACGCAAGTGCATTGGGCATTCTGCGCAGTGTAACTGACTTGGACGGCAACCAGGTGCGCTCTGATGTTCCCTTGGGATGTGATGTAGTAACCGGCGTGATCTACGACATAGATGTGGCTATTTCCAATAATGACTTACAATTTCTTGTCAAGTCAACAACTGATACTCTAATTGTTGATGTCACCGGCTAGGCAAGTCTCGCTGTGTGAAGATTACGTTTAAGAGCACATCACTCCCCTCTCATGTGAAGGTGGTGTACTTCAGACATGCTGTGCGGCCTTTCATTCTGAAGCGTCTCCAGTGCCGTAAATGCATGAAACTTGGACATGTGAGCAGCGTCTGCGAGAATTCGGTGGTATGCCACCGCTGCGCCGAGCACCATGAAGCGGATAAATGCGTCGCAACTGTCGAGAAATGCTCTAATTGCAATGGATTCCATGAAGCCACATCGAAGGACTGCCCGCGGATTCAGAAGGAAATTGCCATCTTGAAGAAGATGGTGCGCGTTCACTCATCTCATCGAGAAGCCGCAGCTAAAGTCAGAAGGCGTCGTTCACGTCGACGTCGGTCTTCAAGGACGCCCGCTACCTCCTCGACACGTTTGCCAGATCCCTCATCAGTACCACCTCCTTTGCCTCCCAGACCACATGCCGTGGGAAAGGCTGTAAAGGACAAAGCCAGTCAGCATACCCTAACTGCGACAGAGTGGCCTGCACTTCAAAGGGAAGCAGCATCAAGCGAACCGAAGGAGTTTCATGACGGCCAGTCCGCGATCCCGGTTCGAGATCTTTCCAACCAAAACAGGCAAGTGACTGCAATCGTGCAATCATTAATTGCCACGATTCGCACGCTACTGAGCGGCATACAATCTCCGTCTGCTAAGAGTGCACTGCAAATACTGGATGCCTTGAACCAGTTCTTGCTAACGTCGTATAAGCACAATGGCTCAACAAAATTTCATCTTCCGCACTGAAGTTAAAAGTGCGTCGATTTTTCAGTGGAATGCCAGAGGCTTGAAGTCCCGTATCTCGGACTTTCGCCAATTTGTTCGGGTCAATCAATTCCCTATACTTGTCATATGTGAACCAAACGTATCAACGCCTTATAGATTGTCCGGTTATGAAGCTTTTTGTTCAGCCGCTTGCGAAGAACGAAGCAAAGTAATTGTTTACATTCGCACAGACTTCACTTATCTTTCGCACCCAATAAGTTCAAATGACGACAATCAGTACGTGTGTCTTCGTGTAAAGAAGAATGCAGTTTCGTTCACGCTTATTGGTGGATATATATCTCCGTCATCGCGATTTGACTGCGACAGATTAAAAGACATCTTAATGAGGACCGATGGGCCTTGGATCATCACCGGTGACTTCAACGCCCATTACATGCTTTGGGGGAGCACTAGGATGAACGCCGGGGGCCGGAACATTGTTACATTCGCTTCCGATTACGACCTTTCCATCATGAACGATGGTACCCCAACCTATCTGCGGGGTCTCACGTATGGCAGTTGCCTTTACCGGACATTGGTGTCACGGTGGTTCTCTCACAAAGTTAAATGGTTTTGCGATATTGAGACTCATGGGAGCGATCACATACCCACCTACGTGATGATCAATGGTATCGTAAAAAATTTCTCTTCCGGTGTTGTAATTGGCAATGACTGGTCAATGTTTACATCGCGTGTTGAGGACGCTTGCCAAGAAGGCCTCGCCTGCAGCCTGGAAAATACCATAGTGGAAGCTATGCAAGCGTCCAAATGTAAATTACCATTTTCGTTTAAAATAACACAGTTTGACATCAAATTGGAAAGATTGCGAGCTATACGAAGGCGTGCTGAACGACGATACAGACGCACAAGATCAATTTACGATCTGAGGGAAGCAAGACGGCTCCAGAAAAAGATTCAACGACGCATTTACAAGCTGAAGAGCGAACGCTGGAAAGCATTCTGCGAATCTCTAGACCTTCATAAACCGCTGTCATATATCTGGAGAACAGTTCATGGTCTCCGCTCCTCTCCGCAACAACGGCACCCTTTTAAAGCTTTCACCCTCCATCATGGGAAAACAGAACTCGAGGTGGCTGAAGAATTTTGCACGAGAGTTGCCGGGAATATTATGAATGAGAGCATCGACGCCATGACCGTTCCTGAGACGCGATTACCAGAAATGGACATTTCATTCACCATGGAAGAACTGGAAGGTGCGTTAGTCGCTTCTAAGCGCATGTCATCACCAGGTCTTGATGGTATTACTTATAGTGCGTTGGGACACCTTGGACAAAAAGCCAAAAAAGAACTTTTAACATGCTTCAACAACTCCTGGCTCAGCGGCAGTGTTCCCCGAGAATGAAAAATAAGTCGATTAATACCACTTTTGAAATCGAGAAAATCACCATTGGACTTGACAGCGTATCGCCCTATTGCCCTCGCAAGCTGCCTCGGAAAAGTGATGGAAAGAATGGTTCTATTTCATCTTGAGTGGTACTTGGAACGATACACCAAATACCCTTCTTGCATGGCAGGCTTTCGTCGGGGCCGTGCCTCCATCGACTGTGTCCTTGACATATCGACATTTGTTCAGCAAGAAAAAAGTCGCAAGCGCATATCAGTGGCACTCTTTCTTGACCTGAAGGGTGCATATGATAATATAGCTCACGATGCCATCCTCACTTCTCTCGCAGCAATGGGCATTGGTGGACGAATGTTTCAATGGAATAAGATTATATAACTGGCAGGGGTTTCTTTGTGCAAACATATGAGGGTACAAATGCTGAACATTACACCTACTGCGGAGTACCTCAGGGAGGTGTTTTAAGCCCCACATTGTTCAATGTTGCCCTCATTGGTCTGGTGAAGGTTCTGCCAAAGTCGGTGTGCCAATCCATATACGCCGGTGATATTTGCCTCTGGGGTGCTTCAGTTACTCGCCCTCAGGTGCGTGTACTAATACAGCGGGCAGCAACTCTCACAACAGCCTACCTTCAGAAACAAGGCCTAACTATATCAACTGTGAAGTGCGCGTTGATGGTGTTTAAACGCAAACCATTACGCCATACCCTGTTTACATCAATGGGCAGAGTGTCAAATATGCACGGACGCATCGTTTTCTGGGCATAATAATCGACAGAAGTCTTTCGTGGAGCCCGCATTGTGCGTACTTGAAGAAGAGACTGCTATCTATTGTGCATATAATGAAATTCATGTGCGGAAAAGCATGGGGAACTTCTGTGGCCTCCATGCTACAGTTGTACAGGGCCCTATTTATGGGTCTATTGCGCTACAGCTTGCCAGTACTCACTAACACTTGCAAATCCAATACTCATTCATTAGATAGTTTGCAGGGTCAGGCACTGCGTATCTGCCTCAGACTGCCCCGATGTGCTTCTATTTATGCCACAACCATGCTTGCCAAAGGCCATCCGGTCAGGACATATAGAGTTGTGGATTGCCTCAGAGCGCACATTCGACTTGCTAGCCGTGTCCCCGACCACCAATTTGCCCTTCTACCCTCCGGAAGACCACGTGCTACATTTTCAGACGTCATAGCCAAGCACCTAAACAGCATTCCATCAGGATATACGCCAGCTGCGAGAATGGCATGTCCTTTGTGGTGCCTAGACCAGCCGCAAGTACGTCTAGAAATTCCGGGTATCAAAAAGAAAAGCAATCACTCCAGAGTAGCATTGAAGCAAGCAACACTGTTATTCTTACATGAGTTGTACTTGGACCGAACGCAGATATACACTGATTGGTCCGTCTTGTCCAGCAGCTCATCAGGCGCCGCTGTAATTCCGGCTGCAGCAATGACAATGAAGTTTAAGTTGTCGCATATGACTACATCTACGGCATCGGAGCTTGCTGCTATAAGGGCTGCTTTACAATATCTCGCTCAAGAACGTCCAGGGAAATGGGTCATATTCTGTGATTCGAAGGCAGCGCTTCAGAGTTTGCAGTCTACCATGCGTAGGAGGAGTCATGAACAATTGGTACAAGAAATATGACATTGCCATCATGAAGCTCTAGCACGAGGGCATGATATTATATATCAATGGCTGCCTGGACATATCGGTATTACCGTAAATCAATTAGCTGATGATGCAGCCCGCTCAGCCCATGAAGGAACACGTGTAGTCCCGATTTCTCTATCAAGGAATGATGCAGCAAGACAACTTTAGCTGCTGGCTCGAGATCTCACACGCACGTTCTGGTCGTCTACCAGCTTCCAAAGGTGTCAATTTTATGAACTGGATCCTTCGCTCAAGATAAAGCTACCATCACAACTTTCCCGCTCCGATGCGACACTGTTATGCCGCCTTTGGTTGGGTGTTGCATTTACAAAGGTGAACTTCTTTCGCATTGGTATGGCAGATACTCCTACATGCGACTACTGCGGAGCTGAAGAGACCATCGAACACGTCCTGTGCAGCTGCGCTTGCTATGACACACAGCGATGCCAGCTCCGGATGGTTTTGAATCAACTTGACCCCGGACCATTTTGTGTGAAGAAGATACTAGGACCTTGGGCATCTGCCTCAGTTGCGCAGAAAGCGACTAAAGCACTGCTACTTTACTTAAAGTCAACAAACCTGAGCGACCGCCTGTAGACTGTGTGTGCTCCTCGAGTGTGCTCGTGATTGTGTGTACCTTCTCATCTCTCTGCAACCTCTTTTCTCCCCTTCATTCCTTCCCCAGTGCAGGGTAGCAAACCGGACGTGCGTCTGGTTAACCTCCCTGCCTTTTCTTGCATCTTTATCTCTCTCTCTTTTACAAACAGACGCGAATAAAACGCGATGCAAAGGACTAGTCCAACAATAGGTACTGCTTATTGCTGGTATTTGCTAATTGCAACAGGTTGGTATATATCTACACTTAGGTACATTCCTAGCACGCGAACTCTTTTGTGATTGTGTACTCAGACTAGCTTCTTACGTCACCTGTCAACACAAAAAGCAGTGTGGATATGTTTAAGCGTGGCGCCTATCAGTCAGCGTAAGACTCATTAGGACCTCTTCGTATACCTGTCGACAATAATTCTTGAGCACACTACACGACAGCAAACAGCCCAATATCATTAAAGCCTCGCACCTTGGTTGTTACGAGTGTCTTCTACTTATATTCCAAGAGCGAGAAACAGAGGTCATTGTTACCGCCTTGTTTGTGCGCATGACGTAGAATTGATGAGCAGCTGACGGAGTAGGAAACTGTGAAAGTCTAACTACTTCAATTCTTGAAAACTTTTCAGCGCGAACGAGACGGAGCACAAAAAAGAGACGCCTGCAAGCGCTGTCTTACATTTCAAGTTTATTGAAGGAAACTTTAACCACCTTGAAAACCAAAAACGCATGCACAGATTTTATCTGTAATCAACAAGCACATATATTTTATGTAGTGCACAATCTAACAGATATGCAGTCTTCTCCCGATTCTTCAGTGAAATACGCTTCTGCGAGTTCCCATGCCATTCTTGCTTCAAGTTAGCAAATATTTTTTTTTTCGTTCAACGTGGTGGGATTAAAGAAGGAGGACGAGGAGGAAGGACAGCGAGGTTAGCCAGTTCTCAATTCAGCTGGCTACCTTGAGTGCGAGCAACAGTTAGGCTATACTCCTTTGGGAAGGATTAAAAAACCCTCAACACACTTAGAACCAGAATGCGAATTGGGAGTGTTCGTATAATTTTTACAAGTAATGTCACCTCCTGTGGACACTCATTTTTACCTTTTCACAATGATTTACAGTAGAAGGTGTTCTGAGATCATAACACGGGCCGTTTTTGGCACAGTAGTTGTCCACCACTGCCGTCGTCGGTGTCCGCTACCACTATCGCTCAAAAAAAGAGGAAAACTGAAATAAAGAGCATATCTTGAATTGAATGGGCTTCGAACCGGAATTCGCTCAGTGGCAACCTCATATTCGACGACCCACTCAAACCATAGAGCAATGCCAGCTTTTCGCTTTCTTTCTGGGTATTTATTTATTTATTTTTTTGTGTCTTTGAAATTATAACATTTGGTTGGACGTAGTAATACATTCACTCAGCGACAATATTTGCGTAAGTACGGCACAAGCATTCAATGGCTTATATAGCTATATACTTTGCAAGTCCATAAAAATAGAAAAAGTTATTCAAAGAATTGGTAAGGAAGAGCAACTCATGAAGGTGGGTTGCAGTCTGGTTTTGAAGCCAAGTTCTTCGTAAACGTCTTTTAAATCGATTGATTTTGTATGCAGATTTTAACAGCCCAAAACCGCCATATGATTATAAGAGACACCGTAGTGAAGGGCTCCAGAAATTTCGACCTTCTGGGGTTCTTTAACGCGCACCCAAATCTGAGCACACGGGCCTACAGCATTTTCGCCTCCATAGAAAATGCCGTCACTGCAGCCGCGACCTGGTCATCAGCAGCCGCGACCTGCTCATCAGCAGCCGAGAAGCTCACCCACTAGACCACCACGGCGTGGCAAACGTCTTTTAGATGAAGGCACGAAAGCATGAAATGCATACTGAAGCAGCCGTTGGTTCATCATTACGGTCTTGCGTGCCCGTTTTCCACAGACTTTGCAGCCCCACAAGAAAGAACATATAAAAGGGCGCTTCATCAAGATATGTTGGGAGAAGGTAACGTATAGTATGTGAATTATAGCTAAAATCTTTTTAACGCTTCTTTGAAGGGTGCCCCAAAACAGAATGGCTACATTTCAGATTTTAAAGCAGTGTTATATTGTCTCTGGTAGATCGCATATACGACCGCTCACTGAAGAAACAAAAATGCCTGTGTTTTGCAACCACAGTTTTACCGGCAGCGAATCTGTATGGGGTTTAGAAAAGTAGGTTTTGTATCAAAAGAGATATACATTATCCGGACTCGATTCAGTACATAATGTCCTAGAAGGTCGGAGTATAATAAGCGGTAAGGTGGAGGTGAACAATGTGTGAATAACAAATCTTTTTAGAGCTTCCCGTGGAATTCTGTGTACAGTATTATAGAGAAAATAGGACTTTGAGAAACCGGACAGTGATCAAAACTTCCTGCATAAATACCCACAGACATGGGCGTACAGAAAAATACAAAGAAAGAACGAAGTCAGATAAGGCATTAACAGCTGTAATCTGCAAGAATATTTGAGTGATTAGATTAGAACAGTCGCGAAAATAATCAGAATTGCGAAACTATTTGTAGTTGATATAGATGAACTATTCACAGGCCTCCCTCTTTTACTGATATGAATAGGTTCAAAAGTAAAACATGAATGTTGCGAAATTCCGATAAGAACGCTGTATGTAAAAAAAAGCACAATGAATAAGTTGCAACATAAATACTAAAGCTTTGTAGCTACAAAAGTATTGCAAGCTTCAGCTCTTTCAAAGATGAAAAAGCGATGTGGAACTATAGTATGTGCCTGTTGTGCAAGCTTAGAAACGTGCTCTTTCCAGTAACGAGCACTGAATCTGTACGTATCAAGTGGCACAACAAGGTACGTTGATGAAATACGATTCCAATTATTTCCAGCGAACATGTCGGGCGTACTACGTCACGATGCAAACCACATTCTTAAATTTTAGATGACTTCAAACAAGCTCTTGGTACAATGCCGAATTCACTTTTTGTGGATAACCAATTCTCAACACTTCGTTTGTACGAACAAAAGAAACCTACGTCGTCTGCGTAAGCCAATACTTTTACCTCATTGCCTAATATATTGAAGCCGCGAATACTATTCGATCGTAATGCGCTAAAGCATAGCAGTTCAAAATAAAGTACAAACAGCAATGGGGACATTAGACAGCCTTGTTTTACAGAAGAGCGAATACATACTGGTTTTTACAGGTGGCCATTAATAATTACCGAGTTGATCAATCCATTTCAACGAAGTTTACCAACTTCCAGCACAAAGAAGCCTACATTTGCTTGCTCCAGAAAGAAAAAGAGAAAGGAAAACTGACATGGTCAAAAGCTTTGGTAAGGTCTACCTGCAGCGTAGAAACCTGTTTTTAACAACTGCAGCAATGCTGAAGAAGTGTTCGAGTGATGTGTACATTTGTTTTTATGGAGGGACGTCTCCTTCCGCATGTCTGGGGAGAAACAGGAAGTATTGACATCACACACTGGAACCACTTTGATAATACTTTAGCAAAAATTTTGTAGGCAACATTTTACGATACTGTTGTCCTGTAGCCTTCAACGGAATGAAGTTTTTTCTTTCCAGATAATTTGTCAATCAGAACAGTCTGACTTTTGCAAAAGGATCGTGGGAAAGTTTTCGTATCGTACCATTTCTCAATATATATCCACCATATTATAACAGAGAGTCTTTTTGAATGATTTGTAAAATTCAGCAGGAATCCCATCAGGGCCAGGTGTTGTTGACAAATGTAATTGATCAATGGCCTGCTTAATTTTCTCTAACTTAACAGAGCAATACCGGTGGTCAAAACTGATTTGCAAAAAACACCTTATAGAGGCGTTATTTCGGGAATTGGTTTGATTTATATGTGGGTTTAACATCCCTAAATTACCCTATGATTAATTGGAGGACTCCGGAAGTTTCGACCACCTGGGGCTCTTTAACGAGCACCCATATTAGAGCACAGGAGCCTACAGTATTTTCGCCTCCATCGAAAACGCAGCCGTTGCAGCCGGAATTTGATACCGCGACCTGCGGGTCAACAGCCATGTACCTTAGCCAATAGAACATCACAGCGTGGTACGTTACGTCGGAAAGGAACCGTGTTAACTTATCTAATAGAGCGTGGTAGAAGACTAACAAAATAGCTACCAGGTGTCATAAAAGGTAAATTCTGTAATGGGGCCTCACACAATACGAATTGCGTAATGGGTCGAGAATTGACTGCTTCCAGCCCATTCCATTGGGCTAAGCCGAAATTCTTTATTGTTATCAGCCACCGCATCGACAAAGTGCACAAACCACCTTGCAAACGCGTAGCGGGTACCTCGCTTCTACGTATAGAAGAGAAAATAACGACGTAGTGGGTGTTTCCCAACTTTCGAAAAACTACGATTCATGGAGGAGCTGGTGCCTTGCAAGCGAACCTGTATTAGCCGTCCTAGGAAAGTTTACTGTGGGCTGTAGAAATTCCACTCTTCCAGCTTTTGCTGCGACTGTGCTGTGTGTGCTTTCCGCAGAGGCTTGAAGGTTTTTTCTTCTTTTTTTGTGTGTATTCGTTTGCTTTAAACTTGTTAAAGAATTTGAAATAAAAATTCGCAATTGATATTCATTTTTCTAGCTTACATCTTTTTTCAATAATGAAGAGGTTGAAGTAATCTTAGTGCTGCATGTGACCAAGGCTAATAATAAATAAAGCCCTGAAGGTACGTAACTTGTTAGGAACGTACCTCACCTCACGGTTAGGCTCACTTTAACTTCATGTCACGTTGAGTGCTTTTCGTTCAAGGATGACGACATGACCAATAATACGTTTCAAGTGATACGCCATTCGATTTTTTCGCTTGCCACTTTCTCATGCTTTATGAGCATGCTGTTTCGACCCGTTTCTACCTGTATTGTTTCTAACTCTCCCAGCTGTTCTGCTTACGATGCAGGATAGCGCATTTGAGTTTGGTTTTCTACCTTTTTAACGGAGCTAGATCTCTGTGGAGCCTTTTATGAGCTCTTTTATTTCCCCTTTTTTTTCGTTTCGAGGAAATACTTCCAAGGTCAGGTTTATTAGTGCAGCAAATGACCCCGTATTTCAATGTAGCTGAAAATATATCCCTCGAAAACGACGATTCAGAGTAATCCTTAGCTTACTTCTCAAGTATCTTCTGTGTTGCGGCTACTGCGCTGTTCTCTCTACACTGATGTCTTCGATTTCACGCTCCTCACAATTTAGAGAGTAAGTCACTGTTAAGAGCTTTCAAATTTTATCTCCCTCACATCAGGCTTTTTTCCTGTCATCTAATTTATTACTCACAGAAAATCTCAACTCTTTTTTCCGCATACGTGGTTTTCATAGTTAAGCAGCAAGAACGAGGACAGACTTATTTCTACACACATGCGACACAAAAAGAAAAAAAAACATCTTTGTCCTAATCACAAGGTACTACTCAATATGGCGTTGTAAACAATGCACCGGTGAAGCAACGAAAGCTTCAGTGAACTAACTGTCTACGAATGATGATTGAGGCATAAAAATTGAACCCTTAAAATTTTTTGTTGAGCCATCTCAAAACACGGTTCCATTGCCTTTCCTCGAAGAGGTTCAGCGCTTACAAATGTTTTTTAAGATCCGCTTGGTTTATAAAAATTTTGTGTACAATGTTGTTTGAACATGTTCGATCACCATTTGCAGATTGCAACACAGGGAGAGGTGTGAGTTTTATTTATATAAAATAAAATATATTTATCTTATCTAACAGTTTAATAAATAAAAGATTCTGCCATTAAGCCGCAATAAATTTATTTGACCTTTAAAAAAAAGGTAGATGAAGCAACTGCTCCAATCAGTGGTTTCGAAAGAGACGCGAACACTTACGAATGAAACGTCTCATATTTGCTGACAAAAAGGTATTGAGCGCTAGGTTCTTAGTGTCTCCAATTGGCCAGTCTAGGCTTTAGGTATTGAATTGTTGAAAATGTAAAACAGGAGAGGTATAGTGCTCTAAAGTAACGACACGCTTAGATCTCTCTCATTTTGCGTAATTTGAAAAAAAAAAATGTGCTTCACACAGCTCAAATTAAGGGCTAGAAAACAACTTGTGTCTTTTTTCCTTTATTTCTTTGTAGCTCCGAAAGAAGCTCGCTCGTTCGTACAGAAGACCGCGGCGCTACCATTCGGCGAATAACTCTGCAACCCACGCCATAGCGACCCTCAACTTCGGGAAAAACTTCCCGCGTCTATCTTCAGTGGCTATTTAGTTCTCTTCACGTGCGAAGTGACGTTATGTGGGCGATTGTGCAACTTTAGGTAGCACTAAGCTCGTCGATTTTTCCTTTGCGCTGCGAAATGGCACTGCCATGACCTTGCGGTGATGCAGCTTTGGCTGCGTAGATGGAGCCCGTGCCGCGAATTCCTTCACATCGCCAATCTCGTCAGGGCCTCGTACTGCGCTTCCTGGACACACACTCTGACACAAGCGACACAAGTAGTGAGCTTTGCTCTCTCGTAAACGTAGTCACTGTCGTCGCGTTACGTTTCTGAAGGGGGGGTAGTTACGACGACTGCCTTCGCCTACCCCACTGAACGGAGGAGAACAAAGAGAAGGCCACAATAGAGATACTGAAACCAGCTGAATTTCTGGTTTTATATACTGTAAATTTAATATTACACCTCTCATTCACAGGATTCTTGCGGCAGAACGATCACATCACCCAAGTGTGCACTGATTTCTTCATTACAAGTTTTGGGCAAGAAGATCATTTGCTGAACCTTTAACTCATTCCCAATTATTTCCATGGAGCACAGTGCACCTGCAGGTCGGGTCCTCATATACAGTAAAAGAGTGTTACCTCCTTAATGGTGTAGTACAATTGGCTAGGTAATCCCACCCTTATGAACAACCTCATTTTAAAAATTAGGGTGTCTAAAACACTTTTACGAAACCTCATTTACACCCTAATCTTAGCGGTGTTACGAATGAAAGTATATACGGCAGTTTTGCTTATATTTTACGTGTATATTACCCATCCTGCTTCCAGCGAGGTCCCTCCTACTAGCTTCTTGTGGTTGTAGTAGTGAATTGAAGCAAGAAGTAATGCAAGTAAAGCGCAGTGTTCAGCGATAAAGCGCGCAACCTACAAAGATGGAAACACAACAGGAGCGCCGCTTATCTACTAGAGTAAGGGCCAATCCTCTTGTATCTGTTCCTCTCATCTGTGTCGTTTGCGTGATAAGTGCACACTCGCAGAGTGCACCAACTTGGCCCAACAAGATAATGTGGTGCACAATAGCGTAGCCAGAATTTTTTTTTTTTTTTGGGGGGGGGGGGGTTCACACACACTCGACCTCGACTGAGGGGGGGAGCTGAGGCTTCAGCTTTTTTCTGTGACGTGAGTATGACCGGTAGTTTATGGTAGAGTAGATTATGTACATGTATATCAAAGTCATGAGGCTCCCCTCCTCCCCATGCGTATATGCTTGTGAAGAAATAAGAAATAGCACTACCCGAAAAATGGGGAAACCTTAAGCTTCGCCTTTAACAATTGAACGCGATCACCAAATTCCGGCCCGTAGTGCGCCCTTCAACCACTAAATGCATAATCATTAATATGTTTTGTTACACACACACACAAGCACACGGTAAATTGTACCAGTGTGGGCGGGCGAAAAGTACATACAGGTTTTTGGCCTAAACCAAGAGTCACATGGCCTCCAAGATACACACCACGCGCTCGCCATCTCGAAGGCCATAAAGCTTCTCACAATGCCTCGCAGACGGCAGCCAATATCTAGCGCTCGCTGTTTTCTTGATGAACGCCTCTCAAAAGGCATGATATGTTTTCCGCTAGATGGACATAGTTTTCCATTTTTAGAGCTGTTTAAACGTTCCTGTGTGTTTCTAGCGACAATGACTGCACTATCCCTGTCTTTTTCGACGTAGTTTCCTGTCTACAAATCACTGAATAGGCTCGTTTTCACCGTTAAACCTATCGAACAAAATGCGTTAAGGAGACCCCTTCAACTACGTAGCATTTGTGTAGTGCTTTTTCCTGAGGCAGCTGCAAATAACATTGTAGCTTTTTGGTAGAACACCTGTTTATCACCTGAACGATCCGGGTTCTAACCTCGACGGGGGCCAAATACTTTATTCTTTATTTTCTTTGCTTCTTTTTTGATTTTTCGCTCACAACCAATGGTGCCGACGATGACAGTGGAATTTCGGCGACACGAGCTCTCTAACGCTATCGCGTTAGAGAGCTCGTGTGAACGGTAAACACGGTAAACGACACGTACAGTGGCAGTTTGGAGAAATGTCCTTTTGACGCACCATTGAATGGACTAGTCTTCGAGAACGCATGATTGCGACGACCCGACCAATCGAAGAAGGCTCCATTAGACGTTAATCTCTGTTAAGCGTGGATGGCGTAGTCAACGTCAGGGTGAAGTGCGTTTCACAACTCAAGGATGGCTCCGCTTACAACCTAGAATGAGAGTGACTGCATGCCTATGGAAATGGTTGTTGTGTTCAGCTCTATGTGTCAAGCAGTCCCAATGCAGTGATAGCATTTAGGCATCATCTTTTTTTAGTTTACTGCGTGCATCCACACCTGCTTACGATGCGCAATAAGTAATTTTTTCGAAAGTTATGCTGCACGTTGGCAACATGCGTTATTTTTCAGACAGACTTTCTTGCAACCATGGTTGCCACTACAGTGGCTCTGTAAATTTTAATAGCAATGAAGTACACCCGTCGAAGAGGTTTTATGATGCAATCTTCGAGGGCGTTGTTACATTGTTAAGAAATGTTTACATTGTTAAGAAATTTTCACAAGGTCTCAATCTAAAATGCACCTGAGACCAGACTATATCTACTAGCACGCAAAGAGCTTGTTCGCTGTGTATATGCGCTGGGAAACCTGAATTCGCGCAAATGCGCAGTTCCGTGTTCTTTTTTTTTATTTTTCGTAGCTTTCATCGCTCTGATTCCTGAAACAATAGCGTGGCAGCAGGGTGTCTTCCGTTATTTGCAAATTACAAACCTGCAGCCGTCATTTTTCTTTACGTCAACATATTCATAAATGTACAAAATAGCTCACCGCACACTATTGATATGCCGTGTTTACACTTTTTTTAACTAGTATGTTCTTTCATGTTGCAGCACGTATGCCGGCGCGAACAGAAGCAGCCTCGTCCCACATAAAATCTCGAGTGATCAGTTCTTTAGTGATGAAGGAATGAACTATGGTCATAGCATAGCGCACCATAATCAATTTCTCAGAACGCGTTAACTCTGACGAGAACTATCAGTGCATGGAACACGAGTTTACATTCACTGTACTGTGCACCATCGATCCTTGGCTGTTGTCTGTTTCGGTTATTCTGATGTGAGTCAATGGAATTACACGGCTGGCATCAACTCCTAAACGTTTATTCACGTTTGTGGTATGGCATCCCAACGCAACAAAAAACTAGCAGCCTGAGTCATTCTTATACTTTAGAATTGTGCCTACTCAAAGTAAAAAGCGCCGGTAGCATGCACAACGACACGGCCGGCACGATAGGCCTTGCTGAAACGAGGCACTGGGTAAGGCCACTCTCGACGCAGCTGAGTTGCGATGATTGAAGTTTCTCTATTTGAGCTTCGAAACATCTTTAAATGTTACCAAACTGTACCTGAAGTGAGTAGAAGGTCAATCATTGACAGACATGCATTTCTGGAGTGGCGATGCCCAGCGACAGCTGTTTTTCTAGCCACCGCTGGCAGTATACAGCGGGCGTGACAGTGTACAGATTTGCAGTTTTATCAATACCAACAATTGAAAAAAAAACACCCAAATAAATACTAATTTAATCCACCAAAAGCATATTCCAGAGAGTCAGTTCACGTAGGCGTACCAAATTACCAACTAGAAATTGCGTGTTGTTACATATCAGCAAGAGAAGTACTGGGTAAGTGCGGCCCGCAGCTTTCGGTGACATGTAGCCTGCAGCTGAAAGCGCCACGCATCGATCGTCAGCGCTCCTTGTGAGAACACCGACACATGGCAAAATAGTTGGTTTAGGTTCATGGATGTCTAAACTATACTTTACAGTTATTCTCACACTTTCAACGTGTATGTACACGAAGCAAGAAGCGCTGGTAACATATACACCGACGCTGCTGGCACGATAGGCCTAATGCTTGCTGGGCCGGGCACTGGGTAAGGCCACTCTCGACGCGGTGAGTTGGATTGGTTGAAGTTTCTGCATTTGAACTTCGGAACATTTAAAACTGTTACCTGAAGTACGTAGAAGGATAAGCATGGCTAGGCATTCATTTACGCTGGGTGGCGGAATCGAACGACAGTTTTTTCTCTCGCCTCCGCTGGTAAACCTCGCGAAGCGATCGAGAGAGCTGATTTACGTTTCGTATATTTGGCGGCAAAGACAATTTCCTGTTTCTGTTAGGAGTGGCGTGCAGCTCCAAGCTTATAAACACTGCAACATCGAACCTTTATAGCAATACACGTCTGAAGCGAATATTGCCGGTATACGCGGAGGCATGCGAAAAAGGTGCACTAATTGCTGCGATACGTACGTGCGCCACAAAAAATACGTATACGCTCGGGATTTCTTAAAGTAGCAACTTTCCGTGCCGTCTAACCAAGCGTTTTATATTCAACGACACCGAAACATACCACGGCACACGCTACATAAATGGGCACGCTGCGCTGCTGGAAACAGTGCGTGCTTCAGCATTCCCCAGTACTTTCCAGTGAAAATACTAGTGCTTCCAACGCATCCCAGTGTGTGCCAGCACCACAGCAGTTAAGCCAGCGCCCATACTAGTGCAACACAGCTATTTCCCAGTGCACCCAGCGGAGTACCAGTAAATACCAGCGTGTACAAGTGTCTCCAGCGTGTACAATTGTCTCCAGCGCATACCAGTGCAAAAAACGTACTGACATCATGCTGGGGATGCCGCTTTTTGCAAGACAGATATAGCGAGCACATTCGTGTGAATTGTTACACCGGGATGATGGAAGTTTTATGTGAGTGTGGCCAACTTTTTCTTTGTATTGTTTGGTGTAGAAAGCAGAGTGCGCGTGCGCGGCTGTGGTTAAGTGAAGAATTAGAACGAAATTGTAGCAGCGTCCTTGTTTGTTGGCAGTGGTGCTTGGCATCCCCCTCGCGATGAACATCTACTTTGGTTGAATTATACTTGCATGGCGATGGCGCTTTTTAGCTCTAAGCGTCTCAACCATGTCTAAGGTGCAGATGCTGGGGCATGTCGCTAATTGATTTTTTCTATTTTTTACCGCACAAATGCACCAATTACTGAAAACAAGACTGTGGTGATCACGTATTTCTTTTCGGTCCTTCTTAGTTTTGTGTGCTAAAGCTACCATGATACTCGGGCTGATGCATGGGGTGACAACATAGCATATTGCTTCGTTAATACATCCTATTTCATAAAATTTGTTCTTACCAACGTTTTCGTTCACTCGCAACGTAGGTTGCATGGCACAGCTGGCAGCCGGGCGTGTGTAGTGGATTGTGAAGCTGTAATTGTGTTTGAACGGACCTTTCATCTTTGTGTGTGGCCAAGTCACCATACCTGAGCTGTAGAAACGATAGTTTGAGCACAAGTTCTGACGTTCGACCACTATTTATTTTATTTTGCTTATTTCTACCATTGTAACTTTCATATTGTTCTTGCTATTTAGAGTTATATTTGCCTCGCTCTGCTTTAAAGTTGAACTTCGCTAAGTACTTGGCTTTACTATGAACTACTGACTTTAAAGAAATGTTCGCTGTGTCAAGCATATCCATATTTGTTTCACAAAACACACTGTATTGTTCTACAAACATCACTGTACCCATGCATGAGTTAACACCAAAATAATAAATTGTGCAGCATATTTATCTGGGAACACAAAAAAGATAGAATGCGTTTTTCAATATCTTGGCATTAAAACAATTAAATAACTTCAGGAAACAGTTTTACCGAATGATTATTGTGTGTTACGAAATTGCGGCCCAAAAATTTCAGGATTCTGCTTGCTGTATAGATTTTCAGAGAACCTTACATATTTATTGTGATGGCACGGGCTTCATAGGCGGGGCTTTGTAAGTCTCAGCATTTACATTTTTTAACGCAACGCCACTGAACAGCTGGTGCTGCATTAGGAAGGAATGCTGCTTTTTAGCTGACCAGCATCAATCAAACTAATGACAATAGATTAGCCGTATGCAATGGTAATTCAATAAAAGCAATAGTAATTTCAACCATGATATAATCTTGCCAATGTGAGCCATCTGAAAAAGCCTACTTTTTTAGCTATTGAACACATAAGTACTGACTACTTTATTTAACATGTTACCTGCACAGGATACCATGCGAATGTGCATACCGCCATGTAAGCTCAGTGGCATTGGCATTTGTGCAATATAGATAAAATATTCTTTATCCAATTTTTTAACCAATCGTATAAGTAGCATGGTAGAACTGCAGAAATGCACATGTGCCTGTGTGGATGTATACCTAAGCATAGAACTTAACATTCACTTAGACTTTGTCGGTCCATACATCTAATAAATCATTATCGCCTGGAAACTGCATCTTTTCTTGTAGTATGCGCGGTTAAGCTAAAAGAGAGTAAAGGGAGGTTAGTATTGTTACGGGGAGAAAAAGCGTCGAAGAGGATATTTACAATACCTAACGCCAGCAGGCATACAAGGCAGATCAAAGTCTCCGAGAATATCAGTGAGAGTAGTCTTTCTCTTTGCTGTCCTCCTCTTCATTTGCAACAGCACTTCGTAGCATCGACTCCAGCGGCGAAGGCACCGACCCGGTGTTCGACTGGTTGGAGTGATACGGTTCTATTCGCGTGACGTGGACAATGTCAGTTGATCGCGCTGAGGTACTCTCCCGAGGTTCGACTTCATACGTCACGTCGGTGACTTGGCGGAAGACTTGGTATGGAGCATAGTATAGAGAAGTCAACTTCTCGCAAAGCTAAACTCGCCGTGACGCTGTCCAAAGAGGGGCGATGTCACCAGGAGTGAAGTGGACATCTCTGTGGCGAACATCATAGATTTGTCATTGCTTTCCTTGCGAAGTGTTAAGCCAAAAACAGGCAACTTCGCGTGCCTCCTCAGCTCTAGCGATGGCATCATGAAGGTATTTTGATGTCGTACGAAGAACGGGCGAAAGGAGCATGTCGAAAGGAAGCGTGGGTTCGCTTCCGTACAAAACAAAAAATGGAGAGAAACCTGTAAAGTCATGTCGAGGCGTATTACACGCAAATTTTAAGAACTTCAAAGTTTTGTACCAGTCAATTGACCTTGCGAAACATACATGACGAGCATGTCCGTAAGTGTTCTGTTGAACCGGTTCGTTAGGCCGTTGGTCTGCGCATGATACGCAGTGGTGAACTAGTGTTTCGTAGCACAAGAGTTTAAAATGTCTTGGACCATCTTTGATAGTGAGTATCGATCCCGGTCTGTAATAAGCTGTCGAGGAGTGCCATGGCGAAGTATGACGTCCTCGAGGGGAAAGTCGGCGACGTCGGTTGCACAACTCGTAAGGATAGCCTGTGTGATCCTATACCGAGTCGTGTAGTTGGTGGCAGCAGCTATTCACTTGTTTCCTCTGATGAACAGAAGATGAGAGCCACGGAGGTAAAGACCACATCTGTAAAAAGATTGAGATCGTATCTCTATGGGTTAAAGGCGTCCTGCTGGAAAGGTGGCCAATGCTTTACGTTGCTAACACGATTTACACGAAGTTACGTTACGACGAACCGAGCGGTAAATACCATGCCAAAAAAAGCGGCGTCGGACATGGTAATAAATCCTTGAGACGCCCAGGTGACCAACAGTTGGAATGTCATGCAACTACGGGAGAACAGTCGGACGCATATGTGTAGGTATGACAAGCAGCAAGTCAAGGCCAACAGGATTCAAGTTGTGACGGTATAGAACACCATCGTGGAGCACGAACATACGGAGCGATGGAGGTGTAGCGGGGTCACTCAGTCGGTTGAAGATCTCTGTTAATTGTCTTCGCTCATCTCCGATATTCGTCAATGCTCAAAGCCCCAGCATGTACGTGGACTCACCGCTCTCATGAAGATCGGGTGGATCTACTGGTTGACGAGACAAGCAATCAGCGTCCTCGTGCTGGTGGCCTGTTTTAAAGACGACGGTGAATGAGTACTCTTGTAGCCACAATGCCCACCATCCCAACTGTCCGGGAGGGTCCTCCAACAATGACAGCCAGCATAAGGCGTGGTGGTCCATTATAACGGTGAATGACAGTTGTACAAATATGGGCAAAACTTGCCCCCAGACCAAACGAGCACGAGTCTTTCGTTTTCGGTGATGGAATAATTGCACTCCGCTGATGACAGCAGACAGCTAGCGTATGCATTGACATGGTCACTATCATGCTGTTGCTGCGCCATGGCCACTGTCGTCAGTTCACACTTCTGTTTGAGCGGATATATTGAAGCGGGCAAGAATCAGTGGCGACGTGAGGCGCATGGTCAGTTCAGCAAATGCACTGGCTTGTTGAGGACACCAGAGGAAAACCAAATCTGCCTTCAGTAGGTATGTTAGAGGGCGCGCAATGTCGGTTAAATTGCGCACAAATCTTCGAAAATAGAGACAGAGCCCTACAAAGCTTCCAACATTTTTCGCACAAGTCGGCAGAGAAAAATATTTGACTGCGCGAACTTTGTAGGGATTGGGGCGAAAACCTAAAGAATCGACAAGGTGTCAGAGAGTGGTACGTTGCTGACAGCCGAAGTGACACCTAGACGAGTTGAGCTGGAAGTCTGCCTTTTGGAAAACAGAAATAAACTGTTTTGTGACCTTCGAGGTATGTCAAAAAAGTCGGCAAAAAGAGAGTGACGTCATCAAGGTAGAGTAAGCATATTAAGCACTTGAAACCATCCGGTAGAGCATCCATAATTAGTTCGAATGTAGCTTTGGCGTCGTATGACCCTGATTACATTAACTTGATAAAGGCCGTAAGGTAAACGACACATTACCCAATGTGGTTTTTCACAATCCATGTCATCAACTGCAATGTGCCAGTACTCCGAACGAAAGTCTATCGAAGAGAAATACTTCGCACCACTGAGAGAGTCAAGGGCGTCATCTGTACGTGGCAAAAAGTACACGTCTTTTTTTGTTACCATGTTGAGGTTTTGGTAATCGACACAAAAGTGCCAGCTGTTGTCCTTTTTTCACGAGCATGACAAGGGAAGCACAAGGGCTCGAAGAAGGTTCAATGATGTCCCGGGCAAGCATTTTGTCGACTTCTTTCTGCATATGACTTGACGCTCAGTCGAAGAAACACGATAGAGTCACTGGTGTTGATCCGATGCTTCACAATGGTTGCCTGGCCCAATGGTCGGTCGTTAAAATCAAATATGTCTTGGTATGAAGCGAAAAGGGTCCGAAGAGCGTGCCCTTGTTCAACCGGGAGGTCTGATGCGATAATATTTGCCATGCCTTCGAAATTAGTTTGACCCAAATCAGGACTTGTGGGTGATGGCTTATCAGCTGTTAAGAAAAAAATACGGCAGTTGCAGGCCGCGGCAAGGGTCGCAAGGGAGATACCCTAGGCCAGGACGTGTGAGCATAGTTCAAAATTGACGAGAAGGAGACATGTGGCATCATCTTTTATACTGATGACCGTGTGCGGGAACGGGACGTTTTGCTAGGAGAGTATGGCAGGGTTGGGCGACACGACGTAGCCACTATCAGGCACGGGTGGATCAGAAGACACCGAAATACAGATAACGCCTAGAGAAGGGACGTGAACGTAATCGGCGGAACGTAGCGTGCTCGGTTCCAGGATCACTAGGCTCAACTGGAAATGGTAGGACGCGTTGGACGATACCCGTAGCACAATTAATAAGAGCTGAATGGGAGAATAGAAGTCAAGTCATAAGATAAGTTCATGTGAGCATTGCTCCAATACATACAACACTATTGCCAAAGATCACTGTTACGTCTGGCAACAGTGACCCGAGCAGTGTACAGCCCACTGACAACCGGAGTCGCACCATCGACTACGCGCAGTGCATTGATCGGAGCTGGATTGAGAACGTTCTGTAGTGCAGCACGCAGGTTCGAGTTAATATTGATCCGTGAGCGCCGGTGTCGACTAGTGCTGTAACAGGTTTGCCATTGGCATCTACTTCGATGAGGTTGTTGTGTCCAGATAGTGTAAGTAGAGGAATCTCAGTTCGGGTAGTCACGGCAGGGAGCTGTGCTTGTTAGTTTTCCGAGGAGGAGGAGAGAGGAGGGGAACGAATACGCTGAAAGCAAGACAAGTGACTTGACCGCCAAGAAGAGAGGAGCAGTCGTAGAGGCATAGAAGAAGGAAACATGTACGTTGAGGCATCGCCGGTGTAGCAGCATCGTCCTTGTGGGTGGGCAGTGGGAAACTAACAGTAAAACCAAAAGGACTTGTTTTTGGGCTGGTTGCTGCATACTTGGTGCAGAAGACTGAGACGCAAAAACATATCGTGAAGCAGGAAGAGCAGAAGAGAAGAAAGAACAGCGCCAACTACCAACTGTTTAATGACCGTCTAGGAAACGCACAGGAAAGAAGACAAAACCGCGCATGCGTGCACGGCCAACAAACATCGCACAGCGTCATTATCAAGGCACTAAGTTATCCAAAAACTGCATTTCTGTTGAGTACAACACAATATATGTAATACTGGTACAATCGGGCCCTTTCTTTTCGATAAAATAGGCTTCCAAGAGCTCTGTAGCTGTTTGTTTTTTTGCTCCTACCAAGAATGACCGTTTTCTTGGTCAATTAACAGTTGGTAGTTGGCGCTGTTCTTTCTTCTCTTCTGCTCTTCCTGCTTCACGATATGTTTTCTGCGCCTCAGTCTTCTGCACTAACAGAAGAACGCCGATCTTTGAAATAGTTGGACCAAGGCTGCGAGTTCTTGAAACTACGGCAGTGGCGGAAAATAAGACCGACGCGTCTACAACAGAAGCAAATGGGCTGGTCGTCATGAGTTTGCCATTCCGCCGGGTTCCAGTACCAAGGACGGGTACGAGTTTCGGGGCTGATCAGGAGGACATGGTGGACGGTAGTTTGGTATATTCACGGGGCAGAGTGTCTGGAGTCTGGCGTGAGTGAGCTTGAAATTGAAAATCGCGTGGGAATCGCCGTGGCCACGACCTTGCATGGGGACTTCAGCTTCAGCTTCAATTTCGCGGCGAATGAGGCGTACACTGTTCTCACCTGCAGCAGAAGAAGGTGTCGAATGTTTGTCCTCGCAAATAGACGTCGCCGCTGTAGCTGGAAGGCGTGAAATATTAGCAGCAACGCGACGACCTTTCGTTTCTTCATAGCGCCGACATTCGCTAACAACGTCGTCGACTGTCGACGAGTTCCTGAATACCAGAAGACTAAAGGCATCATCTGCCATTTATTTGATGATGCGTGCGACCTTTTCAGGTTCTGGCAACTTGTCATCAACTTTGCTGCATAGCGCGATCACATCTTGAATATATGTCAAATATGACTCGGCGCCGGTTTAGGGTCAGTACGTGAGTTCCTTCTGCGGAGCGCGGCGTCGCCCAATGGGCTTGCCGAATAGATCAATGAGTTTGTGCATGCAAATGCCACAACTCGACAACTCTTGCTCGCGGTCGCAAAACCAAACTTTGGCCGTTCCCTCAAGGTAAAGGAGGATGTTGGCCAGCATGAGAGTCGGGTCCCAGTTGTACAATGTGCTCACTTGTTCATAGAGATGAAGCCAATCCTCGATATCTTTGTTGTCATTGCCGGAAAAGGTGTCCGCGTCGTGTGGTTGTGTCAGGACGACGGTGTGGTTAGCGGTGAATTGTTGCGGCGTGGCAGGCCTTGCTGGCCTCGTATTCCTCTTGAGCAGACATAGCAGAAGCCGCCAAGTAGCGCCTGCTACGGAGAGTCGTCGTGACGGTGAAAGCTGGGCGAACCACGCTCTCCATCAAAACTTTTACGGGAAGAGAAAATGTCGCAGAGCATGTTAAAGCATCTAGCGCGAGACATACAAAGCAGCGCCATAGAAGCAGAGACATACAAGTGAGAGCCGTCCACGATGATATTAGCGAGTGTCGTCTTCCTCTATGCGGCCTTCCTCCTCCTCTCCGACAACACTTCAAAGCAATATTTATGGCAACAAAGGCATACAAATTCTGCCACGCCATGCTTTTATGGTGTTTATTTTTTCTTGCATTTGTCACTGCAGTGGAGCCCGATGCGACCGACTATGCTGGCTAAGCACTGCATAAAATCCTACACGTAACTAAGAAAGCAGTTAGTCACGCAGTGTGCCTACTGTATATTGCACTTTTTGTGAAATTTTTGGTCATTGCACCTTCTGTATTCTTTTTCAATTTCTGTGATTGAATTTATTGTACAAAAGAACAGCCAAGCCGCACTTTTCTCGAAGGAACCAGCCATCTCAGCATCTGCAGATGATTGAGCAATCACCAATAACGAGCTGTGCTTTTGCAATTCAAAGCGTATGAACAATCACGATAAATTATATCAACCCCAATTACATTTACTTGTCTGATGTTGTCATTTTTTCATGTCAAAATTTTTATTGTGATATAGAATGGGCGGTAAGTAAGTCTCTATGAATAGTACGACACTCGCTTACTTTTCGGGGCGTTTGTTCTTTCTGTTGTATACACGTTATTCAACGCTAAACCTCTCCGCCATTTGCGTGACTAGCGCGAATGTTTTTAAAAGAAGTTGTGTGAATTTATTGTATTGAAAACATTGAATTTATAACCCCGCCGTTGTGGTCTAGTGGATAAGGTACTCGGTTGCTGCCACGACGCTATTTATTGAGTGAGCTCTCATGAAGGTTCGTGTAAACCGAAAACCGATGACATAACCGTCATCGGCAAATGAGCTGACGAGACCATTTGATTCCACCAAATCCCCAACACTCAATAAACTTACGAAACTGCCAAAAGAGAGTAAACAACAGAAAAAGAACAGAGCATGTAAAATATAAAGAGCTTAACAGGAATAATGAATGGCTAAAAGATGAGAGCGACAGTGCGCGGAAATAAATGGTCACAGGAGAAAACCCATATGACCATACACCAGGACGCGTTGCTTGCAGCTGATGCAACGAAGTAACGGCGAAAACGTACTCGTGCAGCAAGGGAAGTCTGGCGAATAGGTTGAGACACCCACATTGTTGCATGCCTTAGAAAAGCGTCGGGCCAGTTGCGGTCAGCGTTCTTTCGGCGTTCGGCAACCGAAGCTCGCACACGAAGCCCGAGACATTTCTTAATCAACGCCAGGAGACCGGAACAAGCCTGGCCCACGCCAGGCAATGAGAAGCAGCTCTGTGTCCAGGTGGGAGTCCGCGGCGACTTTGATGCAGGAGCTCTGCTGACCGGCACTCCCGCACCCTGGGCACCTTCTGCACTCGGTCTCTATTCAGCCACGCCAGCCTGGCTTCGCTGTTCTTCTCCCGTGGCTCTCCTAAATCCTCATAGAGGTACCTTATTGGCTTAAAATGTTCACGCCCACACGTGTCGCAACCGAGCGTCATCTTCATCGTCCTCTTTGGTTCAGGCTGATGGCGAGGCGCACTTTCCAAACGTGCACAAGCCCATCACAGCTGCTGACCCGCAGGTCGCGGGATCGAATCCCGGCTGCGGCGGCTGTATTTTCAATATAGGCGAAAATGTTGTAGGCCCGTGTGTTCAGATTTGGATGCACGTTAAAGAACCCCAGATGGTCGAAATTTCCGGAGCCCTCCACTACGGCGTCTGTCATAATCATGTGGTGGTTTTAAAACGTTAAACACTTGATATAAATCAACAATTATTTATGGTACGTTTGAGAGAAAAAAATATTTTGGTCACGTGCGAGACATCAAAATTTTGCAGACTGCCGTTAGAGTCCTCTTTGTTAGACATCTTGCAGTTTTTTTATATAAATAAAGGCAGATGGAAACATATCAGCTTTACTTTTTGTTTTCTTTTCTTGTTTTATTTTTTATTTTGACGTTATGTTCGGTTGAATGCTCCGCCGCGGCGGTCTAGTGTCTAAGGTAGGTACTTAGCTGCTGACCCACAGGTCGTGGGATCAAAACCCGGCAGCGGCGGCTGAATTTCCAAAAGAGGCGAAAATGCTGTTGGCCTGTGTTCTCAGATTTGGGCGCACGTTGAAGAACCCCTGGTGGTTGAAATTTCCAGACCTTCTACTACGGCGTCGCTAATAATCATATTGTGGTTTTGGGACGGTAAACCTCGCATATAAATCAATTATGTTCGGCTGAACCTTGTACTACAGCTAACGTCTTACTCTACTGTAGTGTGGTGCGTGTATGCGTGTCTGTGTTTTACGTGGCTGCCACGTCTCACTTTGCCTTTTTCGGCCCAGTCTACCTACACATATATACACTGATGTGTCGCAGCACATTCAAAAGCACAGCGTCCTATTTTATTAACTGCATAAGTGCAGGTGCAATCAGTGCAGTTGTGACATCAATATCTTCTTCCTTTTGTACCAGCCGCAGGGAAAAAAGTTGATAAATGCTTCTCCCTTAGACTAGTTCAGTCTTGGGCTAGTTGGTGATGCATATTTGATGGAATGAAGTGGACAACAAAAGAACAAGCACACAGGACGAATCGTATTATCCTGTGTGTCTCTTGTTTTGCTGTCTCGTTAGTTGCGCTTCATTTGATTAATTATGCTCACCTCTGTAGCTAACATAGTTTGAAGCGTGTTTTTATGTGTTATACCCAATTTGCAAGGGTGTAGCTTGCTGTAACGACTACATTGTTTAGGAGTGATCATAAACACCTCTAAAGGTAGGGTGGAACGTTTCCTCCCCCATACAATTTCAATAGGGTTTCGAAATGTCTTAAATTTATACAGTGTTTATAAACAGGTTGTTGACCTTGGGCCAGACGATAGACCCTGAAGGGTGTAAAAATTTTTAGAGTGTACCGGACCAGCAACGACGTCGCCGTGAAAGTCCTATCCTTATATGAGATTGCTCTGCTTTCACATTATTTGCCACCAGCCCTAATGTCTTAGCATGCAGAGTGTCGCACTGCTCAGCTCAAGGGCGGGGGTTCGATGCGCGGCCACGGGGCCTGCATTTTGATGGCCGCGAACGACACCTGAACACATTGAGAGCTACGTTTTGGTGGAATTTTTGGTAATAAAATGAGAACATCGGCATTTAACTCGATTATTGGCGTCTTGTATATAATCGCGTGAACTAAAAAAATCTTTCGCATAATTTGTTATGAAAGTGACTGGAATGCCACGTAACAAGAATTATATTTTTGCAATACTTTGACAGTAAAAGCTAGAGGCACTTCCTAAAGGGTTCATTGAGGCACGTTCAACGTTAGTAATAAACAGTATAGCGAAAAAAAGGCATGTCGGAGGCTGGAGTGTATCTTTCGGCCCATGGGCTTCCCTAAAACTGTTCTCGAGAAAATGTTTGCTCCAACCGAATGGCTACCGGGGTAGACTGTGTTACGAGAGTTATTTTCTTCTGTTCTTTCTTTATGTGTCTCCTGTTTTCTTTTATTCGCGACTGTAACTGATTTCGGGTTGCTTTTCCACGCTACATGTGAGCTCATCATGTCTGCTGTGATAAAAATGAAAACAAAAGAATGATTATTTGCGTTAGCATTTCAGTGAGCGAGAAAAAATGGACAGGGCGTCTTTTACGAGAGATATTTCACACACACCTAAATTTTGCCTGTATTTTCTCCCGTCTGCTGAACTTGCGGCTGCTATACTGAAGGGAAATTAGTGGTGCGAAAGTTGCTTTACCCGCTCGTAGCAATCACGAAAACGAAAGAAAAAGACACGAGCTTGGCCTAATGACAACATCTGCTGCTTTCGCGAGCCTAGTTTTTTAACAGTTTGTTTATTATCATAGTTGTATCCTTCTATTGAGACTTCCTTGAGCAGCGGGAGTGTTTTTGTCTATTTCTTTAGCCCTCTCGTAATTATAGCCTGAACGTGCTAGGTCCCCTGACATGCGTAGCTCGGTTAGTATTACTGCAGTTCACTCTTTATAAAAAAAGCAATTATGCTAACAAAAAAAAACTGCGCGAATGTTTTCCTGGGCGAAAATTAGACCGCTGTGGGCTGTCGCAAGGAAGCTGCTGATGTTTTCTTTTATACAAGCTGACACTGTGCACTCACAGCATTGGCACCAAGAGCTCTGACCTACATGTTCCGAAAACTACTATGGCAAGCAATTTTTGCAAGCACCTTATCAACAGCCAAGTCTTTGAAAAGCCAGTGTTTACTTCCGTTCTTCGTATATACTAGTTAAAATATAATGGCCTCAAAAGACGCGTCATACGCTTATTTGTAATATCAGACTATAGGTCGTTTGTTCCGTCCAATGCCTCATAAAGCGTCCATTTTATAACGCCTGAGTTGAGCGCTGTTAAAAGCGGGGCTTCATGCGTATGAGCGCTTCTCTCATTTGCTAAAGTTACACGCATGGCACCCCTGCTGCGACCCTAGTGTGGGGTGAGGTTGTAGCGAGCAGCCGTACAAAAACCCTACTTCGTCAATAAGCCAGAAGCCCCGCGTCTCGTCGTGATCCGTAAACTTGGGGAGGACAACGACAAAATCGTTGATACGGCACTTTAGCAAAGGATTTCTGTAAGCAGATAGGTGGGATCGTCCAACACTATAAATATTTGAGGTGTGAAATCAGGCGACCAGCTTTATTGCTTCGCATCGGAAATGCGAGCTGAGGGTTTGCTAACGTTTTTTTTATTTCTTTGGTCAGCGGAATAGAGAGTGTCGAATTGTGCATTTGTACAGTGGGGAGAAAACTAAATGTAAGCAAGTGAATTCTAAACTATCTGCTGTTTGGCGTGTGCTCTTTAGCGGCGTAAGCCTGAATGGGAACAGAAAGCCACTAGAGTTGTCGATGATACAATCAAGAAACATCGAGCACCTCTTTTCTGGCGTCTAAGTCAATGCGGGATGAAGACAGCGCGCTGCGCTGTTCGCGTTTCTTTCTATTCACCCTCTAAGTGCAATATAGTCCACATGCCTTAAACAAATTAACGCTAGAGCTTTCTCAAAGATGATCGAAATAGTAGCTAGTTTTGCACGAAAAGATGTGTGTAGTCACCAGAGTTTCAAAAGACTGCCCCTGCCATTCGCCTGCACATATTGTAGTTGGTTTAAGTTTAGAGAATATTTAAGCCAATCACAAACATCAAGAAGGACATCCGAACAATTCTTCGAGTCGATTGGTGTGACAGAACGTGACAACAATGTCTATTCTCGCATTTTATACTCAAACTAGAGAGAAAGGATAAGGATGAAAGAAAAGCCGAGAGCTTAACAATGCATGACAGAGCCCTGAAATAAATGATAGAAGTGCCCGTTACTAGGCGAGGTCTATTACATTGGCTCACAAATTGGTTTTTTTTTTTTGCGCCACGAAGCCTGACTATCAAGCATAAGCGTTTCGGTCACCTCGCGTTTCTAGGTACTATACAAACAAGATGTTTTTATAAACAAAGCAAAAATCAGTCTATTTTCTGAATTACAAATTTGTCACAAATCTCTGTATGGGACAAATAAGATGCATAATTTTTTTAAGATTGAGCGTGGGTAAGCAGCGTCGAAAGCCACGCAACAACTATATAAAGTTTTTATAGGCAATTTTATATCACGAGTTTCATTGCACCCCGAGGCTGGTGAAAAGTTGGGCTCGTAAATAGAGAAAAAGATTGATTTCAGCAAATTACTATCTTTCGCACGAGTCTATCATCACTAATGTCTTCATTTCAACCTTTTGTTCACTGAATCTCTAGACCGAACATGCAAATCACTTATGGTCTTGCCTGCCCCGCCGCGGGGGTGTAGTGGCTAAGGTACTCGACTACTAACCCGCAGGTCGCGGAATCAAATCCCGGCCGCTTTCTTTTTTCTGTGCTCAGATTTGGGCGCACGTTAAAGAACCCCAGGAGGTCGAAATTTGTGGAGCCCTCCACTAACGGCGTCTCTGATAGTCATATATGGTGGTTACCCATATATCGATCAATAATTATGGTCTTGCCCGTCTTCTGCAAACACAAGACTTTGCGTAGGCCTAAGGCGCCACCTGATGTTGTTAGGAAGCATTAGCTGTATATAGGGGTTCGCAGGATGCTCAGCTTATTCAGCTGGGTTCCACGAATACGGTAGTAATCCAAAAACCTTGGTATGTTTCGATCTGTGCCAGTTGATAATAGCAAGATCTTAGATTATGCTTGGTGGGGAAGAAATATATTTGACCGTGTTAGAGAAAGACACATTCGTGCTTGAATTAGATCTGTAGCGCTTATCTGTTTGATGTAGTAATTTGTTTCTGTCTCTTGTGAAGATTACAGTTATCACCTTTTAATTAGCTCCATGTATACACTAAGGCTTGCTTATTCAAGACCGAACGATGTACTGACCGGGTTTGCACCTTTTGGAGTGATGTATAAACGCCACACCAAAATGAATCTGTCTGTACATCCCGGCAATTAGACACGGACGAAAGACGATCGTCCAAATCCTGAAATTGTGTGGTTTTCCTGACAGAGACAATCGGGAAGTCGTTTGCTCGGGATGACCCACGCCAACGAGGAAGAAAGTTAGACGAGAGCTCATTGCTTTTATGCGAGACATGCGGTTGATGAAGGCATGGTGCCACATGTCCACTGCGAACGAATGAGATAAAGCCGACACTAAATAGTTTGAGATGTCAAGGAATGCTCAATGAGAGTTCGGGTGTGAGGTGTGAAGTCCAGAAATGTCACAGCTTCGATGTGGAATTTTGTGAAGCGTGCTAAAGCTGTTGTGGATTGCATCCTTAGGGCACTGAAAACTGCGAGCTACAGAAATATCAGCTGATATTGAGCTAGATAGCGCTACTCGAGGCAAGTTTTATTTTGTAATATTTCATAAAGCAGAAAGTAATTTCATTAGTCAGCATAAAGTCTGGGTTTTTTTAGGTCTGAACTATATGTTTCTTATTTAATCAGCTACCAATTAAGGTAGGCCCATAGCAGTGGGTTTCGACAATAGACAAAGAGGAGTACTATTTCAAGAAATGGTTTGATTATGTGCGATCTTTGTTACCTCTTTCTTCAGGACTAGAGCCTGTGCGGTGAGCTAGAATACGTTTCCCAAAATTGCCAAATCAGTGCTGTTATCTAAAATGCCTCAGCGCCTGAAAACCTAAAGGAATGAATCTCGAGCATAAACGACACCAAAGCCAACCATACCTATTGTTAGAAGCTCACGTCTCCTACAGATTGTGCGCTTGTGCTCATTGACGTACGTTATATATACGAGCGTCAGTTGCCCTTCACAAAAGCCCAGGTGCCTTTAACGTTCATGTTTGCGACAAATGAAGGCCCCACTCTGCAGTTTATTATTAACCTTAGCTGCAACTTCTCTGAACAAACTGAACGTGCTATTTCCCTCTTTATTTAACATGTACGGGAAGATCCCGCATAATTTACGTAGCTTTAGCATGATCTTACGCACGTGCACCAACATTTGTCTTCGCCTATGTTGCTCTACGCCAGTGGCTGTGCTCCTTTAACGAATAGCGTATGGCTCTATTCCATACAAACTCCTTAGTTATAGAATTAGCTATAGCCCGCTTTTTTTTCTGTATTCCGTATCATAAGTTTCTTTGAAGGGCGCCAGAATATTTTATTTCTGACAGGCTAGCTATCTCCACGCACAGGCGCCGCCATATCGTCTTTGTACCTGTGTACATTACACTTCAAAAATGTTGTCATCTCCATGCGTAAATACAGGCGTCAGCAAATGTCGAAGAAAAAAATTACTTCAATACAATAAGCAAAGACAAGTTGTTCGAAAAAATTTGAAATAATTAAGAGACCATCAAACTCAATAAAATTTAGGCACCGGCTGTTCAAAGTAAATGTGTTTTTCTGTTCTTTTGTGTTGTTCTGCGTCGTTGCACAACTTCCGATGGTTTTCTCGTCCAAACACCAACTCGACCCACAGGCCACTATTTTAATTAGCCAACGTGCTGTCCATGCGCGTCTGACGACAAGAGAACCTGCCACCTGTCAATAATCGCCAGATTCGCTGGCGCATTACAAATTGATGCAAGTCCACGATTCATCAACTTTTCTTTAAAATTGTGGAAAGAAGTAGAAATTTCGAGCTCCTTTTTTTTGTTAGACGCAATATTTAAAAGATTTAACAAACAATGATGCCAAGGTTGAACATCCTTGGCATTGTTATCTCTCAGTTCTCATGAACGTTTTACATCTTGCTATATTTATAAATGCCTGACAAATAAAATCGTCGTAAGGAGGTAACGTTATAATAAACAATAGTTCATAACGTCGCTGTGTTAGAAGTGCCTAAAAAAGAAACTCGTCATAACGGGCGCGGTATAAAACGCCACCCAGGCTGATGGTTTCTCTGATCACGCTGAAACAAGCGAAGGAAAAAATATTTTTCTTTATTATTTTGTCTACACACCGACGTTACACTTACTTCAGACTCGTCAAAGACAACTCATATCTTTGTCCGGATTCGAAGGTTCGGCCAAGGAAACTAGTCATTCGTTGACGTTCGGAAGCTTCTTTTCTTTATGTTTACTTTTCAGCACTAGAAATATTTGGACGTTTATCTTGTAACACGCGTCACTTACAATCCTCAAAAGTTACCAGCCCGAAGTATTGCCTGCATTTTTTTTATTAAATGTTCCTTAATGTTGTCATAACATTGAACAAACAAGTTTTCAAAGTTCCACCCGGTCAATTAGAGGTTTATTTCAAGGCCTCACTCTTGTTGCGCTGCCTATTAGCCTTAACTCCTCCCCGCTTACAATTTCCGTCCACGCGAGCTGTCGCACGTCTTCGACCATTTTTGAAACCAACTCCCCTGATTTATACTTATTCTGTATCTCTATCGCTGCACTCATATAGTGCTCAGCAAGCTTCCAAGAAAGGCCTGATTCTCTGCTAACATTTGACTTACCATTCCTTCCCGCTGCCGAAAATACGCTGATGGTGCAGCAGAACTGTTCGTCAGTGTCGGGGCCATTGAACTTCACTTTCGAGGCAAGAAAGACGGCATCGTTTCACAATCCACCTGCGAGGCTCACCGGCTGGAACGAGGTGTTGTAAAATAATTAAAGTGGAGAGCCGCCACTAAGCACGCCTCGAACTCAATATCTGAAGTAGGTTATTGATATTGTATTTCGCAAAATGAGCACAGGTTCAGAAAATTAGTGGGATAAAATGTTGTTGCCAACGGAAACGACAAAAAATTAGTCGTAAATAGTGAATAATAGCCAGTAAAAAAAAGCACTGCTGCTTTTTGATGTAAATGTTTTGATCAGCGTGCACAATAGGATTAATGACGCATCTTATACGCCCTTAAAAAAAAACAAGCTCCAATAGAAATTTTTTGCTTTAGGCATTAGAGAAATTAGAGGCCATCGGGAGATATATACCGTCCCGATGTATTTCTGGTAACTTCATAGACCTCAACAGGTCACACGTAGTGCAGTAAGTCATGTATTAGTGACTGATTTCTACTCATTTCGCATTTGCACAACAGATATTCATTATCCTCATCTCGTGGTGAGTGAAAAGAAAAGCTGAACTAGCTCTCTTTTTGGAACGTCACGTGTTCAATAGTTCAAAGTGTTCGCTGTGTTCGCTAGGCAAGGGCTGGGGTGCGGAAACTTCATTTAGAAGAAGCGAAAGTTACTGTGCCATAAGTGTCGCTTTCGAGCTAAGCAACAGGATTTTGATCCACAGCAAGACATGTCCAAAGACCACAAACATTATGCAGAATCAATAACATGCGCCACTCACGGGTCATTTATAAACGGCACACCTGTTTAAGCTCGGGTTAAATCCATGCCGAGCAACCCTGCAGAACTATTATCACGATACGAAGACAACAGCTAAGCCAGAAGATAAAAAAACGGTTAAACGAAGCAATCAGTGTAGAGAGAAGAATTCAGGGTGAGGGGGATGGTTGGTTGCTCAAAATTTCTAAATTTCTAATAGTACTAAGAGACGAGACTAACACAGCTTCCCATACTTTACTAGCCGAATCATACCGTGAATTCTGGGCACCCCTGAAGCACGAATTTGAGATAAGGCATTTTTGAGATAAAACATGGCATAATATTACGGCGACTGCTTAGTCACTTCGTCAAACATTTAACCCACCCACTCGATCTTCTTCCTATGGCATCAAGTGTGTTGTCAACCTGTATGTGGGAATGAACACAGCGAAAACATTCCTAACCTTTTCGCATGATCTAATACTGTGAATGTCTAGTTTATGCAAATTAACCTGCACGTACGCACGTTTTCTGAAACTTAGTTTGAAGCGTCAACTTTCATGACAATAGTTATAGCGCGAGAACAAAACGATGACACAGAGACAAGAAGGACACGAAAGACACGAGCGCTCGTGTCTTTCGTGTCCTTCTAGTCTCTGTGTCGTCGTTTTGTTGTCGCGCTATAACTATCGTCATGCCATACCAACTAGCCCAAGCTGCCACACTTCTAAGTCAACTTTCACCCGGTACTTCTTTGGTACTTCTTTGGTGGGGAGCAACACTTTAAATTTCGTATTTACTGTGTCATCGTAAGGCGTTCCTTGCCGAGTGCAGGAAGTCTTTCTGCATAAAATTTGGTTTTGAATGGCTTTTACGAACAGACATTACTAGAATACTTGGGGTCAAGAAGGCAGGTAACAATGTATGGAGTGCACAAATGCTGCGTCTATAGTAGGTTTCCACCATCTACACCATCTCTCTCTCTCTTTCTTTCTTTCTCTCTCTCTCTCTGTGTGTGTGTGTGTGTGTGCGCGCGTGTGCGTGTGTGTGTGTGTGTGTGTGTGTGTGTGTGTGTGTGTGTGTGTGTGTGTGTGTGTGTGTGTGTGTGTGTGTGTGTGTGTTCGCTGCACTGAGCTTTTATGATGCCGGGTACCCGGGCGAATAATATTCGTCATAACTGACTCCATGGCGGGTACTCACCTGGACCGTTACTCTGCACGCGTAGTTGCTGACTTTGTTACATGCATTAAACGAGAAAAAGATTGCAACTGCATATCACTGGAGCTTCGTGACAACATAATGGGTGCATATGACAACCTTACATATGCGCCTTGGCCACGGTGTAAGCATACGTTAGGTGCTGACGCTCGCCGCTCCACCTAAGGAGAGGGCACGGGCATATCGTGTTCGTCGCTTACTTGAGCCGCCCCGAATAGTTTCAGTCTCTAGCTGAGATGACGCTACTGTATGGGGAGCCAGGTCTTCGCACGGCCGGCGTTTATTCTGGAATTCACGCTGAAAAGATGGTCTTCCTGAAACCTTTAACTGTGCATTGATAGATTGATATGTGGGGTTTAACGTCCCAGAACCACCATATGAGACGCCGTAGTGGAGGGCTGCGGAAATTTTGACCACCTGGGTTTTTTTAACGTGCACCCAAATATGAACACACAGGTCTACAGCATTTCCGCCTCCATCGGAAATGCATCCGCCGCAGCCGGGATTTGATTTCGCCTTACCGATACCTTAGCCACTGGACCACCGCGGCGGGGAAGCTTTGTGTGCATGGTCGTCGGCAGGAGTTTCCCTTAGGGGCGCAAAAAAGTGTTGCATCGCGGCTGGGAAAGGGGGGAAGCACTGGTATAGGTTGAGTGAGGGCAAGTGCTGGTCAAGCTTGAGGTATAGGCAAGTGCCCCTTTTCCAGCCTGATGACGTCAATGTTTGTGTGCATGGGACTTTGTGGTTTAAAAACGCGTTGTCGTGTGCCTGTGAGCACTTCCAGTGCATTTGTTTTTGTCGGTTCACGCATTGTGATTCAGTGCACGCATACCTCAATGCTGCAAACTACTACGAGTGTGCGTCAGCGGTCATGTCGCTGGCTTCCCCTCAAAATTGGCAAGTAATGTTTTCTCCCAAACGACAAGTCGGAGTGTCGGAGTTGTACGAAAGGTGTGGTGCTTTTCAAGGCTCCGCGTGAACCAGAGCGCTTGAATAAGTGGAGACGGACAATTACGACAGCTGACAGGGCCTTGCATGCAGCCTACTCAGAATGTGTGCTCGAAGCATTTTTAGAATAAAAAAAAAGCGTTCTCTGCCACATATATTTCAGAATACGGGAGAAACGATCTCTTGCGCGCACCAACGAAACCTACGCTCACTTCGAATGCTGTTCCTGCCATTTTACCAAGGCTGCCCAAAATGCCTGACCATACATTAAAAAACCAGGAGAGCTGCACGAATACAGCTTTCTCTACTGCTCACTTCTCGGAAGCGACGGGGGCAAAGAGCTTAAACTGCATATGAAGAGCTGCCACGATCGCTGAAAGTACGCCGAATTTCTTGCGCGTGGAGACAGCTACTCAACAGCATGGCAGTGATGTAGAGTCAACTGGCACGCATGCAAAAGGTAGCGCTTCTACTTCAGCAGCAACGGGCCTCCTCCACGTGAGGAGGATGCTTGTCAACACGACACCAATAGTGTGGGCGTATACGCTACCGACTCAGTTCCTCATCACGCTGTAAAAGAATTTCTTGTATTATGTTCAGATGCTATTTTTAGCTGTCTTACATGTGGCTATTGGACCAATAAAAATAAACGTTGTAGAATAATCAGTTAAAAATATTTGTGCATATCATTTCTGTATTGCAGCCGTAGTTTTTTCAAGTTCACTGTATTCGCGAGACTATAATTTGTTTGCCATGATTGATGTCGCCATGCCACACTTTCGCGTTTCTGGGTGTCTAGCATTTCGTCATCACCGTCTTTCAACAATGCAGGTGCACTTCCGACAACGGTATACTTTCGGAACAACATGGTTTATTATGGCGAAAGCCTTATAAAAACTTAGATACCTCCTCAAAATCATTGTTAGTGGCGTAAGGAACGAGCTGCACAAAATATACTGCTTTAAGTAGTGCCTTCGCTTTCACGGTCCGATATAAGCATTTCATCAAGTCGAAGTTCGCGTGATTTAGTAAATTAGCGCAAACTATGGCTGATGGCAGTGGCCTGACTGTCCCGACATGGGTATGGTGCGGTTAAATCCAGAGTCGACATTCGGGACCCATGAAGTTCTTCCGACCATAGCATGCTGCTTACACTGCCAAAGACAGAAATCGAATCATCTGCGTTACGCTAACAGCAAGAATGGCAAGGGTAGCATGTCGAATTAATTTCTTAGTAAACGCGCATAAGCATGGTGATACAATTGCCGACGCACACACACACACACACACACTCACACACACACACACACGCAGGCACTCTTATACATCCACAAATACAGGCAAGGCACGCACACTATCGCCTTCCTAAAAGCTAGCGTCGCACGCTGGATTCCGTGCCGACCAGTTGTACCCTCGCGATCTCCGACGACAGTGCATCTCTGGCCGACTGGGATGGTCCTACGCCAACTCCTGACGCTGGCCCCCGACGACGACGACAGCGTAGCTCTGGCCGACTAGATTACCCCTACGCCATCTCCTGTCACCGACAAGAGCTCTCGCGAGTGGTGCCCCGTCCTCGGACTCCTGCGACCGTCTTCATCTTTCCTGTCTTCTCCTCACTTCCGACATTCGCTGTCCCAGCGCCTCGCTCTCTTCTTCCTCTATTTCTATCTCTTCACCTTTTAACTATCCTTTGAATCCCTTCTCTCCAACTTTCCCTCGTGAGCTACTGTTGAGGTGGCCTTCCCCTGAGCGGCAGTTACGCGGCTCACTTTTCTCTTCGTTTCATTTTAAAGTCACTTCCCCCTAAAAGCTAGCGTGCCTTTGCTTTCAGGCTGCTATCCTTACAAATGTTCTCTCATGAACAACGCTGCTTTTTTGTTCAAAACTATAGATGCTGACACCACCGACGCTGCCGACAGCGTATTTTCAGCAAAACAAGCTCTTTGGTGATGTTGCGTCAAAGTGCGAGCGCTCTCCAGGTCATCGTTTGCTGCTGTCGGAGCATTTGTATTACAAAAACACTGTCAGCGAATAAGCTACATATAAAATAACAAATCAGTTTTGTTACAACAGAGTAATAAACAAGCGAAGCCCCACAGCAATAACCTTCAACACGCGGATAGGAGTCGCTCCCCAGAGGGCCATAGAGTAAAATATAAAAAGTTAAGAAGAACACTCCCATAGGCCCTTGCGACTGATTTTGGTTCGCAGCTCTTGGAACAGTCGTTAGGAATTTTCGTAGCTTCATGGATAAACTACGGCGAAAAAATTATGTCTTGGAGGCTGTTTTCTAGTAATTAGAAATATTTTAAAGCCTCTTAGACAACTTCTACGTGCGTGATCGTGTCTGAGGCCATACATAAAATCTTTTAGCGCGTTGTTTGCATGCATCGATTAGCTTCGTATAAGATGCTCCACCAGGGCGGCAAGCACACGATGTCACTGTGCGTCTATGAACACATTTCAAATTAACCATGAGAATTGTTGGGGGAGCGACAACTTTTACTTTCAAATGTGTGGGGGGTCGCTGACACATCCTGTGAAGTTGTTTGCGCCGCGTGGCGCACGTGTCTCGCACATACGCCGCATTTAGGGGGTCACAACTACCGAGCAGGAGATGACGTTGTGCTCGCGAGCATTTAACACCGCCACCATCATCATGGTCAGAATGGTGGTGCTGAAATTACGCCTGGCGTAAAGCCTTGGTCGCGGCATCGTAGTGATGACTAGAGGTTTTCGGCGGGTGGCGGTTGGCGAAAACGGTTGTCTCTCGTGATGGGCCCACAGGTGCACAGCACAGCGGGCCGTCTGCTGTGAGTCCTCGAGCGTTGGTGATGCCGCCTTGTGTTTGTTATGTTGTTGAGTGTTGTTTAATATTGAGTAAGGATATTTACCGTGTTCATCACAAAAGATGTATAATTATTCGGCTGTCAATATCGTTGTTCCAAAAACAGTTAAATAAATGTGTGTTGTTTGGTTCATTCCGACCACGTCAACTGTGTCCATTCAATATAAGAATGTGGCATTCTCCCCACGCGAGACCCCACACTGGCGTCCAATGTGGGGCTCTTGGAGCATCAGACGTCCGTTTTCACGGTTCGGAATGACCATTTTTCAAAGCTGGAGTAGAATAGGCCTATGGGGGCTTGCACGGTAGCATCGGTGGTGCGCTTTGTTGAGAGCGAGGAGATCGGTTGTTGTGACGTGTTTGAACTTGTCGGCACGTTGAGGTTTTTTCCCTGCTGGCAAGTTTTTTTGTGTGTGCTTGGTTGGTTTTCGAAAACCTTGTTGTGTTGGGACGAGATTCATGCGGTCTTCATCCTGAGGTGAGCAAAGCTTATAGCAAGAGCATTGTAGGCCAAGCCCGAACTGAGTACGGAAGCCTCGTGAAAGGTCTAATTTTCTGTAAATAGTTTCTTTTATCTCTATTTGAGCTCAAGGAGTCGGGCGTCGTTGCTGTCTTGTTTTGCAGCTCGACGCCGGGACGTCATGACACCGTCCGGGACGGTGCACGCCGATCACTGTTTATGCTGCTGTGTATGACGAGCGAGTAGAGCCACCTTACAGAGTAGACGTCTCCTTGCGGCTGCCTCTTCTGCGCACAGGCTGGGTGCTGCCGGGTGGAGGACAGTTGTTGTCGTGGGACACATTAGGCCTAAGGCTCAGCGCAGCCGCCTGTCACACGTTGCAATCTTCTTCCCTTACTTTTTTATTGTGTGATCCGTGAGTTTAGAAAAGTGACCTTAATTTTATTTTGCTGGGTGTCTCAGCCGCAGTCGATGTATTTGCTAGCAGTACTCACCATTGTACCACGTGGGCGAATGATCCCGAAGCTTCCTTCTTTTTGGCATACTGCACTGTTCTTTCAAGTGTACGCAGCGAGAGTTACACAACCCGCGGCTGGCTGTGTTCTGCACATCGCCAGCGGGCGATGGACATGCCTGAGACCTGTGCAACTGCCTACAGTCTGGAGCACTCATGAGTGCTGGTCGCAACCAGAAGACGTGTCGGCACAAGTGACGGTTCCTCACGCCGACGGCAGCATTGCCTTGTGGGACCGGTACTGGGGTGAAGTCGTCGAGCCGGACAGTGCAGCAGTGTCGATCGGCAGCGGTGTCATGGCGCATGGACATTTTTTAGGGACATAGGTTGTCATCTTTTGCTAGATCTCGTGTAGCTGATTATTTCGTGTTTTTTTTTATATGATTTGAATTAGGGCTGGGAGATGTGGGGGTGCTGACATCTCTTGTAAAGTTCTTTGCACCGCGTGGCGCACGTGTCTCGCACATACGCAGCATTTAAGGGGTCACAACTACCGAGTGGTAGGTGGCGTTGTGCTCGCGACCGTTTACCACCACCAACATCATCATGGTAAGAACGGTACAGCCTGCAGTGACACCTGGCGCAAAGCTTGGTGGTGGCACGGGAGAGATGAGCGATGCTCTTTGGTGGGTGGCGGTTGGCGCAAACGGTTGTCTGTCGCAGTGAGTCTCGAAGCGCGACCCCGCGGGCTGTCCGCCGCAGATTCTCGCGGTGAGTCCAGCGTTGCCAACGCTACCTTGTGTTTGTTGTGTTGTTTATTGTTGTGTAAAAATGTTTAGCGTGTTAATCACAAATAATGTGTAATGATTCGGCTGATGATATCGTCGTTCTAAAAGCAGTTAAATAAACTTGTGTTGTTTGATTCGTGCCGACCGTGTCAACTGTGTCCGTTCACTCCAAGAGCATGGTGCTCTCTCCATATGAGACCCCACAAGTGGTATTGTTGATAGGCACATGCCCACTGTGTTATTGTTTGATGAACTAGGGCACAAAGAGGTAGGTTCGTTGCACTGCAGGACGCGAAAATACAGCTGTCATATCATCAGTATGAATTACAAACAAGAAACAAACGTTTAGGCAACATCATAGGATGATCCACAGTATAACTGCAATAAATACACAGAACTACACATACAGTGCACAATGCAACACAGCAGTAGTTGGCGCAGCACTTAACTCCAGCATGAAACAAACAGAGAAGTGTTTCTAAGTTTTCTTTCCCGCCTTCGCACAAATTTTCTACTGCACACTTCACATCACTCTTTCACGAAAAAAGTCACAGACTTGCCGCGAAAACGTAGCAATGAACGTGACAGCAACAAATTCGAAGGTTGCGAGCACAATAGAACGCAGACTGACACGTGCCCTACGTTTCTCAAGCACAAAATGCCCACAAAACGTACACACGTGCACAGAAGCACGCGAATAAGCATCTCAGTTGTTACTTCGCTGAGTCTGAAAAGCATGCGCTTTTCGCAAACGCATGCTTTTCGCAAAAAATCTTTGTGCGCCGTGTAACTCCAAGAGAATCATTCTGGGTAAAGCCTGAGGCTAGCCAGGACGTACGATCCTCCCCTCCCCTTCCCCACCTCTCGAGATAAGGGCGCGTGAGGGAGCGTCCTTCTCCTCGTCCAAGTGGGGCAAACTACGCGTGGGCGATTAGAGCGCTCACCGCCGCGCACTGATTGCACCACCTTGGTGGTAATGCTGAAAACACAATTTCCCCCGAGATGCTCATCATCAGCGGTAAGTGGTAGATATAAATAGCTTGCCGTTTGAACGCCTAAGGACGTGCTCATCAGTGGCGCAGTGTGTTACGTCTCGCACTCACGACTCGGGGGACGCAAGTGCGATTCTACGCGCCAGAGTCTTTTCCTAGTTTTTTTTTCTTGCATATTCAAATATATGCATATGCATACATATACGGTGAGTGGTGGAGACGCTGACACTGATGGCGAAATCCAGACGAGATGTCGATATACTTGATACCGCAATAAAACAGTCACAAGCAGTTGCCGCAACAAAAACATGGCAATGGTAGGTGCTGTGCAAGCTGTTAACGAAGCAAGTGTGTTTACTCAAATATTCAGCCTATAGCTTTAACTAACAAACATTTTTAGACTCATTGTTTCTCTCTTTTAGCGCTCATTAGAGCTTCAAGCAACCTGCGATCAACACAGATAACTAGACTAAGCATAACTGCACTGCCCTTTTCACAAATTCTTGATCTTGCAGTGGGTTCGGATACATGTACCAGCAAAAAGAACAACTAAAAACGCGAGAGGTGACTAAGTTTCTTGAGCTAAGAAACAATTTTCTCGAAAACGTGCTGCACAGCATTCCAAACGTTTTCTTTTTTTTTTCGTGTGAAGCAATCCACAAAAATATTACGTGAAGTGAAGAGCACAAAAAATCTCTGTGCGCCGAACAGCCCAACGCGAGAAATGTTAGTTCAAGGCTTCAATCACGAAAGGAATACGCACTTTACAAAGTAATGATGGCGTTCATACCTAGGAGCAGCTGAGAGGCAGACGAAACACTCGAAGACCACGACGCAAGCCAGCCAGGCACGTTATCGCTTCTACTGCGTCTCCCTGCTGCTGTACGCACTTCTTCTCTGCCTTTAATGCTCATGAACCCGGAGCGTGACAATGCTACCGTCGCATTGATGCCATGTGCACTAATGTCGCATGCGATTCATGCCAGATGATGCCCGACCATGTAAAAGTGATGCAATAAAGACGAATAAGAAAGCCACAATCGCAGTTGTACAGACACGTAGACGTATAATGCACTACAAAAGTTAGTGTAATACATAACCATAGTCGGGTACAATTTTAGATGACAGGAGATGCCCCGCCAAGATGACCGAAGTGCAACAGCCTATTCGTTCCGCGACTAAAGAAATAGAGCCGCTCAAAAAAATGTGACTGCTTCAAAAATGCGTATTTGTCGGTATAAATCAGATTTGTGTATCGTGACAAATGCTTTGGTCAAACTGTATTGATGGGTATGCTACAGCACATGCCGAGTCGCAAATGCCGATAGGCAACATCGCTCACACATCATGCTCAGTTCGAGAAGTGGCATAAAACACAATTTAATTCTGGCTTACAATAATTGAAACACTATTGTTCCCTGATTATCACTGGCGAGCTCAAAAGGCCCATTTGGGCAGCTGGACGCTTAGTTATATTATCCCACTGCTGCCAACTATCGGTCGTATGCAGGCCCGAAGCCAGAAATTTTTTTCTGAGGCGGCACCACCTTGATTTCGGAAGGAGTACCCTATTAAAATAACCATTATTTGATCTCTATGTTATGGCGTTAACAACTTCTGGGGGGTGGGGTGCGGGTGGACGTGCCCGGTGTCCCCCACCCCCTGGCTACGCTCCTCGTCATGGGCGCGCTGAGCTGGAAAAAACGAAGGCAGCATGTTCTTCTTCAGCAGCGTCACCAACCGTCTGGCTCATGGCGTCACCT
Organism: Rhipicephalus microplus; assembly: GCF_043290135.1. Taxonomy (NCBI): domain Eukaryota; kingdom Metazoa; phylum Arthropoda; class Arachnida; order Ixodida; family Ixodidae; genus Rhipicephalus; species Rhipicephalus microplus. Next base: position 323,133,373 of record NC_134710.1, read on the forward strand.
GAAGTGTGCGCCTGTTGGTAGAGGCTCGTGTGTATCCACCTTTCAGAGAAAACATTGGCCCCATATCTGCATGGTTCACTGCAAATGTCGTCGAAAGACGATAGTCTTGCGTCTAGAGAGAGTAAACTAAACCTTTGTTTGATGGTCTGTGCGAGAAAATAAGTGAATTGTATTCTGGAAGCGCTGCGTTAGGGAGCCTGTCTCTATCCGTGCAGCGAAGGCGAACGTGGGCATCGAGGCACGTTAGACACGAGCGCCTTCTGGCAGTTATTTTCGAAAACGAAGGAAGGTGTGTATGCCCGCGGAGAAAGATGCGCGCTTGTCTCGGAGGCGGTAAGGTGTGTAACGCAAAGCGATGGGCAGGTGCCACCACCATGTCGTCTTAGCAAAGCGTTGGAAACACGTGCCTTTTTGTGCATCGTGTTGCACAGTTATGGCAGCGTGATAATAGCAATAGTCCTTAGAATTACTTGTGTGTGCTTTCTCCAGTATAAAGATACACATACAAAAGGTTGACGTGGCGCTGCGGGTGGGGTTGGTGGTTTAAGGTATCGTTTGGTGCCGTTTGGGGTACTGTTACCGTGGACAAACAGACAATTGCACATACAGACAGACAGTCAGCAAGACAGACAGAGCAAAGATTTGGCGTCGACGGTCACCAGAAACACTATCGTCTTTAAAATGCCGCTGCCTTCTAAAGTTGTACCCGACTATTCACGGTGAGATCGGGCTGTAGGTGGCAGCACCGTTCCCACGAAAGTTGAGATAGGCGGTCGGCGGTGCATATACAAATACACGCAGCGGCAGTTCGTTGCGTGCGCTATATGACCAATCGTTGGCGGATAAAATGCGCTGACTTCCGTTTTCCGTTAATATCTACGCTCTTTGCTACTAAATCGGTGCACGATGCCTATTCAACTTTCACGGCCACTGGATGAAAAAGCCTATGGTACGGCCCGCAGCTTTCAATGGGGGAGTGCGTGTTAGCCGTAGTTGCAGTTGCGGCGGCTGCCGCGCGACAGAGTGGGGACGGGTAAAGCCCCTTGATTCTGAGAATGTACCGTGATCCACTGTACTCGCCGCCGCGCGCTCAACCTCCTCGCTCCCTCCTCGCCCCTCTTCGCGTCCTCCGAGACTCCGACACTTTTTCTGCACGATGATTGGTCTTCATCACCTTTGCCCTTGAAAACGCGTGGATCTTGCGCTTTGCTTTTGTTTTTATTTTTCGCTAGCGCCATTTTTTGCCGACGCTTTGCGTAGCAAACGTAACGCGCGGTTTTCTTTTCTGTGCTTTGTGCGGGCGCTAAGTCGTGCTGTTGCGCGTATGACTGAAACAACCGCAGTGAAAATGGTTTCGCACTTTTTATGATACCCCAAGTTAAACGCCATGGATTGCGGAAGCAGCAGTGGCTGCATAACATTGGCCAAAAAAAAAAAACTTCATTCCGACAAATAACAGTGTACTGGCGCCTTTCTCATTGCTCGTATCAAAGCATCACCGAATGCTGCATACCAAATATTACTTTGGCGTGCTCATCAATATACGCGTTTTTTAAGGGCGAAGCTCCTTACGCCGTGGGCCGTATGACGCGTGTCGTCGTAGTCGTCGTAGCAGCCAGTTCCACTGCATTGGATGTCAATAAAAACGGCGTCACAGGATATCTACGGAGTGACTGATGATCAGTAGGACGAAGTGTCCATCAGTCTGTCCATGCTTCTGTGCGTCCGTGTGTGCTTCCATCCATCCGTCCGTCAGTGCGTCCGTCCATCCGCATGTTTCGCCCCACTAAGCATCATTCACCTTGTGGATATGCTGTGATTTTTTTCCTCAGCTATTCGTGCGTCGCTTCAAAATTGAGTTGTCATCAATGTGCTCAATTTCTTTGTTAGAAACAAGAAAAAAAATTGAATCGTTTAACGTTTTCATCCAAAATTAGGTCAGGGAAAGTTGCCTTGAATGTACGTTGTTGAGCTCAGCCAGCCACTGCTAGGAATACCCGCCGTAAACATGATCAATTCTTGGCACCAATAGTTGCAAGAACTAAGGCTTTCAAATACAGTTATTTTCCCAAAACAGTTGATGAATGCAATTCATTGCCTCATGAGATTTTTTTTCGGTTGAATTTTCGCTATGTCGCTGAAACATTATTTACTTGGTGATTATAATGTTCAAATGTGTTATAAATTTTGCTGTTTCACAGACATGTGACCTCTGTTAGTGTATAGAGATGTTTTTTTTTTTGCTGTTACGAATCATTGATGTTTCTTATGCCCCTTCTGCCTGGAACAAAATGCTGGACTTCAGTATTCCTAAATAAACAAATAAAATAAACAAATATATTCAGATCATACTTCTTCACCTAGCACGCACCACGGCAATTCTCGAAAATGCGAACTAAAGTCTGCTTCCACTGCGAATAATTACATGGATGGACGCAGCTTCTTGATCGCGCTTTTTGTGCCTGTTCGAATTCGTTTACAAGAAATTTTGTTGGAGAAAACAAATAAGTGGATGAATAGAGATGACACTAATGGGCACTCGCTTCCGTAAGGGTATATATTTTGTTATTTGTTTTTTGGAGGGTGAAATTAACACACGACAATTATGAAAGCAATGCGGTCCATTGAAAGAAATAAACAAATACAGAGGTGCAACGAAAAAAAAAGCTATACAACATTGTTAGCGAGTTTACCATAAGAGACCGTGGCCGCAATCGTTACGCTCACGCCTGCATAAACATGTCGTGCGTTCCCCAATAAAAACGCTATATTATCTTTTATAACAGTGTCACATGGGTACGTCTGACCGGGATCAGTCAGTCCGCATAAAATTATTTGGTCGCTATCGACGCGTAGATTATGATGACAAATCTTGTGCAGAGTTTCTCCTCTCACAAGTAACCCGATCGTTAGTTTCTTTGACGAAAACGTGAAAACACAGTTCTAATTAGTCATTTTGTTATGTTTCTGTTTTGTGGTAGATGAGTCACTGCTGGTGAAACATAATCGTATTGATATTGCTTAAAGGCCTTCTTCAGTTTGAAAACCATTGCGCAAAACTACTTTTCGCCGAGAAGATAAATACATAGTTAAACGGTTCACAATCCGCGAAGTCATTGCAATATGTGACGCTCTAAGTACCTGTGTCGTATACTGGCGCACAAGCACTAAAAAAAAATCCGAACACAGACGGACACGCCACAAGCGGAACTACATCAGATGCAAACGTAAAGCATGTTATCATATGGCAGAAAAACATCCGCATCGTAGAACTCCCCATAATAACTTTTTTTTATTTAATTAGCATGCCCCACTTATACAACCTTTGGAAGAAGTTTATCCTTCAATAGGCGCTTGCCTCTGTGTTCTTATTTTATTATCACCACTTGAAAAATTTCAGCGCTACTGTGGCGCACAAGCTGCCGTAAATAAACCACCTCCATTGAATTATGTGGCACACCCGTGGGAGCGTCGATGAAAAATGGCACCGTGCGCCATGTGTACAGCAAGCGGGCGAGGAGAGTCGAGGAAGAAAGGCGCGCGTAGAGGAGAGTGTCGTTACCTTCCCGAGATCAAGGGCTTTTAAGGACCGGGGAGACGGGGAAACGAGCTGCGGCGGCTGCCTCGAGGCAGCAGCCGCACCAGATTAGCTTGTTGTGGTCACCACAGGGATCCACTCAATTGTTTTAATCAGTGTTTTTTAATCTCATTTATCGCAGTGTTTACATATCGCGTATTTGGTAGTGTACGTAGGTGCTATCTAGTTAAAAAGCCAATTATATAGTCATGTGCGTGTCGAGCATCAGGCGTTTTTTTTTTCACAACCACCTTGTTGCTTTCAGGTTGAAAAAATTGTGCAGTGCAAATAGATGAATAATATGGCACTGAATGCATGAGAAAGCCATTGTTCTATTTACGAATACGTGGTACACTAAAGTATTTCTATTTTTTTACGTTTATTCAGCACCTTCGCATTTTCTCAGCCGAATGCTTGGCAACCAATTTTTAGGACACTAGACGATAGACGTTCATAGTTTTTATATGCTGAAAATTGCTAATGTCAATTTGTGTCTGTATAAAATTCTGCAAATGACCACAGATTGATTGATTGATATATGATGTTTTTGACGCAAGGGCCATTTGTTGGCCAAAGAGCGCCATTTCATCTTACTAAAAATATGGACAATGATTGTGATAAGCGGCTGTATAAGGGCCATAAAATTCCTCGCGATAAGGCGGGTAAGAACATACGAGTAATAAAATGATGACCATGCCGTGAAAGATGTGTGTGGTGTGAATGATGACAAAAGTTGGTGATAATAAGACGATGGTGGATATGTATGGCATTAGCACAAGTGCCTCACTCGTTCATACCCTTGCGTCCAAGGGCCGTGAGGCATGTGCTTTCCTGTGTAGCCACCGCAGCAAAAACCTCTCAAGAGAGGTCGTGCTACGGTATGCCCGGGTATATGATATGAAAATAATGAATTTCCTTTAAAAACGCTAATAGTGATTTGTGACTAAAAAGCGGTTCCCTACCGACGAACATTGCAGGGTGTAAATGACCACAGAAAGCTGAACTTCTTCAATGGTAGGTGTGCTCGAGCTGTTTCATGAAAACGAACATTAGTTCCATATGACCTTGCGGGAGATGTATGACACCACAAAGTGACAGCATTCGGAAATAACCGGAGCTAATGACAAAGGTGCCATGGGCTTAAAGGCAGGCATCAGGAGAAAACTAGAGATAAGCCGGGAATTTTAAAAACAAACTAGAGATAAGAGAACACGGGAAGGTAGTGTCAAAACTCCTGGGCGCAACAACCTTTGGAGCCAGTGGCTGTGGAGTGTGAAGGTAAACATATACTTGTCGGCTGCGGCGCGGGCACCTTTTTCAGTGTGTGTGTGTGTGTGTGTCGCCGATTAATATGTACTCACTCGGGTATTTTCTCAGAAAAATATATGAAGCTGTGAAGCATTTGTCAACTGGTTTATTACGCGAATGTGTAAAGCAGTAAAAAAAATTAAAAAATGCCAGGGTCAGCGCTAGTTTAATAATAAATAAAATATTTTGACGAAATTTGTTCCTATTATGTGTTCACTGTTGAATGTAAGGTTGAATAAGTTACATTAGCTTAACAGTACGTTAGGTTGTGAGTTGGCGCTCTTTCTGTCTCTTCTTGTTTTCTCTTTGGCAATCTTGCACCACGTATTTCAGCCTAAGTTGCATTAGCATAAGAACGTCGTTACGGAATGACACGCCCCGCCGCGGTGGTCTAGTGGCTAAGGTACTCGGCTGCTGACCCGCAGGGCGCGGGTTCGAATCCCGGCTGCGGCGGCTGCATTTCCGATGGAGGCGGAAATGTTGTAGGCCCGTGTGCTCAGATTTGGGTGCACGTTAAAGAACCCCAGGTGGTCTAAATTTCCGGAGCCCTCCACTACGGCGTCTCTCATAATCATATAGTGGTTTTGGGACGTTAAACCCCACATATCAATCAACGGAATGACACAAAAACATTCAAAATTGCCAAAAAGCAAACAGTTGTGTTCGCATTTTGCAGCCTTTCGTCACTCTGTTCGTCTCGCAGTTATCATATCATTCACATCATAACTGCTCGCTCAATTGCCAGCCCTGAAGTTACAGTCACTGAAATATTAAAGTGGCTCGAGTCCACGATCATGAAATCGCCAGCATGATAAGTATATTTCGTGGCTGTTGCATCTGATACTGCATTGTACGAATACTATAGGCATGTTTGGAGGAAGTAAACAGTCTAATTCATTTTGTTTTAAATGAATAGTTGCGACTGTAAATGCTGCGGTTGCTTTTTCTAAACGAAACGATTAAATCTGAAGCAACGTTTTTTGAAGCGACATACTCACATTTACTATAATGAATTTAGATGAATTAGGAAAGGTGTAGCTTTTCCAGATCAGTTAGTTGTGATGTTCAAGGATCCGAGTAAAATGTGCTCACAAATATTACTTCCGCGAACACTTATTAGTCTGCAAGGCTCCATCTCGGGCAAAACACAACCGAAAACTTGCAAGGGCTGCAGGTATGTAAAAGCAAGATCGGTAATTACCTGGTGAGCACACGCTAGATGGTTATCAAAAAATTTCGCAGGTCACACACAGATGCACGTGCTGAATCGTAACTACCGCAAGCACGCCGCGCATGCGATTCCGTGGGCGCTCGAGAAAACTGCACTCCCCCCCCCCCCCCCCCATGTTAGCGCCACAGCGGTGGTTCGGGTACTAGACCTGTCACACCGGTTTCGGAGCACCCGGCGGGCCGTACCCGTGCGCTTTTTCATGCAGCGGCCATGCAACGTAATATTGCCCGCGAGTAAAGGAGATTCTGCCTTTCATAAAGATGCTCGCCTTCGGTGACTCTCTTCACGCTTTCGCACTAAGTCACACCTTTGCTGTGATGTTTGTACGTGGTTAGCTTGTGTTCTGACTGCTGTGCACTGCTGTAGCTTGACTTAACTACTCATTTACATCTTTACATCTGCATACTACAAAAAAGAGAGAAAGAAACAATGTAGAAAGCCTGCATATCTGTGCGATCGTATATCTGTACTACCGTTTGCGCCTTACACGCATATATTTTTTTCTCTTATTATGTTCCCCATGAATTGTTGAACAGTCGAAAAATCTAGCCAGGAAAGCTTAGTGGCTCATGGCGCTTTGAGATACACAGCGTTAACCACGTGTAAGCACAATTTCTTGCACAAGTAAGAATATAAAAAGAATCCTATGTAATAGTTCAGCAAAAAGCTTTCATCGATGAATTACGTGCGTGACAGTGCAACAACAAAGACTTGGCCAATGGGACAAAGATGTTTCTTTTTTTTTTTTCAGACAAAAAATGACCACTGCCTTCCGTCAGTCTCTAAAAATGCCACACAAACGCCGAAGACAATGTGAAAAAGTTGAAGTTTCCAGTGAATATATGCAACATTATCTATAAGGCATGCCGTCTGAATTAATTTTCAAAGTCTGGGCTCTTTAGAGCGTTGTTAAATTTAAGCACGTTGTTGCGCTCGGCAACTCTGTATCAGGTACTGTTTAAGTACCGGTGTGTCAGCGTTTATGTGATAGTGATATATCGATGAGTGGTACCATGGCCAGTTAAACACAACTAAGGCTTCTCGCACAATCGATAGACTACAGTGCTGTAGTTGTACACCTACCAACGGAGCGCAAGTGCATGACCAAGAGCCTGCTTTTTTTTTCACTGTCGAGTCGCTATAAAATGCTGCATTCCTACACCATTTAATAACACTGGTGTGTGAGGGGATGCCAAGAGCTTTTTGCGATGTGCTTGAAACAAAACGCTGCACCCACTGAAAATATTCTGGTGAATGGAGAGAACGATGGCAATAAACAGCACTCTTGGGAAGTGGCACTCGCCGATCTTATTACAATGCATTAGCAGCCGAGCAAGACCAAATTCTATCGTACGTCGTTACAGGCATATGTAGAAACAGTTACAGTCGCACTTACATGAATGGACGAACCACACCTTGAGAACGTGCATGACGTACGCTCACATAGAAACACGACGTGGCTAGCAGACGACGCATGGAGCAATCTACACTTTGCCTCTTCGGCCAGTTGCCGCCAGGTGGCGCCTATGCTCGATCTCGACACCAATAGTACACCCATTTCTTTAAAAGCCGTGAGTGGTATGCTGCCATCTGACTGCCGGTGTGAAGCTGCGTAGCGCCGCTGGTTTTGGCCAGAATGACCACTCCTAATTTTATTGCGATAGCAATTATATGGACAGTCTCGACGGTGTTTGCCGTCACCGCCGTCATATATATATATATATATATATATATATATATATATATATATATATATATATATATATATATATATATATATATATATATAATGGAAAAAGTGTATACTTAAAGGCTCGTGTGTCCGTGTTTTGACACAATATTAATGAGATCTACAGACAATATTGCCAAGGAATGTATAGGGAATGTTATTAGACCCAATTGTAATGTAAATGTGAAGAAAAAAAAGTGTGTGAAAAGATAACTTGCCGTAAGCAGGAACCGAACCTGCGACCTTCGAATAACGCGTTCGATGCTCTACCACAGCGGCTATCCTCCCAGCCACTTTATTGGGTATATATGTGAATTTAAACGTTCGAGTGTTAGTCGGCGTCATCTGTAGCTATGGGGGCGAGTGTGGCACACTCTTTTATGAGCCTGTGTGGCGTCACGTAGCACGTGAGCTTATTACTAGCTGGCAGTTGACCAATAGTACCTCGTATACAACCTAACAGCACCAAGTCTGCCAGTACGAGACTCTCGTGAATGAATAAAGGAAAGAAGTGTATACCTAAGGGCTCGTGTTTTCGTGTTTCAAAACAAAATTGTTGAGATCCAACAGACAATAATGCCAAGGAATGTACAGAAGTTATAAGACCCAATTTTAATGTAAAAGTGAACAAAAAAGTGGGGAAAAAGATCACTTGCCCTGAGCAGGCACCGAACGTGCGACCTTCGAATAACGCGTTCAATGATCTGCTACTGAGCTACCATGGTGGCTATCCTCCCAGCCACATTTTTAGATTTATACCTGAATTTAAACATGGGAGTTTCAGTCAGCGCCACCTGTAGCCACCGAGGCGAGTGTGGCGCACTATTTATAAGCCTGTTTGGCGTCACGTAGCTCGTGAACTTATCACTAGCTGGCAGCTGACCAATAGTCTCTGCGGAGCGAACATCGTCTTTGTGGCTGAGGTCGTCTGCGCGCGCGCTTATCTCGTGAGCGAACATTGGGGGAAGGGTGGGGGAGCACGGTTGCCACGCGAACTATTGCCTCCCACCAATCAACGCGCGGCTCTTGCCCCCACAACAGACGGTAGCTTCTAGGAGCTGCGCTCTCAGCTCGAAAGAATCGGCAGATCCGACGTACACTGGGAATCGATGATATGCGAAGCATGAATCATGAAGATTAATATGTAACTTTCAAATCAGCACAACGTTACGATGTGGAGGTCAATTATACCATACATGACTTTCATGTCATGAATACTATGTTCGGACGTGTCACTGACCTTCGTTGTCAGTTCACGTCACGTGATACCGAATTTGGCATATGTGAAACTAGCGAAACGGCAGCGAGCGCGCAATGAGCGTAGCATGTAATGATGTTTTGTATCGCACGCGTATAATGACTATCTTGTGTGAATATGTCATTTACCTTTTTCGTCTATTTACGTTATGTGATGCCGAATTTGGTATATGCGGAGCTAGCGACACGTCCGTGACCGCGCCATGAGCGTAGCATATAATTATGTTTCACATGACCCTCATATCATGACTATCACTGCACAGTCACAGTGGTCTAGTGGATAAAATTGTTAGGCTGCTGACCCGCTGGTCATGGGATGAAATCCCGGCTGCAGTGCGTGCATTTTCGACAAAGGCGAAAAGCCTGCTGGCCCGCATGCTCTGGTTTTGGTACACGTTAGAGAACCCAAGGTGGCTTAAATTTCTGGAGCCCTTCACTACAGCGTCTCTCATAATAAAGTTGCAATATTGGGACGTTAAACCGCATATATCAATCATTATGATATCCAGGTATTCGTACAATTTTTATCGTATCCTGTTGCAACGTGTCACTGCATGAACAATTGGGCACACCACATTGAAACCGCAGTTTTAATCGTTTTTCGCGTGCAATAACGCGCAAATACTACTAAATGTGACTGTTACTAAAAACGCGTGCGAAGAAATCAATAAAATAAGTTTTCCCTGGAGGAATGCACATGTATGACGCAAAAAGGATGATGAATAAGTGAGAACATGAACTGTCACACAAGTGACAAACATGTCTTTGTCAGTTCGTTATTGATTGTCGGTGGGCTGGTTTGGAAGCGTTGTAACGTGAAAAAGAAAGTGTCCTCATGTCGTACCGGTCCTTAAGCGCATTACCTCTTTTTTCTCATCTAACTCAGCAACATGCGTCGTAGAGCTACTTTCACGAGGTACTATGTGCGACCACACCGAACAAAATGCGCTTGTTATGCTTGACGACGGCACCCGCTTGTGTAACCACGTGTACACCTGGACAGAGATTCTCCAACTCAAAAAAGTATTCCAGAATGCAGATATCGAAATGCAAGACCTGGAAGCCCTAATTATAGATACTCAGATACATTTGCCTTTGCTGTAACCCGATAATATGGAAATACTCTTGCATAAAGAACAAACAAGTAGTCCCGAATACAGATACAAGAATAAATTACTAGGAAATGCTGATGCTCCACGAAGACATTTATTAGACACAGGATAAGTATGTCATTGCTTTTTCTCCTCAATGAACAGAGGAAGCCAGACCTGAAACATTTATCCCTAGCGAGCACAAGTGTATAAAAATATTAACCATTAACTATATAGACACAAGGTTGATATTGATGAGTTGGTGCTTGCCCTACATGTAATCGAGCAACATCATCTACTCAAATACGCTGCCATATACAGAACATCGGTTCGGCCTCGCTAGTGTCAGGAAATAACTTACTGCTCGAGAAAAATGTGGGGGGCGGTGGCACTTGCTTATAGAGACCACGACTTTCGGCGGTAAAGTATCAGAGTACTAACTTCGCGAATGTCATTGGGTGATGTGCTTTGCTGCATAGGAAATTTTTTCCTTTGGAGAAACCTGCGTCATCGTCACCCCTCAGTGAGTGGCGACATGCTTTTGCTTGGCTTAGCACATATTTTCGTAAAAATTGTTGTGGTAAATTTGTCTTGCGCCGTATCGCAATACGTTCTATGCATCACAAACGTATTTCACTAATCAGATACCAAAAGATTTTTTTCCAAATCAAAAATAGCCCGATACATAAATACTGACGCGGACAAGTATCCCTTAGGTGCTATCTTAAATACTATCGCGATACAAGGCTATTGCGATACTACCCAGTGATGACACACGCACACACATTGGAAACTGCCGCTGTAGTTCTTGAGTGCTCATAACGGCATGATTGATTGATATGTGAGGTTTAGCGTCAAAGCACCATATGCTTATAAGAGATGCCGTAGTGAAGAGCTCCGGAAATTTCGACCACCTGGGTTTTCTCAACGTGCACCGAAATATGAGCACACGGGCCTACAACATTTCCGCCTCCATTGGAAATGCAGCCGCCGCAGCTGGGACGTAACGACATGAGCATCTGAAAGGATGTAACGTTTAGAGCGCTCTAAAAATGCGGAGTTCTCTTAAAGCACAGAACCTGCATTAAAATAAAACTTCTTCCACTAAAAGGATTCCTGATGGAATATTTGGGCTATTCTGGATGCTGATATATTAGTGAAGTCGACTGACCCATGGGCAAAAAAAGAATGGTTCAAATTTTGTCGATGAACTTGTTAGTTTAAATCGCAAGGTTTCAACCCTGCGATAGCTTTGAAGAACTGGTTACAAAGCTCCCATGTAAAGCGAATCAGTCGTTCTGCTGAAGTCTCTTTTTCGGGTAGAAAAGTGACTGTGCTGACGAACAGTGTAAGTCATTGTCGAAGGAGACGATGAAGCCATAATGCAATCTATTCAGTAGGCAATACTTTGCGCCCCGAATCGTCCATGTATATTGGGCATGATTGCAAGTTGATACTTTCTTATTTGTGCTCGTACACTAACCCTTGTAACGACCGAATGCAGGCAAAAAATAATCAAGTGCGCAATGTTTTAATAAATCAAAACTTTATCCTTTGTTAAAGAAGAGAAAACATGAACAAAATTACCAGAACCACGCACGCTTGGACTTCTCGCTATTACCACGCTTACGGAGGGCTCTCAACGTGTGATTGATAGATGAAATATAGGAACAGAATTTTAAATTGCTTATCTCGGTCAGATCCTACTTCTCAGGTCGAGCGCTGGATGGTGCCTACAAGGCTCGATGCTATTGGCAAAGTCTGCGTCTGAGCTCGACGCTGCTTTTGTATTGAGAAGAGAGATAATGAAACATTTATCGATAATACATAAGTTACTAGTGATTGGACCTCCCAGTCCCGAAGAGCATTGGCTCTTCCCACATGCGGTCCGGGCTTGGTCGAACTGTTGCTGCACGAGGTCAGGAATGAACGGGGTCACCTGTCACTCGACTATAGTACCTTCATGATCCCACGATATATTGAGATCGTTGTAGCGCTGCAAGACCATATGAAATGAAGTGACCGTCTGAAGAGAGAACTTACACTGCGGATTCTATACACAGAAGGGTCTGTTTTTTGACAATATATAAGAAGTTGGAAAGTATGATGAATATAATCGTCCACACGCGATCTGTGCTGTCTTATGTAATCTAGGATCTCGGTGGGGGGGGGGGGGGGGGGGTAGAGTGCATATATTCAGCCTGATGTGTTGCAGGGTACCTGTATAGAAAAAAAAGGGGCTGGGGATAGTTCTGGTCAGCTCACTGTCAACAATGTTGGCCCGAGAGTGGACCTCGCATAGCCACGGTAAAATCATTATTAGCCCGACGTTGTGTGTTGCTTTAGTGGCGTTGCTCAGGAGTATACTCTTAGTCTGCTACTGCTTAGGCGTTATATTTATAATCTCTCTCTCATTTCATTCTCTCAACCATTATTAATGTATACTAGGGATCGTGTTTTTTTTTTCGGAAAGATTGGTGACCGCCTTGCCAAGTTTAGTTATTACACATTTACATCTATTATCTTTTGATTGAATATAAATGAGCTGCAGTTGAATGTTAACACCTTTCAGTAATATTATTTGCACTAAATTTTAGCTACTCCATTGTAAACAGACAATAAAGATTCGTGGGTCTGATTTGCAACATTTCCCCAGCGCACAAACCCTTTGGTGTAGGGTTATGATAGTTCTAACTTGGAAGAATAACCTTATTGAAATTTCGGGTGATATGTGCAAATCTACAGATTGCTTCCCGAAAACTTGCGATATTGTGACGAGTGGGTAAAAGAGATGTTCTAATGTTCATTATTTTATTATAAACTTTCGTACTCCGTACGTGCGTAGGACACTACGTATGCTGAAAATTACAGTAGAATGATTTTATTACGAAAAGGGTGCACACTGAAAATTATTGAAATTTATTGCGGAAAGTCACAACACTTTAGCACTGAACCATTGTTCATCAAACATTACCTGCTAAAGGCCTGTCAGACTAAGTATTATAAATTGTTTCGATAGGTAAAAGTGAACAACATGGTTCTTGCCCTGTGGCCGTTCTTGCCTTCCACAACGTATATACGCAGATATACAGAAGAGTTGAAATTCTTTGTTATATATTGTAATGATGCTTCGAGTTTCATTACTATATCATGCGCATAATCCTCCGCAATAAGTATTTATTCAGGTATACATGATATTCTATTCTTACCCTATAAATAAAGTTACACAGCTACCCAATTGGGTAATTAGGCAATTTTGCATATTTATACCGAACAGTCATTCAAACATAATGACTATGCTTTTTGTCTGAACGGGAGAAACATAATTATTCACTCCTTTCATTCTACATACGTTATTTTTCTCATGAAAGATCAATCCTAAAAATTTCTCATCAACTCGTATAACAAACTTTTTGCCGATCCCCTTCAGTGGGTATGAACCATACTTGAGGCGCCATCATCATGATCATCAACCTATTTCTAGCAAATCTTCAGCAGCGGGTGTGAGTCACAGTGTTCAGACGAGCAAGAAGAAGAACTCACCAGGTCCAGTGAGTTGGATGTTTTTTTGTTTTTCTCGTCTGTCGTCACGTATTTCTAATGGGAGACTAACTGTGTGATAAATACGCGAAGTGATCTTCAAGATCCTGGCTGGGGTTGGTCTGCTTTGAATTCATGTGAGCTGCTACGCTATGTCCAGCTTTCGTCATTGCTGGCAATGTCGTGCACGAAAATACTTTTGTGTTAACATGGCGCTGCAAACCATCCATCAGCAGATTCGACCGGGCTTATATTCCACGTGCATTAGAGGCGTTGGACTCCAACTTACGTGTCCCGCATCTCCCACCTTCTCCTCTGTACATCTATGACCATAATCGGATTCTCTTAAAACTCAAACTTCATTTTCTTTGTCGCAGAAGCCCTTACGTATTGATGCTCGCGTTCTGCAGGACGCGTGCTCTCGGTCAGATTTTTCAATTGCGATACTGACTGCATGCGTGTGGCTCATAAGATCGGGATTCACTTAAAACGCAGTGGCGCCTGCACTGCTCTGTTAAAGGGCTTTCATTTTGTCGTCGAGTTTTGGAGGAGCAAGCCAATACTCCAGCAAAGTTACTTGTCGCCTTGCACGACGAAACGCTGTCTCCCCCAATGCGAGCTTCAAAGCTTGAACTACGTAAGCGTTTCTAGCATTTGATTGCAACCTCCTCTCTGGCTGTGGCTTCATTGCGTTGTAGACACAACCCCTGTGGTCATCCTGCGGTGCTATGCTATGCACGAGGCAATGGTTTTTTAGGCAGTCACAGCCATCTGTTTCTATGACCACGCAGATACCAGTGGCGCAGACGTTATCTACGCGTGATAGATCTGTTTTCTTGGCATAGTTTGAAACAATGTCAGATCCGGCCTTGAAGACAATACAATATGGGCAATGCTTACTGGTTTGCCCTGTGTTCCTCAACCAGCTGCTGATTGCCTGCACCTCCCCCTATCAGCCGAAGATGTTAAAGACGGCATTGCATACTATAAAACGTGGAACCACCCTTGGGCTTGACGGCTTTCCAATTGAGTTTTACTGTAAAAGCAGCACTAATAGAACAATTTCTTGACTAATTTGGTTGACTTGTACGCCGAATAATTCTCCACGCTTTCAGTTTTGTATCAGATTGTTGACCCGCAAGGTGGTGTGTTCAAATAAAGATGGCTGTATTCGCGGACAAGGTTTTAGACGGAATCCACACCGTTTGTCTGAATGCAGTTTGAGTCGTGTACTGTTGTACACATTCTCTTTAATTTTTTTTGCACTATAGCCGATCAATGGCGTTTCGCATCTTGTGCACAACACCATATGCCTGAAAATTTTCCACTGTTGAAAGAGCTACGTTTTGAGACAATTATTTTGGTGCCATGTAGAGCGATATGCAGGTATCGACAATTGACTTTACATATTAATGAACACTTGGCGAGCCTTAAATACAGGCAGTCGTATGGTACTCACGAGGATCGCAGTTTAAACTACGTCAGCGCAAATCCTCGCCATTTTACTTGTTACGCTGAGAACGGTTCAATACTTAGTAAACTTCAAAGCTTCAATTGACGCCTTGAGCAGGGCTTGACCACTTGTTCACACGTTGCCTCCAAGGACACCCCGTGCTCAGTAATTTTTCAACTCGAGAACTGTGGCCACGTATGCGGAAAACGCTGTTCCATAAAAAAAAAAAACACGCGGTAGCAGGAGCGCTTGAGCATATGACTTCGTCTGCACTAGCTGTACAAACACTAACGTAGTACCTGGTTTGTTTCGAATCCAGTACCATTTCTCGAACAACATTGCAGTTGCGCAGTCAACTATCGCTTATCAAGCAGCTGGCTGCCATGACGATCGCGATGATTGTGCGCCAATTGAATGAACGCCTATACAAGTAACTCGCCAGTATGGATCAATTGTTCGGGCAATTATTGTACTGTTTAATATAAAAGATTTACCAACGCTGATGTAATTAGGGTCAATCTTAAATAATCATTATATTTGCGGCAAAACATCAGTGTGGGCGCGAGAGTATAATACATAAGTATGTTTATTGTTGTTTCAGTATTATTTGTGCCAACCAACAGCCACAATGATGCCATATTCATGTTCTTTTACCTTGTGGTATACAATTTACTGCTCTGCTGATAAATATATGGTGTTAACTACAGCAACATCAGCGGTAATCGAAGTTAAGGGTGGAATGGCGAGCCAAGGAGAGAACACATGACAGCTATGGTTACTGCATTAAGTTTAGTTTTCCTTCTATATCTAGCCACCTCCTGCGCTAATCATGTTTTGGTATCTATAGAAATAGTCAACCTACATTGTTTGATTTATTCATGATCAGCTTTATTAGCTTCCGAGCAGCACGGGTCTTCTGAGACTGCAACAGCAATTGTTTGTCTTCTCTCTTACGCAGCCTAAGTTGAGCACCCAGCAGTGATATACTGAGACAAAGAAAGATGGCAGGAGCGGGTGGGTCCAAGCCCACCCTGAAAGGAAGAAGAGATTTGCTGGAGAGTTCATTTACAAATGAAGGATTCGATGAGTTTTTGCCTTGCACAGCCACCACTGCGAGCAAGTGGCAGCTTGTCGATCATCTCTCCATGCTGAACGATGTCCTCTTTTGGGCTTAAATTCAACTGAGAGAGACGCCGGAAACGTGTGGACAACTAACTCTCACGAGTTTTGTAGACAAGGGAATGCGCATTCAGAGTGACTCGGGAAGGACCAGATATCTCTGTTTCAACGGATACTCAAGGCACACGCATGTATATATCACGTCAACATTTATTACGACGCGCCTTTTAAATATGAACCAAAAATTTTCGATGTCATCATACGTAGGCCACTTCGAGTTGATTTCAGAGCATCTGTGTTGAACAAATATTCTGATGACGCCCTGTGTTCGATGTAACGCTTCGATGTAATAGAAAGTTCTGCCGTTTCGTCGTACGACAAACTGCAGTTTTCTCTGCCGAAGGTCATTCGGATTCACTCATCACTGACTACTGTCAGGATGGGCGCGTTGTGCCTGACAGGCAGTAGGACCAAATGGCTTGTCACAGCGTTGAAAAAAATAGTACGCTCAAAGAGCTGTCGATTCATGATTCGGCGATTTGCGACGCCGGACGAGATGTGTTAGCAGATTACTTGAAGACCAGCACCTCACTCATCACCCTCAGTGTAAGCGCCGATGATATCACCAGAAGAAACTGCTTCAATTGGATTGCGGATGGGCTGCTCCTAAACGAAGCAATCGAGAACCTAAATCTGACCAACGTTGTTTTCGATCGAGGGAATGCTCAACTGGCGGCGCACATCTTTAGTGAAAATAAAACCATGCAAAGCTTTAGCGCTGTGTATTGCGCTCAAGACTTATCTCTTCAGCCAGGCACCGCTTACAACTTGTGGCAAGCACCGCTTTGCAACAACAACACGCTGAATTTGCTCTTTTCCATGTGGAAGCAAGAGCACTGGGTCGATTTCTTCTGGACTGCTGCTCGAAAGGCAAGCTTGAAAAACATCATTGTTTTTGTACACTACTCCAATCATTGCTACCTACCAACGTTGTGCAAGGTCTTAAAAGAAAGGGGGGCCGAAGAGAAGGTATTGCTGGGAACCTACTTTGTCCGTAATGGCATGGACTTGATATACTCAAAGGCATTCCAAGTCGATTGTTCAAATGTTATGCTACGGTAGTCAATTAGGACAGAACATTTGCCTATTGCAGCAGTTTACCCACATAACTTTCGTACGGTTGCGCATCAAGATGGGCCCCTATTTTTTCCCCTGGCCTCGTACATACAAGCTACGATGTCGCTGAAGAGGCTTCTTCTCACCTTGTACCGGGATGAAGCCGACACGGAACAGAATATGAACACATCTCAGATAGAGATAGCTGGCGCCTTATCCTTAAATAGGAGGTTCAAGAACGTAGAAGTATTCTTGGATCCATATTACGACGACCATTACGAGAAAAGTACCGAGACCGCTGTGCTTTACTGACACCAAATAAAGAGGCTTGCCGAAGCGATTCAGCACAGTAGCACCATAGGAAGAATAAATTTCGGCTAGAGACATTCGCTCAAGGTCACCACCTTTCTGCGTTTTTTCTCCGAGAACGTCACTGACAACTACATACTTGTTGGTATCAACTTCTCCGGAACGCTGGACAGAGAATCCACGCAAGACTGTTTTAAAGTATGGGGCACTGTGCGTCGAAACTGCGGCATCGTGGCACACGCAGCGCAGTTCATTCGAGGAAAGAAATTGCGAAGGTGAGTACTACAAAGTAGATACTTGTGTGCAAGTGACAGCCACTTAGTGTTAGAGGTAGTCAAATGAATGGGCGGATGAGTCATGCAGAATCAATAAGGTGCTTTTTACAAGGCGGAGCCTGAACAGCAGGACTTGGCTAGCTAATGCACCGCATACATTGAGACGTGTGCCATACAGCGATGAGAACGTGTACAGTTTAGATTTTTAAAAATTCAGCTATGGCAAGCAAATGGTCCGTGTCTCGTACTAGCGTTATTTGATGACAGCCACACGCAGCTTTCCTATATAAGGCCAGAATACTCGTATATTAAAAAGTAGAATTTTAGGGCCAAGTAATGCACGTTTACGTGTGATACTTGGCGTTCGTAGATACATAGATTCTTAAGTACACTTCATAATCTATCGTATAATGACCGTATTATAGCGGCATTAATTTAATGCGGACACATCTATCTAGGCGAAAATTAGCGCAGGGACCAGATTTGCAACGACCTTACGGGGTGATCACTTGAAATTTTACGAGCACTTGTACCATAAAAGGTCACGTTTCAGACAATAAATAATATAGATATAAATGGTACACTCTTTCAACAAAATTGTACGTATAATCGTTAACGTTTTTTACCTCAGGAGATACTTTCACGTTTATCTTTATTAAAATTTTGATATAAATTTAAGACTGTCACTGTGTGGCATCGAGCAGAATAACTGTTCATGCCAGCATCAGAAAACCAACTACCTGCACATGCTTGGCTGAAACATATTGCACCACCAGTTCAGTAAAAGCCTCATGCTGGATCTGTCTTTTGTTTGTGGATAAAACAAATTCATTAACCACTGAGAGTACTCCCGGACTTAAGAATTTAAATCAGGGACTTAAGCAAGAACATTCGGTCTGCTCACCAGAATTCAAATTTGCAATATTGGTAAATCAGTATTATGGCTACATGTCATGGTAATTTATTTTGTCAAACTATTACAACTGTTTTTTTTTTCAACTAATCCGGGATTTAAGCTCATTGAAGCTCAAGCAGTGAGACATAGCGATTAGTTTATAACTGCTCGGTTAAACTTTCCCTTCCTTTTTTTATTTTAAAGTGTCGCAAATGTCCGGTATTCCATCATGGTAAAATAAATTTGTGTGCGCACTCTAGGGAAAACAAAAAAAGTCATTTTGATTTTTCAAGTTTTCTCAGACACCTGTCTCGCGACGTATAAGTTGATGGTTTAGGGTAACTCGCAAAGCAATTGCTTAAGTTGAGTTGCACGTCTGTTCGTTATATTACGCTGCATAAGATGGTCCATTTTTATGACGCAGGCACTCGACCGGAGCACTAGAGTAGGTATGGCACCACGCTGGACTGCTCGAAGAGCTCGCTGAGCAACAGAGCATCAGCGTTGCCGAGGTCACTTCGATCGTTCGCCGCGGGCTTCTCAGCATTGAAGGCCTGCACGACTTCATGCGGCTGGCTGGCGTCGTCCAGGTCAGCTTCGTGTGCGAGCCTCGCCAACACGATCGACTTCAACTGGACACGCTCAAAGAAGAATGCTGGAGGCTACTGCGCCATTACCTGGTGCTCGACGACGTATGACAGCCCTCAAAGCACCAAACCTGCACTTACGGGCCCTATATTCAGTCCCTCAAGAAAACTGCCCCGTAATAAAAGAGTTACTTTTGAAGTCCGTGTTTTACAATGTTCGGTGGCATTGGCATTCTTTCACACGTAGTGTGTAGTTCAGCATTCGCCATTTTCATGCAACTCGAGACAGCTGTTACGGTAGTTTCGGCGCAATACACTGAGTGTCGCGATGGCTACGCCTGTGAAATCCGTGATGCACAACGTGTTCGGTTACCCGAAGACGTATCCAAAGAATTTATGTTGAGCTTGTGGTCTCTCGGCAGTCAAGAATGAGCCTGTCAACGCTTGGTATGAGACCAGGAAGCTTGCAACTGAGGACGCCTCGAGCTCTCGGTGTGAAATTTCGAGAATATACGCGATCTCGAGCTTGACGTGTAACTTCGAGGAGGACCGCATATAAGATGGCACATTTTGATCACTACATGAGGTTCTCCCTCTTGACCATTTGTAGGATTTTCCGAACAATACCTCGTGAATCCTACTCCATTTAGCAAATTAACAAAGGTGCCTTTAAGTTTCGACATATAAAATCGATTTCTGGCTACGTCATTTTAGTTATAATTGTTGTGGTACGTTAAATCCTAGATGTTAATAATAGTAAAATCGTTATAGAAAACGCAAGCAGAATTCATTATTGTAGTTATGAATCCTGCACGAAATATTTTATGTTTACTAGAGTCGTATGATAGGGTATGAACGCACCAAAGTGATTTCCAGGATGGCCCGAGCTTCACAAGAAGAGAGTGCTCTGTGCAGGCAATGCGGTAGTCATGACAGGAAGATATTCCAGAGCGGTCGAAAGCAGTGTGAAGGAGAACGGTTACACATACTAACATTACGTAACAAGGGCAAACGGGGCATTTGCAGTTATCTTGAACGGAACTCCGCATGCGAATGCGTCAACGTTGGCATTCAATCAGGATTTCCCAATGCAACAACATCAGCGTGACTGCCGTGTTGTACTTCTACCAACTGCTTATCGGTTCTCTTACAGAAGTGTTTTTTTTTTCACTTGTATCTAATCATCTTGATATTTGTACACTCATATGCGCATGTTATCTAATTACAGCTTCAGCCCTGAACGAAGCCATTGAAGGAATACATTTAGATAGTAATGAATGCGGTGTTTGAACTTTCCCACAGTTTAGTTTGTGGAGCAGAAAATTTCTCCTGTGTCTGACAGACATGCATGATTTAAAGGTGGCCGCCCATTCCGAAACGAACACATGCTACAGCATGTGCTACCTTAAGGGCACGTTGTGGCTGTAAAGCAAGTTCGACAATATTTGAAGGGCGCAACTGCTCGTGGTTTACAGCGTTAAACCCATTAAAAAGAATGCAGCCATGTTAGAAAGCTTCACTGACACAAGCGCCTTTGAGTTTTATCAATACAGTTTCGTTGAGCAGAAATTAAAGCCCTCTAGTACTACCACGCAATAAAAAAATGCACCAAATGGTTGAATTAAACGCACCGGTGTGAAATATCGCTGTCGCATTCGACACTTGAGGGTGATTCTTGAAGGTCAGCTAATATATTTTTAGGTGCGAAGCAGCTTCTAGCGGAGGTCAATCCGATGTGAGGTGTTACCACACTTGCTGCACATGCCTGTGCCCTCCCTTTCTCTCTTCTTTCTAACGCCTTCTTCGCCTTCTCCCACCGGCGAAGGCCACCGGCGAAGGCAAAAAAAAAAAAAACGCTTTTTCAGTAGGAGTTGCTCAAAAGATTTCAAGCTGCATGTGCAGTCTAGCCGCACGCGATCTCCGACGCCAGCGTAGCTCTCACGTCTGCTTCCCCCTCCTGACGCGCTAAGCTCTCTCTGCGTGATGCCCGTTCTCGGGCCTCTTCGACCGGCTCCCAACTTTTCTATCTTTTTCTTCTTCTGTCACTAACCTGTGCTATTTTTTCTGTCTATTTTCCACTATTCTTTTTATCCCTACTTCTTCCCACTGTGCGGTGTCGTCCAAGAGGTGCATTTTTCCCCTTCTCAAGAACTTCTCATTAATTAGTGTGGCACCCACAACTTCACTGCGCATGCGCATTCCATCCCACTTTTCTCCCCTCTCATACGCTCCCCATGGAAGTGCGTTGCACGTTTCCGTCAGACAGGCAGCGTCTGCTTTGTTCTTAGCCTTTGATCGTCGGTCTTGGCGCGTTACACGTTTCCCTGAGAAGGAGCGCCCCTGATTTTGTTCGCACGGGTCGACATTCCATGTCTGTGGCGTGTGCGTTGAGGGACCGACTGTTTAACAGTGCAGTGCTGTACACACGGTCAACGTAATTTAGCGATCGTCACCGGCGGCCTTGGTCAGGCTGGTAGACGTTCTGAATGGTTATGCACCTGTTTAGGACGAGGTAGAAGAGTTTCTGTTGGTGTCGTTAACCATTTCTCAGCGGCAGCAAATCCACATATGGTTCTCTTTGGTGGAAAATGGTGAAAGTTTTTCAGCCGGGGTGACGGTGATGTTTTCATCGGTGTACGGCTATACGTCAGCACACTCTACTGCTTAGCTTTTACAGCAGATAGGGCTCAGAATATTCTAAAAAACAGTTCGAAATGGGCAGCGCTAAAAAAAGGTATGAATTAGGAAATGTAGAGTCATTAGCTTCAGCGACGGGTCGAGAGCAAGAATATCATTTTTTATTCTTTTATTTAGACAGACGGTTTATATTATTCAAATGATTGTGGTCACAATTTACAAGCACGAAAAAGGATGAAGACACAATTCGCACCAATACTTTCCAAACTAACGAGTCCGAACAGAAATAAGCTTACCTTTTTCACAATTGACGGCAGTTGGAAGAAGCGCCGAGCTTCTGACCGCTACAATCTTTTCATCAGAGATGAAAACAGCATTGTTTCGCTTCCTATTGGCTCTGCCTCCTGTTTCCGCCCATTTAATCATATATTTAAAGAGTAACTGCAGAGTAACTTCAAAATTCGGAAACATCGTTTTGCTCCCACGATGGTCGAATTACGCACAAGATCGCTTACCTTCCTTGTGGGCAAGAAGCGCTCTTTTTTAGATAACCAGGAGAAATTTGCTCACTGTGAGCAAATATTTGTTGGTGAATCTTTTGTCGCGCGTCGGTAAAAAGAACGGGTAAAGTAACCAAATGCTTTGGCTGGTACACGCATTGTATTGATGGGACTGGGTGGGGAGGATTTGTAATTGATTGATTTTTATGTCGGGTTTAACGTCCTAAAAGCATCATTCGATTATACGAGCCATCGTAGTGGAGGGCTACGAGAATTTCGACCACCTTGTGTTCTTTAACGTGCACACAAATCTTGGCACACGGGCCTACAACATTTCCACCTTCAACGTAAGTGCAGCCGCTTCAGCCGGGATTCAATCCCGCGACCTGCGAGTCAGCTTCCGAGTGCCTTAGTGGCTAGAGGGAGGATTTGTAGGCAATAGGACGCGTAATAGTAACCGTGTGCTTGCACCAAGGACACGCTGACGTACGCATCAGAAGCAAGTATTTTCCGGGAGCATTTGGTAGTAAAAGCGACGCGCTCATTTTGAAGTACTTTTGTACGCCGAATACTAGGGCTTTGGTGCCTAGCTTAAGATCTTTTGTTCCCTTTTGATATCCAAAGGCTGTAGGTTGTTAACAATCGTAAGATAACCGCAGTATTAACGTGTGTTGTCTTTTGTTTTCGCCAGACTTCGTGTTCTTCAGACGAACGCAGCTGCATCAAATTGTTCGCAAAAGTGATTATGAGGCGACGAGCCCATTGATGCTGCTCCTCCTGGTTGAGCAAAACTGCACGCGTGTAGCGCAGGCTGCTTCACAGACCGTTTCAAATATTCACCTTCAGGCCAATGCAGCAATAAATAAGGTGTCAGCTTGTAACAGACGACCGCAGCGATTGCAGTGTCACACAGCCGCTAAAGGTGTGCTATCGCGGAGCCTTGCCTTATGCGTTATGCTACACGCTGTTCTTATCCTTCAATACTCGTGGCTCACTGATCGCAGTGATAACAAGGACAAAAACATACACATTGGAAATGGTGTCATTGCGCGATTGCTCCCCTGTGCGGGTTCCGGCGGCTAACATCCTTTAGAATCGGCGCTAGTTGCCGCTAGAGGCACCAAAAGGGAAAGCACTCAGATAAGATGAAACAGCAGTGAACACGTGGCCTTATGTGAGGTGAACGAGAAAGCAAACGACCACTGTTTTCTCGCAACAGATATCTCTGTAAATACAGTGCCGAAATTCTACCTTGTGCTCTGGTCGCACATAATTGGAGTTTCGAGCCACATGTGTCAACACAACGGCACTTCTTCTGCTGGACAGCACAAAAAGTTTGCTCCCGCGAACACGACGATCGCTTCCTTCGCCGGCAGGTTTGGCTAATCTATGCGGCGTGCAGGTCGAGTGAGTTTCAGGACTATGGCTCTTAAAGGTGAATGAAGTGGTGTGAAGGTTCAAGAAGATGAAAAAAAGGAAGTTATCTCCCAGAGTGGGCGTGAACTATGCATTTAGGCCATCATCATCTCAGTATTTCGTTGCACGGCTCAGCACCAGACATTAGAGAGCGTTGTCCATGGAATGTTAGGGTAACCTATTTTAATCAGGCCCCCTGCCGGGGTGGTCTAGTGGATTAGGTACTGGGCTGCTCACCCGCAGGTCGCGGGATTGAATCCCCGCAACCGCGGCTGAATTGCAATAGAGGCATGGCAGCCCGCGTGCTCAGATCTTGGTGCAACCTAAAGAGCTCCTTGTGGTAGAAATTTTCGGAACCTTTCACTACGGCGTCTCCCATAATTATGTAGTAGTTTTGTGACAATAAACCACACATATCTATCAATAATTTAGCCAGGAATTTGTTCAGTTTCAATTGCCTCGCTTCTTGCAACTTGCGCTGCATGAAATATTTTTTGCACACCAAGCGGAAACCACTGTTTTAATTGTATTGCATGTGCAATAGTACGCTATTACTATTAAATGCGACTTTTACTAAAAGCACGTGCAAAGCAATTAATGAAGTAGATTTTCCCTCAGGGAATGTACATGTATTACACAAGAAGGACGAGAAGAATTGAGAACACGAGCTGTCACACAAGTGGCAAACACGTCTTTGTCAGTTCGTTATTGATTGCCGGTGGGCTGGTTTGGAAGCGTTGTAACGTGAAAATAAGTGACTCATTTTGTCCCGGTCGTTTTGCACAGTACCTATTTTTTTCTATCTAAATGAACAACATGCCTTGTAGAGCTACTTTTAAGAGGTATTATGTGCGACAACAACAACAACAATAGCAAGTGCGTTTGTTAAGCTTGCCACAGCACGTGCTTCAGTAACCACGTGTGCACTAGACATGGACAGAGATACTCCAACTAAAAAAAAAGTATTCCGGAATGCAGATATCGAAATCCAAGCGCTGGAAAGCATTAAATATAGATTCTGAGATACTTTGGCCTTGCTGTAACGCTATAATCTCGAAATACTTTTCATAAATAGTAAACATGTAGTCCTGATACAAGAATAGACTACTAAAGAAGGCTGATGGTCCACGAAGACATCCCTAGGCGCAGGATAACACTGCCATTTATTTTTCACTGCATTGAGCTTTGCAAGCCAGATCTGACATTGTTATCACTAGCGAGCACGAGTGAATAAAAATTTGTGTTCTTTTATTCCGTAGAGACAAGTCTGTGATTAGTGAGATGGTCGTTTCCTTAATTGTAATGAAGCTGCACCACTTTGCCAAAGGAGCTGTCATATACGGAACATTGATACGGCCTCAATACTGCCGCGGAATGACGAACGCTCGAGAAAAAATTGGCCCAAATCTATGTTTTACTGTAAATGTCGTTGAAAGACGATAGTCTTGCGTGTGGAGAGAGTGAACAAAACATTTATTTGATGTTCTGCGCAAGAAAATCGGTGAATGTTATTCTGAAGGCGCTTCGTTAGAGTGCCTCGAGCGTGTAGCGGAGGTGAACTAGTGCACCTAGTATGGATGGATGGATGGATGGATATGGCTGTACCCTTTAGATCGGGCGGTGTCTAGCGCCACCAAGCCGTAATACTTAATGAACAAAAAATAGATTTATTTATTTTTTCAAATAGTGAGGTTGAGGATTTCTTCTTTGCAGTGAAGGGTTTAATTTTCACTCGTGCCTTGACTTTAGTCACCAAACAGATAACCTCCTTCTAGTTAATTCTACCCGCTTAAAGTCTATTTTGCCTTTCCTGTGCCTAAACCCCAGTGCTTTGAAAATCTCTGCGCCATCATCCTGACCTATAGGGTGATGCCCTTTACAGAACATTATCAAGTGTTTGGCAGTTTCTTCTTCCTCTCCACACGCACTGCATACCGTATGTACCCCTTCGTATTTGGCCCGTTATGTCTTGGTTCGCAATACTCCCGTCCAGGCCTCAAAATGTAGAGAACCATCCCGAGTAATATCATAGATCCTTCGTTTGGCAATTTCCTGCTTAAAAGTTCGATAGATCTCTAGTGCGAACTTCTTAATCATGCCAATTCTCCACATTTTGGTCTCAGCTTCCTTCGCCTTCTTCTTAACCGATAATTCTTTTTGATTTGGCCCCTGCTGTTTTCTAATTATTTACCAGTCAATTTTCTGGTTCGCTTCCTTCATTTTGTATCGACATTCTTCATGTACAAGTGGCTGAATACCTTCCTAGCCAAACGCTCCTCCCCATTTCTCTTAATCGCTTCTCAAATTTTATCTTGCTGCTACCTTCCCTGTCTCAAATGATGTCCATCCCATATCACCTTGTACTCCCTGATTTGGTGTCTTCCCGTGAGCTCCTAAGGCAAGCCTACCTGATTTTACGTTCCTTAATTTCTAATCTTGCTTGATCTCCTGATCTCATGCGCAAGACCGCATTGCCGAACGTCAGACCAGGAACCATGACCCCTTTCCATACTCCTCTCACAACATCATACCTATTGTGATTCCACAGTGGCCTGTTTTTCATTAACGCTGTATTCCTTGTTACCTTTAGTCGTCACGTATATTTCGTGTTCCCTCAGGTACTCGGCCCCATTGCTTATCCATACGCCCAGATATTTGTATTTATCTGTTATCTCTAGCGTGACCTCCCGTATTCTAAGCTCATATACCTTCATTGTCATTAAAAATCTTGACTGCTGAATTTTCCTTACTGAATCTGAAATCAAACCTATTTCCCTCATTACCGCAGCTATCTACCAATCTCTGCAAATCTTCCTTGTTGTTGGCCATTAGCACTATATCACCTGCGTACATCAATGCTGATAGTGCCTGTTCAATGAGTTTTTCTTGTTTGACGAAAAACAGGTTGAAGCCCAGTCCACTTACCTCTAATTTGGCCGCTAATCCTTGTAGATACATCATGAATAATAAGGGTGACTGGAGGCACCCTGCATAAGCCCTAGTGTCACCTCTGCAGGCTTGGATACCTGATTTTCCCACTTTATAACTACCTTGTTACCGTTATAGATATCCTTTAATAGATTAGTGACTACAACTTCCACACCTAGTATGTCAATATTCTCCACAATTCCTCTTGCACCACGCTATCGTACGCTCCCTTGATATCCAAAAATGGTAGCCGCAGAAGCCTGTGTTCATTTTCTGCTATTTCGATGCACTGCGTGAGTGAGAACAGATTGTCTTCTAGCCTCCTGTGTTTCCGAAACCCATTCTGCAGTTCTCCCATCACCCCCTCATCCTCTATTCATGCCTGCAGTCTTTCCTTTATAATCTGCACCACCAGCGTGTAGACCACTGAAGTCACTCTTATAGGACGGTAGTTGTTTATGTCAGCTTTGTCCCCCTTTCTTTTATAGATCATGCTCATCCTGCTAAGTTTCCATTCAACGGGAACTTCGCCATCGAATATTATTTTGCTCACTGCCTCTCTCAAAGCCCGCTTAGACTTCGGACCTAACGTCTTTATCAGCATGATTGGAATGCCATCTGGGCCTGTTGATGTCCTACAAGGAACCCTTTTCTCGGCCCTTTCCCGCTCTCGTTGTGTAAATGGAGTCATTGCGCTACTTTATTCATCTTTGTCTATTGTGGTGCATAAAGCACTTCTTTGTTGAAATTTTTCTGTCACCCTTGCTCTCATATATTCAATAGCTTCATCCCCTTCTAGCCTAGCACCTTGAGCTGTAGTTATAAACCCCTGCTCTGGGCTCGTCTAATTTACTAAGGAGTTTAGATGGTTCCAAATTTTTGCAGCTGCTTTTGTATCTTTTATGTGTTGCTGCCAGCCACTGAGCTCCCTTTCTTCTAATCTTTTCATTGATCAGAAGGAATGCATCTCTTCTACAACATAAAAAGATTTCCCATTTTCTTTCAACATCATCTCTAGGTTCACCCCGCTGCTTAGCATGTCGGTGTTCCCTAAAGGCTTCCTGACGTTTTGCTATGGCTCTCTTAACTTCCTCACTCCACCAACATTTGCGTTTGTGTCTTCTTTTCCGGGGTGACTTGTCCCATGCCTTAGCTCTAGCTCAAAGCCCTTGCTCAGTCTAATTAGATTCGTGTATGTCCACGCTGTTTTATTGTCCTCAGCGATTAATTTCTCAATTTGTTTATTGGCTATTTCAATTTGCCTTTCTGAATAAAAGTTTTTTCCTGTAGTTGCTCATCTTGTCTCTTTCCCACTTTCACTGCTCTTCCAAAACTTACCTTGATACGTTTGTGATCACTATCAAAACTTCTGGAGCCACCTTCATCTATGTGTATTCCCCTGAGCTTATCATACACCCTATGTGACATCAGTGCGTAATCTATCGTCGACTGCAGCCTTCCTACCTCCCATGTTATTTGCCCTGCACACTACTCGGCACTGTTGCGAATGATCAAATCAAGCCTTTCACACATATCTATGATCATTTTTCCTGTCGGGTTGGGATACCCATCTATATCTTCTATGTGCGCATTCATATCTCCTGATATATTTATCTCGCACTCTCCTCCTAACTGCTGAATGTCCTTTGATATACACTTTACCATTGCCTGGTTTTCCTCTCCGGCCTTTGCTCCCGTGCACAAGTACATGAAACCAAGGAATGTTATTTGCCCTGCCACTTTCCCTTTTAGCCATAAACGTTCTCGCACTCCTGCCTGACCCTTTGCCAGTCTGTACTTTTATTAAAGAATGCCCCAATACCACCCCCTTTCTGCTGCCTTCTGTTCTATTACTATATTCCCGCGCGTAGTCCGGATTGTTAGGACTGTTTCAAGTCCCTAAGATGTGTTTCTACAAAGCCGTATAGCATCGGCCTCTCCTCTCTTAGCTGTTCTTCTATCTCTTTTCACTTCAGCCTGTTCCTACCACCCTGTATGTTACTATATACTATGTCTGAATATGCTCGGCACTCGTGCCTACGTGTATTTCTGCCCCGGACTCTACCTATCTTCGATACTAGTGCCACTTTGGAATCGTATCTGTCCATACCACCTGTTAAAGAGTCTTCCTGGTTGTTTTCCTCGTTACTAGCTATCCTGAACCCCGAAAGGCCCGCTTGCTTTGCAAAAGAGCTACTGCGCGTCCTGCAAATTGCCAACCCACCTAATGACCTAGCCGCCAATCAAAGTGATTTCTATCTCGTTGAAAGTCACCCAACCTATGCACCTCTCTGTTTATTTCAACAACCTCAAAGCCTTTTTCTCGACTCATCCGCCATATCTCTTGGTTTGCCTTGACAACCGCTCTTTGCAGGTTGCTATCACGCACCGGTACCTCCGGTCTCGTGCATATCACTACCTGTACCTGAGCAGAAGTGGCGCGCATGTCATGGACGCCTTTCGCCAGTGTGGTTGCTAGTCCTGCTCTATCTTCATTTAATACATCGTTTAAACCGGCTGAAATTATCGCGAGGTTTCGTCTATCAGCTGTAGTTTTGAGTTTTGCGCTCGCTTGCCTCATGACTGCTTCCAGCTTGTGTCCTGGGAACGCCCCTACTGCAACCCTCTTGTAACCTCTTACCCTCTCTTTGATGGCTTCTGTGCATCGATTTAAATTCGAGTTTCCGGCGACTATCACATGCTGTGACTTTTCAGCTGGGACGTCTTGCACCTGGAGGTTACTTGCACCTGTGACGCCGGCTGTTTTGTCCCCTCCCAGCCCCATCACTACTTCGCTGAAGCTGGACCTTGCGACAATGGAACCGGCTGAACCTGTTTTTTCCAAACTTGCTTGCCCTTTCTTCTCCACCGTTCTGGTTGCCTGTTCCTTACTGTTCTCTCCGTAGGCTGCTCCTTTATTCACCTTGGCTAGTGCTTCCTCGGCGGACTTCAGTCTTTCTCCCATTGCCCTCGTTTTCTCTTGCTCTGTCACCAACGTATTATCGAGCTCGGTGATTCTCATCAGCAGTTCACTCTGGGCAACCATCATTTTCTCCATTTTCTCCTCGACCTCACATTGCTACACTTCGCGTCAGCCTCTTCTCCATCCGCTTCTACACTTGGGTCCACTTTCAAACCCTGCCCACATTCTGAACACTTAACAGTCTTTTTATTCATGTTTTTTTCTGACACCAATTGTCCCTATGACTGGTCTCAGTCGATAATTACAAAACTCAAGCCCTGCCTTACGAAAAAGAGAAAGTCTAAGCTCTACTACAAAAATTTGCGTGTTCAATGTACGTGCACCTCCCCCATGGGGGGGGGGGCAAAAGAAAAAAAACAGAAGACAACAAAAAAACAAAATATCTAACGCACAAACTAATAAATACCTGGTGACTGACCCCCGAAAAAGCCGTACAATAAAATAAGTGCTACAAATATTTTAACTGGCAAGTTAAACACGAGCGCCATCTGGAGATTATCTTCGATACCATGGCGTGCACGACCGCGAAGACAGATGCGGCCAGTCTCGGAGGTGATAAGGTGTAAAATTAAAAGCAACGGGCAGGTACCACCACCATGTCGTCGTAGCAAAGCGTTGGAAACACCTTCTTGAGCATCGCGTTGCACTGTTAGCGCAACGCGACAAACGCTACAGTCCTGAGAGTTACTTGTGTGTGCCTGTTCTAGTATAAAGGCAGACATTCAAAACATAGACGTGTTGTTATGGTGCCTCAGATGTGCGCAATATTTGCTTTTTTTAATGGACAACCGCACAACTATGTACGCTAAACCTTGAGCAGTATTGGTGAGCGCTGCGAATGAGGTTGGCCGTTTGGTGCCGTTGGAGGTATCGTTAAGGCGTACAAACAGACAAATGTACCGACAGATGGACCAAAACTTTTCCGTCGAAGGTCCCCAAGAAAAAGTATTGTCTTTAATATGTAGGGGGCAGTGGCACTTGCCTTTACAGACCACGAATTTTGCTGGCAGGGTATTACAGTACTGCCTCCGCGAATGTCAGGGCTTCGGGACCTTTGCCGCATATGAAATTCTTGCTTTGTGGAACCCTTCGGCGCCCCTAAGATAGTGGTAACATACCTTTGCTTGGCTTAGCAACGGTTTTCTGTTTCCCCTTGAGAACATGTCACCTAATTTCTGAAAGAAAGGTAATGAGGTAGCTCCAACCTGCGCAGTATCGCGATATGTTCGATACATCACAAACGCATTTCACTACTGAGATGCAGATACAATTTTTTTTTCAAAATGAAATGTGTCCCGATTCAGAAATACAGAGATTGAGAATTATCCCTTATGCACTATCTTAGGTGCCATCGCTATACCAGGGTATTCCGATATTACCCAGTCATGGCATACCCACACACATAAGAAACGTTCGCTGAAGCTCTTGAGCGTTCGTAACGACATCAGCGTCTGAAGGATGTAAGTATGTATAGATCGCAATAGATATGTCGGATACACTTTGTGCACAGAACCAGAATTCATTCCAAACTTCAACCATTGAAAGCATTCCTGTAGGAATATTTTGGCGATTCCTGGTGCTGATACATTCCTGAAGTCGACTGACCGATGGCAACAACCTTTGAAAAATAAAAAAATAATTCATTAAAGTAAGTCGATGAAGTTATGTAGAAGTTGTAAGCGTCAGCACTTTGATAACGTTGAAGCACCTCTGAAGTTGATTGATTGATTGATTAGTGGGGTTTAACGTCCCAAAACTACCATTTGATTATGAGAGACGCCGTATTGGAGGGCTCCGGAAATTTAGACCACCTGGGGTTCTTTAACGTGCACCCAAATCTGAGTACACGGGCCTACAACATTTCCGCCTCCATCGGAAATGCAGCCGCCACAGCCGGGATTTGAACCAGCACCTCTGAAGTGTGACGATGATAATGATATGTGGGGTTTAACGTCGCAAAACCACCACATCATTATGAGACACGCTGTAGTGGAGGGCTTGGGATATTTCGACCACCTGCAGTTTTTCAACGTGCAACCAAATCTGAGCACACTGGCCTACAGCATTTCCGCCTCCATCGGAAATGCAGCTGTGTCCCCCGGGATTCGATCCCCTGACCTGCGGGTCAGCAGCCGAGTATCTAGCCACTAGGCAACCATGGCGGGGCGTTACTCTGAAGAGTCCCATTTTGGGTAGAAAAGTGGCTGTGCTGGATATAATTTAAGTGATTGTCGAAGGAGAAGCTAAAGAATAAATGAAAGCTATTTATACAGCAACAATTAGCGCCCTGAATTGTTCATGTGGAATGGGCGTGATTCTAAGCTTATACTTTCTTATTTGCGCCGGAACACTAATATATTGTAAAGACCTGATGCAAGGGAAAAACATTCCGGCACCCAATAGTTTAATGCATCACAACTGTATCCTTTGTTGAAGGAGAGAAAAACATGAACAAAACTACTCAGAAGCACGTGCGCGTGAAGTTCTTGCTATAAACGCGTATACGGAGGGCGGCCAGCATTTGATTGATAGATAAAATAAATCAATGAAGTTTCAATAATGCTTCTCTCGGTGGGATTCTAATTATCAGGTCAAGCGCTGGCGGGTGGCAAAAAGGGCTGAATACTACTGGCAAAGGCTGCGTCTGAGCTCGACGCTGTCTTAAGGATGAGAAGGCAGATAATGAAACATTTATCGATAATACATAAGTCGCTAGTAGTTGGACCTTCCACTCCTGAATACCATTGGCTCTTGCCTCATGCAATCTGGGCTTGGTCGACCAGGACCTGTTGCTGCACAACGTCAAAGCTGGACAGGGTCGCCTGTCAATCGACTATTCTACGATTATTATCCGACGATATATTGAGATCGTTGTGGCACTGCCAGAGCATATGAAAAGAAGTGGCCGTCAGAGGACAGAATTTACACTGCGGATTCTATACACAGAAGGGTCTATCTTCGACAATACATAAGAAATTTGAAAGTATGACGAATATAATTGTCCAAACGCGATCAGTGCTGTCTTGTGCAATGTAAGATCAGGGGGGGGTAGGGTGCGTATACTCAGCCTGATGTGTTGCATGGTATCTCTAAAGGAAAAGAAGGGCTGGGGATAATCATGGTCAGCTCACTCTCAACAACGTTGGCCCTACAGTGGACCTCGCATAGCCACCGTAGAACTAAACGAGTCCTCTCTTTGTCTGCTACTTTTAGGCGTTATACTTTTAATCTTCCTCTCAATTCATTTTCTCAAATAATAATAATTGTCACCAGAAATAGTGTTTTTTTTTACAGATCGGTGACTGCCTTGTGAACTCCAGCTATAACATATTTGCATCGACTATTGAGTGATTGAACATATATAAGCAGCAGTTGAGTAAGGGCACCGTTCAGTATTATTTTACTATATAATTAGCCACTCTGTTATAAATAGATCTTAAAGATTCGTAGGTCTGATTTGGAACATTTCAAAGCGCACAAATCCCTCAGTGTAGGGTTAGGAAAGATCTACCTTGGAGAATCACATTATTCAAATTTCAGGTGATATGTGCAAAACTACAAATTGATTCCCGAAAACTTGCGAGATTGTGACGAGGGGGTTATAGGGCTGTTATAATGTTCATCATTTTATTCCAAACTTTCATACTCCGTACATGCGTTGGACACTACGTACGCTGAGAAATACAGTATAGACTGATTATACTACTAAAAGGTGCACACTCAGAATTTTTGAAATTTATTCCAGAGAACCGCAACACTTTAGTTCTGAAACATTGTTTATTAGGCATTACTTGCTAAAGGCTTGTCAGACCAATTATTAGAAGTTATTTTGATAGGTAAAAGTTAACAACATGGTTCTTGCCCTGTTGGCGTTCTTGGCTTCTACAGCGTATATACACAGATATATATAAGAGTTGAAGTTCTTTGTGTTATATTGTGATGATGCTTTCATTTGCGTTATCATTTCATGTGCATAAACTTCGGTATTAAGCATTTATTCAGGTATACAAGTTATTCTATTCTTACCGTATAAACAAAATTACACAGCTACGCAAGTGGGTAATCATGCAATTTTATATATATAAATAGTTCAGTCGTTTCAATAAAATTTTATGCTTTTTTGCCTGATCGGGAGAAAAACAATAATTAAACTTTTTCCGTTTTACGTACGTTATTTCTCTCATAAACCTTAAATGCTGAAAATTTCCTACTAAATCGTGTAATCAATTCTAGACCGCTTCTCCTCTGTGAGTATGAACCATCCATATCATCATCATCATCCCCAATTACTACCCAACGAGCCAATCTTCAGCAGCGGGCGTGAGTCGCAGTGTTCAGACGAGCAAGAAGAAGAACTCACCAGGTCCAGTGAGTTGGATGTTTTTTTTCCTCTCGACTATCGTCACGTATTTCTAATTGGAGACTTAAGCTATGTTCACACTACGGTCGTAAGGTGTCGATTTTTCATAACACGCGTAAGCGGAAGCACAACAAGCGTATGCGTCTAGTTCAGACTGTGAACGTAAAGGTACCAACGTTCGCAACGAACGCATAAATCGTGGGTGAGAGTGTTAAAGGCTAGGCAACTTTTACGACTACGATACTACGACCGTTACGACACAGCCAATGACCGATCAGCTTTTGGTTTTCAACAACCGGTCACGAGACCTGACGGGACTTCCGTCCTCCCGGCTGCAGCAGCATCGCGGAGGAGATGGCGGTAGCTGCCGGCGCGGGAAGTGCTACTTCGCCATTCCGCGGTCACGATTGGGTTGGCTTTGTTTGCTCGCAACGTGCGTAAAAAGTTGTTCCGCGCTGCCTGCCGTCTTGGGGCGATTGAATACACGACTATAAGCTCAATTTTAGCGTGAATCTCTTCCAACTCGGCCAGCGCTCGCGTGTTGATGGGAGTCATATTGGACCGCTAGTGACGTCGATTCTACAGCGACAAATATGATAGGCCTATCTTAAAAATCGTAATGTACGTAGCTGTAAATGTGAACAAAGGTATCGGCATAACTGCGGTAACGCTTTTTATAGCCGTTGCGTTCGATACGCCGAACGAGCTGTTACGCACGTTATGACCGTAGTGTGAACATAGCATAGCTGTGTGATAAATACGCGAAGTTATGTGCATTGTCCTAGCTGGGGTCGGCCTGCTTGGAAATCAAGTGAGCTGCTACGCCATGTCCAGCATTTCTCATTGCTGGTACTGTCGTGTACGAAAATACTTTTGTGTTGACATGGCACCGCAGACTATCCTCCAGCAGACTCAACCAGGCTTATATTCAACGTTCTTTGACCATCATCTTTGACCATCTGTGGCCATCATCCGATTCTCTTAGAACTCAAACTTCATTTTCTTTGTCGGAGGTGTCATGGCGTATTGATGTTCGCGTTCTGCAGGAAGCGTGCTCCCTGTCAGATTTTTCGATTGCGATTATGACTGCCTGTGTGTGGCTCATATGATGAGGATTCGCTTAAAACGCAGTGGCGCCTGCTGTGCTCAGTTGAAGGGCTTTCATTTTGTCGTCACGTATTGGAGGAGCAGGCCAATATTCCAGCAAAGTTACGCATCGCTTTGCGCGACGAAACTCCGTCTCCCCCAATGCGAGCTTCACAGCATGAACTACGTGAGCGTTTCTAGCATTTGATTGCAACCTACTCTCTGGCGGTGGCTTCATGGCGTTGTAGACACAACACCTGTGGAAATCCTGGGGTGCTATGCTACGCGCGAGGCAATCGGTTTTTCGGCAGTCACAGCCATCTATTTCTACGACCACAAAGATACCAACTGCGCAGGTGCTTTCTACGCGTGACAGATCTGTTTTCTTGGCCGAACCTGACGTCTTGCCAGGACTTGACTACTTGTTTACACGTTGCTTCCAGCTACATCCCGTGCTCAGTAAGTTTTCAACTCGAAATCTGCGGCCACCTAGACGGAAAACGCTGTTCAATAAAAAAAACGCACGATAGCAGGAGCACTTGAGCACATGACTTCAGCTGCATTAGTTGTACAAACTCCGCAGTAGTACCTGCTTTGTATAGAATCCAGTGCCGATTCTCGAACAACATTGCAGTTGCGCAGGCAACTATCGCTTATCAAGCATCTGGCTACCGTGACAATCACAATAATTGTGCGCCAATTCAATAACGCCTATACGAGCAACTCGCCGTTATGAATCACTTGTTGAGGGCAATCATAGTATTTATTTAATATAAACGATTTCCCATACGCTAAAGTAGTTCGAGTGAATCATACTTCATCAAGATATTTGCGGTAAAACATGAGTGCGGGCTGGATAAAATATCAAAACAATCTGTTTGTTGTTATTTCAGTATTATTTGTACCAACTAAGAGCCCCAATGGCGCCATATTTATCTGCTGTTACCTTGGGGTATACAATATACATCACTGCTGATAAATATATGGTGTTAATTAGCTACAGCAACATCAGTGGTAATCGCAGTTAAGGGTGGAATCGCGAGCTAAGGAGGGAACGCATGACAGCTACGGTTTCTGCATTTAGTTTACTTTTACTTCTATATCTATTCACTTCTTGCGCTAATAATGTTTTGGTATCCATCAAAACGTTCAACCTACATTGTTTGAAATATTAATGCGCACGTTTATTAGCTTCCAAGCAGCACGAGTCTTCTGACACTGGAACAGCAGTTGTTTGTCTTCTCTCTCTTACGCAGGCTAAGTTGAGCACCCAGCAGTGAAATACTGAGACAGAAAATGGCAGCAGCGGGTGGCTCCAACCTCACCTTAGAAGGAAGAAGAAGTTTCCTGGAAAGTTCATTGATACATAAAGTAATTGATAGCATTTCGCCTTGCACAGCCACTACTGAGAGCACTTGTCAGCTTGTCGAACATCTCTCCAGGTTGAACAAGATCCTCTTTTGGGCTAAAATTGAATTGAGAGAGACGCCGGAAACGTGTGGACAGCTGTCTCTCACCAGTTTTGTTGACAAGGGTATCCGCATTCAGAGCGACGCGAAAAAGACAAGACAAGCGATATCCCTGTTTCTTTGGCTGATCAAGGCACATGCATGCATAGATCACGTGGAGATTCATTACGACGGGCTTTATGAATACCAACCACAAATTTTCGACGTACTCAATAGTAGGCGTTTGGTTAAGCCAATCCGAGTTCATTTCAGAGCTTCTGTGTTGAACAAAAACGTCGATGACGCCTTGTGTTCGATGGAAAGCTTGGAAGTACTTCATTTTTTAGCTATGTCGTCATGCGACAAACTACAGTTTTCACTGCCGAACGTCATTCGTACTCATTTATCACTGACTACACTCAGGATTGGCGCGTTGTGCCTGAGAGGCAGTAGGGCCAAATGCCTCGTCGCTGCTTTGAAAGAAAATAGTACGCTCAAAGAGCTGTCAATCCATGGTTCGGTGGTATGCGAAGCCGGACTAGGTGTGTTCGCAGAATACTTGAAGACTAACACCTCACTAACCACCCTCAGTGTAAACGCCGATTATATCACCAGAAGAAATTGCTTCAAATGGATTGCGGAAGGGCTGCTCCTAAACGAAGCAATCGAGAACCTAACTCTGACCAACGTTGTTTTCGATCAAGTGAATACTCAACTGGCGGCGCACATCTTTAGTGAAAATAAAACCATGCGGAGTTTTAACGCTGTGTATTGCGCTCAAGACTTATCTCTTCAGCCAGGCACCGCTTACAACTTGTGGCAATCCCCGCTTTCCAACAACAACACGCTGGAAGAACTCAACCTGCCCTTTTCGATCTGAAAGCCAGAGCAGTGGGCCGATTTTTTCTGTACTGCTGCTGGAAAGGCAAGTTTGAAAAAAATAATTGTTTTTGTGCCCTACACCACTTATTTCCACCTTCCAGCGTTGTGCAAAGTGTGAAAAGAAAGCGGAGCCGAAGAGAAGGTATCGCTAGGTACATACCTTGTTCGTCACAACATGGACTTGATATTCTCAAAGGCATTTTCGATTGTGGAAATTTTATGCCACGGCAGTCAATTGGCTCAGATCATTCGCCTATTGCCGCCGTTTACCCATATAACTTCAATACGGTTGCGCATCATACTGGGAAATCTACCTCTGGCTTCGTCCGTGGCCTCGTACCTCCAAGCTACGACTCGCTACAGAAGCTTCTTCTCACCTTGTACTTCGATGAAGGTGACACGGAAGAAAATGCGAAGACATCTTGGACAGAGATAGTTGGTGCCCTATCTCTGAATAGGAGCGTCAAGAATCTAGAAGTATGCGTCGATTCGTATTCCGACGACCGTTGCGATGAAAGTACCGTCATCACTGAGCTTTATCGACACCAAATAAAGAGGCTTGCAGAAGTGATGCGGCACAGTACCACCATACGAAGAATAAATTTCGACTCAAGACATTCGCTCAAGGTCGCCACCTTTCTGCGTTCTTTCTCCGAGAATGTCACTGACAACTACATACTTGTTGGTATCAACTTCTCCGGAACGCTGAACAGAGAATCCACGCAAGACTGTTTTAAAGTATGGGACACTGTGCGTCGAAACTGCGGCATCGTGGCACACGCAGCGCAGTTCATTCGAGGAAAGAAATTGCGAAGGTGAGTACCACAAAGTAGATACTTGTGTGCAAGTGACAGGCACTTAGTGTTGGAGGTAGTCAAACGAATGGGCGGTTGTGTCTTGCGGAATCAATAAGGCGCTTTTCGCAAGGCGGAGCCTGAACAGGAGGTCTTGGGCAGGTAATCCACCGTATACGTCGAGACGTGTGCCAAACAGCGATGAGAATGTGTACAGTTCAGCTTTTTATAAAAACTTAGCCATGGCAAGCAAATGGCCCATGTCTCGTACTAGCGTTATGTGGTGACAGCCACACGCAGCTTTCCTATATAAGCCCAGAGTACTCGTGGTTTAAAAGTGGAACTGAAGGGCCAAGTAATGCACGCATATGTGCAACACTTGGCGTTCATAGAGACCTAGACTTTTAAGTACACTCAATATTCTATAGTCTAATGTCCGTATTATAGCTGCATAGATTGGATGCAGACACTTCCATGTAGGCGAAAATTAGCGCAGGGACCAGATTTGCAACGACCTTACGGGGTTATCACATGCAATTTTTATAAGCACTTGTACCATAAAGTTTCACGTTTCGATTCATAAGTACCATTGACATCAATGTAACCCTGCTTAAACAAAATCGTACGTATATTGGCTAACTTTTTTAACTCAGGATATACTTTAACGTTGATCTTCACTGTGAGGCATCGAGCAGAATAACTGTTCATGCCGGCATCAGAAAACCAACTACCTCTACATGCTTGGCTCAATTACTCTGCACCACCTGTTTAATAAAACTCTAATGCTGGATCTGTCGTTTGATGGTGGCTAAAACAAATTCATTCATCACTGTAAGTACTCCCGGACTTAAGAATCTAGATCAGGGACTTGAGCAAGAGCATTCGTTCTGCTCACAAAAACTCCTATTTGCAATATTGTTATATGAGTATAATGGCTACGTGTCTTTATAAGTGAGCATGTGAAACTATTACTATTGTTTTTTTCTCGAAACTAATCCAGGATTTGAGCTTCGGGTTTAAGCTGAAGCAGTAAGACATACCGATTAGTTTATAACTACTCATTCAAGATTCCCCTCCCTCTTTTTTTGTTTTGAAGTGTCGCTCTTGTACGGTATTCTGTCATACTAAAATAAATTTGTGTGTAGCGCACTCTAAGAAAAATCAAAAGGTCGCTTTGATTTTTGAATTTTTGTCAGACTCCTGTCTCGCGACGTATGAGATGATGGTTTAGGGTAACTAGCAAAGCAATTGCTTAAATTGAGTTGCGCGTCTGCTCATTAAATTACGCAGCATAAGAAAGTCCATTTTTATGACGCAGGCACTCGGCCGGAGCACTAGAGCAGGTATGGCGCCACGTTGGACTGCTCGAAGAGCTCGCTAAACAACAGAGCATGAGTGTTGCCGAGGTCACTTCGATCGTTCACCGCGGGCTTCCCAGCTTTGAAGGCCTGCACGACTTCATGCGACTGGCCGGCGTCGTCCAGGAACGCGTCGTGTACGAGCCTCGCCGACAAGATCGACCTCAACTGGACACGCTCAACGAAGACTGCTGGAGGCTAGTGCGCCGTTACCTGGTGCTCGACGACGTGCGACAGCCCTCAAAGCACCACAGCTGCACCGCCAGGCCCTATATTCTGCCTTTCAAGAAAACTGCCCCGTAACAAAAAAGTTACTCTTGAAATCCGTGTCTTACAATGTGTGGTGGCACTGGCTTTCTTTCACACGTAGTCTGTAGTTCAGCATTCGCCATATTTATGCAACTCGAGACAGCTGTTATGGTAGTTTTGGCGCAATACACTGAGTGTCGCGGTGGGTACGCCTGTGAAGTCCCTGATGCACAACGTGTTTGGTTAACCGAAGATGTATCCAAAGAATTTCTATTGAGCTTCTCGTCTCTCGGCAGTCAAGAATGAGCCTGTCAATGCTTGGTATAAGACCAAAAAGCTTGCAACTGAGGACGCCTCGAGCTCTGGGTGTAAAATTTTGAGAATATACGTGATCTTGAGCTTGACGTGTAACTTCGAGGAGCAACGAATATCGGTCAACACAATTTGATCTCAACATGGGGTTCTTATTGACCATATGTAGGATTTTCCGAACAATACGTTGCAAATACTATTCCGTTGAGCGAATTCACAAAGGTGCCTTTAATTTTCGAATTTTTATATAATAAACTTCTTGTTACATCGATTTCGTTATCTTTGTTTTGGTACGTTAAGCCCAGCATATTAGTAATAATAAATCGTTTTAAAGAAGCAAGCACAATTCATTATAGTAGTTATGAGTCCTTCACAAAATATTGTATCATTACTGTGTCATATGATAAGCTATGAATGCACCAAAGTGATTTGCAGGATGGCCCGCGCTTCACAGGAACACGAGAGTGCTCTGTGCAGGCGATGTGGTGGTCATGACGGGAAGATATTCTTGAGCGCGTGAAAGTAGTGCAAAGGAAAACGGTTACACATACTACCATGACGTAACAAGGGCAAACGGGGCATTTGCAGTTGTCTTGAACGGAACACCGCATGCGAAGGTGTGAACGTTGGCATTCAAGCAGCATTTCAACAGTGCAACGACATCAGCGTGATTGCCGTATTATATTTCTACAAACTGATTATTGGGTTTCTTACAGAAGTGTTTTTTTTTCCACGTGTATCTAATCATCTTGATATTTGTACACTCATCAGCGCGTGTTATCTAATTACAGCTTGAGCCCTGAACGAAGCCATTGAAGGAATACAATTACATTGTAATGAATGCGGTGTTGCACCTCTCCCAGGTTTTTGTTGCCGGAGCGAAAAAAAGATATATCCTGTGTATGAGAGACATGCATGGTTTAAAGGTGGCCAGCCATTCCGAAAGGTCCACATGCTACGGCACGTATTTCCATAAGGCCACGTTGTGGGTGCATAGCAAGTTCGAAAACATTTGAAGGCCACAACTGCTTGTGCCTTAAACCCATTCTAGAGAATGCAGCCATATTAGAAAGTTTCACTGACACAAGCGCCTTTCAGTTTCATCAAGTAGAATTCGGTTGTTCACAATTTAAGACCCTCTTGTAATACCACGCAATCAAAAGTATGCACTTAATTGGTGAAATAAACGCACCGGGGTGAAATATCGCTGTCGCAATCGACACTTGAGGGTGATTCTTGAAGGTCCTCTAATATATTTTTAGATGTAAAGCAGCTTCTAGCGGAGTCCAATCTGATGTGGTGGTGGTGGTAGTGGTTAGAAGATGAGAAAAAGGCACCTAATTTCTGCAGCCCGGTCAGGAGCACGGCGCAGTGCCTGGATGTGAGGCGTTACCACGCTTGCTGCACATGCCTGTGCCCTCGCTTTCTCTCTTCTCTCTAGCACCTTCCTCGCCTTCTCCCGAGCCGCCAGCAAGACAACAAAACGCTTTTTCAGTAGGAGTTGCTCAAAAGATTTCAAGCTACACAGTCGACCCGCCCGCGATCTCCGAGGCCAGCGTTGCTCTCACTTACTGGTTCGCCCTCCTCGTCCTCCTGACGCCGCTAAGCGCTCTCTGCGTGATGTCCCGTTCTCGGACCTCTTTGACCGGCTCCCAACTTTTCTATCTTTTTCTTCTTTTGTCGGTTACCTGTCCTATTTTTAAAGTCTCTTTTCCACTATTTTTTATGCCTGCTTCTCCCCACCCCATAAAGGCACTGAGCGGTGTCACCCAAGAGGTGCATTTTTCCCCTTCTCAAGAACCTGCCATTCATTAGTGTGGCGTCCACAACTTCACTGCGCATGCGCATTTCACCCTCTTTCTCTGCCCTCTTCTACGCTCCCCATGAAAGCACGTTACACGTTTCCGTCAGACAGGCAGCGTCTGATTTGTTCGTAGCCGTTCATCGTCGGTCTTGGAGCGTTCCACGTTTCCCTGAGAAGTAGCACCCCTGCTTTTGTTCGCACGAGTCGACGTTCGATGTCTCTGGCGTGTGCGTTGAGGGGCCGACTGTTTAACACTGAAGTGCTGTACACACGGTCAACGTAGTTCAGTGATCGTCACCGGCAGCCTTAGTCAGGCTGCAGTTCTGAATGGTTGTGCACCTGTTTAGGACGGGGTAGACGAGTTTCTGTCGGTGTCTTTAACCCTCTTTAAGTGGCATCAAATCCACATATGGTTCCCTTCAGTGGGAAATATTGGCGCATTTTTTTAGCCAGCGTCACGGAGAGGGTTTCGTCGGTGTACGGCTACACGTCAGCAAACTGTACTGCTCAGCGTTTACAGCAGATAGGGCTCAGATTATACTTCAAAACAGTTCGTAATGGGCAGCGCTAAAAAGAAGTATGCATTGGGAAATGTAGAGTCATTAGATATAGCAATAGGTCTAGCTCAAGAATATCATTTTTATTCTTTTATTTAGACAGACGGTTTATATTATTGAAACAATTAAGGTCATAACTTGCAAGCACGAAAAAGGAAAAAGGCAAAATTTGTAACAACGTTTTCCATACTACCGAGTCTGAACTTAAATAAGTTTATATTTTTCACAACTGGGAGCCGTTGGAAGAAGCGGCAAGCCTCTGCCAGTTACCATCTTTTTATCAGTGACAAAAAGAGCATTGTTTACCTTCATATTGACTCTGCCTCATGCTCCCGTTCATTGAATCTTATTTTTGAGGAGTAACTGCACAGTAACTTCAATATTCGAAAAGATCATTTTCCTCCCGGAATGGACAAGCTACGCTCCAAGACGCTTGCCTCCCATGTGGGCAAGAAAGGCCTTTTTTCTTTTAACCAGCAGAAATTTTCTCACTGTGAGCAAATTTTTATTGGTGAATCATTTGTCCCGCGTCGTTAAAAAGAACGTGTAAAATGACCAAATTTTTTGGATGGTGCACACGTTGTACTGATAACATTGAGAGGATAATTTCAAGGATATAAGACGTGTATCGGCCAGTGTGTGCTTGCACCAAGGACATGCCGACGTACGCATCCGAACAAGTATTTTCGGGAAGCGTTTTGTAGGAAAAGCAACGCACTCATTTTGAAGTATTTCTGTTCACCGAATACTGTGGCTTTGGGGCTCCGCTTATGACGTTTTTGTTCCCGTTTTCTTTTAAAAGGCGGTCGTTTGTTACCGGTCGCAAGATAATCGTAGTATTAGCACGTGTTCTTTTTTTTTCACGCCAGGCTTCGTGCTTCATCGGGCAAACTCGGCTCCATCGAATTCTTGGCAAAAGCGATGGTGAGGTGACGTGCCTGTTGATTCAGCGCCTATTGGGCAGCAAAACCGCACGCGTGTAGCACAGGCGGCTTCACAAAATGTACTAAAATATTCACCTTCGGGCCAACGCAGCAATAAAAACTGGCAGCATATCCACGGAGTGAATGATGGAGAGTGGGCCGAAGCATCCGT
Source organism: Rhipicephalus microplus (assembly GCF_043290135.1). Taxonomy (NCBI): domain Eukaryota; kingdom Metazoa; phylum Arthropoda; class Arachnida; order Ixodida; family Ixodidae; genus Rhipicephalus; species Rhipicephalus microplus. The sequence continues at coordinate 323,177,269 of NC_134710.1, forward strand.
CTGTCTATTCGTTTTTGCTTCTGTCCGTCCATGCGTCCGTCTGTGTGACCGTCCGTGCGTTCATTCACCCATCCGTGCATGCGTCTGTCCGTGCGTCCGCACGTCCATCTGTGCGTCCGTCCCTGCGTTCGTCCATGCATCCGCCCCTGCGTCCGTCCATGCGTCAATCCGTCCGTGCAGCCATCCTTGCGTTCATCCATGCATCTGTCTGTGCGTCCGTTCGTCCATCTGTTCAACACTCCAAGTAGCACCATCTCGCATCTTTTCATCATATATTCCGCATATGCACCGCCATCCAGCGGACATTCCAAGGACTAAACGAGAGGGGGCACACACACATTTTCATACGGCTTGCACTTCGTGTCTAATTTCCACCTTTAACCACCTCGAGTTCATGGTATATACTAGTTCACTGTTTTTAGGGCACTGCGGCCCAACGCTCGATAATTCCTTCTAAAACCAAGGAGGTTATGCCCAGCGAGTAAAACGTAGCAAACCTTTCTTGTCCCATAGTGCTCAATGTACATGCCAATGGCTGCTAAGGGGTAATGAGAGACAGGAGAATTCGGATTTTAGTTAACGCGTACGCTGCAAATTTTTTTTTGTTCAACAACGCACAGAAAAAATCTCTCACCGGCTCCACCTTGGAGGTCAAAATGTATGACTGATTATACACTACGACTACAACAACGACTACAAAGGACGAACAGGTTCCGCTATAAGGAGCTTCGCCCCTAAAAAGGTGGCGGCTTGCAACAGACGACCGCACCGATTGCAATGTCAGGGCCGCTGCAGGGGTGCTATCGCGGAGTCATGCCTTATGCGTTATGCTATACGCTATTCTTATCCTTCAATACTCGTGGCTATCTGATCGCATTTATAAAGCGGACGAAAAACATTACTTGAGAAAAGGCGTCGTTCTGCGATTGCTCCCTTGTGCGACTGCGGGCAGCTAACATCCTATGAAATCTGCGATAGTTGCCGCTAGTGCCACCTAAAGGTAAAGACACTCAGATAATATGAAAAAGCAGTGAAGACGTGGCCTTATGTGAGGTGAACGAGGAAGCAAACGACCACTGTTTGCCCGCTACAGATATCTCTGCTAAATACAGTGCTGGAATATACCGCCTCCTGTTCTGGTCGCACATGAATTAGACTTTTGAGCCACCCGTGTCAAAGCAACGGCATTTCTTCTGCTGGCCAGCATAAAAAGTTTGTTCTACGACAACGATGATCCTTTCGTAGGGAGGTACGGCTACACTATACGGCCTGCAGGTCAAGTGAGTTTCACGACTATGGCTCCTGTAGGTGAAGGAAGTGGTGTAGAGGTTGAAGAAGACAAAAAAGACGAAATTACCTCCCCGAGTCGGTGTGAGCTATGCATTTAGGCCATCATCAACCCCCTATTTGGTTGGACGGCTCAACATAAGACATTAGTGGGTGTTGTCCATGGAATGTTAAGGCATCCTATTTTAGTCAGGTCTCGTGCCGTGGTGGCATAGGTACTCGGCTGCTGAACAGTAGGTCGCGGGATCGGATCCCGGCTGCGGCGGCTGAATTTCAATTGAGGCGTGGCAGCCCACGTACTTAAATTTGCGTGCACTTAAAGCGCCCCAGGTGGTCGAACTCATCACTACGGCATCTCTCATAATCATGTAGTCGTTTTGAACAAATAAACCACACATATCTATCATTATTTTAGCCAGGAGTTTGTTCAGTTTTAAGTGCATTGCTTCTTGCAACTTGTCACTGCATGAAATATTTTTGTGTACACCAAGATGAAACCACTGTTTTAATTCTATTGCGTGTGCGAAAGTACGCTAATACTAATAATTGCAACTTTTCCAAAAAGCACGTGCGAAGCAATGGATGAACTGGATTTTCCCTCAGGGAACGTACATGTATGACACAAGTAGGACGAGAAGAAGTGAGAACATGAACTGTCACACAAGTGGCAAACAGGTCTTTGTCAGTTAGTTAATTATTGTCGGTGGGCTGGTTTGGAAGCGTTGTAACGTTAAAAAAGAGTTTCTTCATGTCGTACCGGTCGTTTTGCGCAATACTTTTTTTTCTCATCTAACTCAGCAACATGCGTCGTAGAGCTACTTTCACGAGGTACTATGTGCGACCACACCAAACAAAATGCGCTTTTTATGCTTGACGACAGCACGCGCTTCTGTAACCACGTGTACACCTGGACAGAGATTCTCCAACTCAGAAAAGTATTCCAGAATGCAGATATCGAAATGATGATCATGATGATGATGATGATGATATGTGGGGTTTAACGTCCCAAAATCACCATATGATTATAAGAGATGCCGTAGTATAGAGCTCCGGAAATTTCGACCACCTAGGTTTTCTCAACGTGCACCGAAATATGAGCACACGGGCCTACAACATTTCCGCCTCCATTGGAAATGCAGCCGCTGCAGCTGGGACGTAACGACATGAGCTTCTGAAAGGATGTAACGTTTAGAGCGCTCTCAAAATGCGGAGTTCTCTTTAAGCACAGAATCTGCTATAAAATAAAACTTCTTCCACTAAAAGGATTCCTGATGGAATATTTGGGCTATTCTGGATGCTGATATATTAGTGAAGTCGACTGACCCATGAGCAAAAAAAGAATGCTTCAAATTTTGTCGATGAACTTGTTAGTTTAAATCGCAAGGTTTGAACCCTGCGATAGCTTTGAAGAACTGGTTACAAAGCTCCCATGTAATGCGAATCAGTCGTTCAGCTGAAGTCTCTTTTTCGGGTAGAAAAGTCACTGTGCTGACGAACAGTGTAAGTCATTGTCGAAGGAGACGATAAAGCCATAATCCAATCTATTCAGTAGGCAATACTTTGCGCCCCGAATCGTCCATGTATATTGGGCATGATTGCAAGTTGATACTTTCTTATTTGTGCTCGTACACTAACCCTTGTAACGACCGAATGCAGGCAAAAAATAATCAAGTGCGCAATGTTTTAATAAATCAAAACTTTATCCTTTGTTAAAGAAGAGAAAACATGAACAAAATTACCAGAACCACGCACGCTTGGACTTCTCGCTATTACCACGCTTACGGAGGGCTCTCAACGTGTGATTGATAGATGAAATATAGGAACAGAATTTTAAATTGCTTATCTCGGTCAGATCCTACTTCTCAGGTCGAGCGCTGGATGGTGCCTACAAGGCTCGATGCTATTGGCAAAGTCTGCGTCTGAGCTCGACGCTGCTTTTGTATTGAGAAGAGAGATAATGAAACATTTATCGATAATACATAAGTTACTAGTGATTGGACCTCCCAGTCCCGAAGAGCATTGGCTCTTCCCACATGCGGTCCGGGCTTGGTCAAACTGTTGCTGCACGAGGTCAGGAATGAACGGGGTCACCTGTCACTCGACTATACTACCTTCATGATCCCACGATATATTGAGATCGTTGTAGCGCTGCAAGACCATATGAAATGAAGTGACCGTCTGAAGAGAGAATTTACACTGCGGATTCTATACACAGAAGGGTCTGTTTTTTGACAATATATAAGAAGTTGGAAAGTATGATGAATATAATCGTCCACACGCGATCTGTGCTGTCTTATGTAATGTAGTATCTTGGGGGGGGGGGGGGGGGGGGGGTAGAGTGCATATATTCAGCCTGATGTGTTGCAGGGTATCTGTATAGAAAAAAAAAAGGATTGAAGATAGTCCTGGTCAGCTCACTGTCAACAATGTTGACCCGAGAGTGGACCTCGCATAGCCACTGTAAAACTATTATTAGCCCGACGTTGTGTGTTGCTTTAGTGGCGTTGCTCAGGAGTCTACTCTTAATCTGCCACTGCTTAGGCGTTATATTTATAATCTCCCTCTCAATTCATTCTCTCAACCATTATTAATGTATACATGATTAATGGCACCACGCTGGACTGCTCGAAGAGCTCGCTGAGCAACAGAGCATCAGCGTTGCCGAGGTCACTTCGATCGTTCACCGCGGGCTTCTCAGCATTGAAGGCCTGCACGACTTCATGCGACTGGCTGGCGTCGTCCAGGTCAGCTTCGTGTGTGGGCCTCGCCAACACGATCGACTTCAACTGGACACGCTCAACGAAGACTGCTGGAGGCTAGTGCGCCGTTACCTGGTGCTCGACGACGTACGACAGCCCTCAAAGCACCAAACCTGCACTTACGGGCCTTATATTCAGTCCCTCAAGAAAACTGCCCCGTAATAAAATAGTTACTTTTGAAGCCCGTGTTTTACTGTGTTCGGTGGCACTGGCATTCTTTCACACGTAGTCTGTAGTTCAGCATTCGCCATTTTCTTGCAACTCGAGACAGCTGGTACGGTAGATTGGCGCCATACACTGAGTGTCGCGATGTCTACGCCTGAGAAGTCCATGATGCACAACGTGTTCGGTTACCCAAAGACGTATTCAAAGGATTTATATTGAGCTTCTGGTCTCTCGCAGTCAAGAATGAGCCTGTCAACGCTTGGTATAAGAGCAGGAAGCTTGCAACTGAGGACGCCTCGAGTTCTGGGTGTGAAATTTTGAGAATATACGCGATCTCGAGCTTGACGTGTAACTTCGAGGAGGACCGCATATAAGATGGCACATTTTGATCTCTACATGAGGTTCTCCCTCTTGACCATTTGTAGGATTTTCCGAACAATACCTCGTGAATCCTACTCCATTTAGCGAATTTGAAAGGTGCCTTTAAGTTGCGACATATTATGTAATCGATTTCTGGCTACGTCATTTTAGTTATAATTGTTGTGGTACGTTAAACCCTCGATAGTATTAATAGTAAAATCGTTATATAAAACGCAAGCAGAATTCATTATTGTAGTTATGAATCCTTCACGAAATATTTTATCTTTACTACAGTCGTATGATAGGGTATGAACGCACCAAAGTGATTTCCAGGATGGCCCGAGCTTCACAAGAAGACGAGAGTGCTCTGTGCAGGCAATGTGGTGGTCAAGACAGGAAGATATTTCAGAGCGGTCGAAAGCAGTGCGAAGGAGAACGGTTACACATACTACCATTACGTAACAAGGGCAAACGAGGCTTTGCAGTTGTCTTGATCGGAACACCGCATGCGAATGCGTCAACGTTGGCATTCAATCAGCATTTCAACAGTGCAGCGACATCAGCGTGATTGCCGTGTTGTATTCCTACCAACTGGTTATCGGTTTTCTCACAGAAGTGTTTTTTTTCACTTGTATCTAATTATCTTGATATTTGTACACTCATATCTGCATGTTATCTAATTACAGCTTGAGCCCTGAACGAAGCCATTGAAGGAATACATTTAGGTAGTAATGAATGCGGTGTTTGAACTCTCCCATAGTTGTGTTTGTGGAGCAAAAAAATTTATCCTGTGTCTGACAGACATGCATAATTTAAAGGTGGCCGCCCATTCCGAAACGAACACATGCTACAGCACGTGCTACCTTAAGGGCACGTTGTGGCTGTAAAGCAAGTTCGACAATATTTGAAAGGCGCAACTGCTCGTTGTTTACAGCGTTAAACCATTATAAAGAATGCATCCATATTAGAAAGCTTCACTGACACAAGCGCCTTTCAGTTTTATTATTACAGTTCCGTTGTGCACAATTTAAAGCCCTCTTGTACTACCACGCAATAAAAAAATGCACCAAATGGTTGAATTAAACGCACCGGTGTGAAATATTGCTGTCGCATTCGACACTTGAGGGTGATTCTTGAAGGCCATTTAATATATTTTTAGATGCGAAGCAGCTTCTAGCGGAGATCAATCCGATGTGAGGCGTTACCACGCTTGCTGCACATGCTTGTGCCCTCCATTTCTCTCTTCTCTCTAACGCCTTCCTCGCCTTTTCCCGAGCCATCGGCGAAGGAAAAAAAAACGCTTTTTCGGTAGGAGTTGCTTAAAAGATTTCAAGCTGCATATGCAGTCGAGCCGCACGCAATCTCTGACGCCAGCGTAGCTCTCACCGTCTGGTTCGCCCTCCTGACGCCGCTAAGCTCTCTCTGCGTGATGCCCGTTCTCGGACCTCTTCGACCGGCTCCCAACTTTCCTATCTTTTTCTTCTTCTGTCGCTAACCTGTCCTATTTTTTCAGTCTATTTTCCACTATTCTTTTTATCCCTGCTTCTTCCGACCACAAAAAGGCACTGTGCGGTGCCGCCCAAGAGGTGCATTTTTCCTTATCTCAAGATCTTCTCATTCATTACTGTGGCACCCACAACTTTACTGCGCATATACATTCCATCCCTTTTTTCTCCCCTCTCTTACGCTCCTCATGGAACCGCGTTGCACGTTTCCGTCAGACAGGCAGCGTCTAGTTTGTTCGTAGCCTTTGATCGTCGGTCTTGGCGCGTTACACGTTTCCCTGAGAAGGAGCGCCCCTGATTTTGTTCGCACGGGTCGACATTCCATGTCTGTGGCGTGTGCGTTGAGGAACCGACTGTTTAACAGTGCAGTGCTGTACGTACGGTTAACGTAATTTAGCGATCGTCACCGGCGGCCTTAGTCAGGCTGGTAGACGTTCTGAATGGTTATGCACCTGTTTAGGACGAGGTAGACGAGTTTCTGTTGGTGTCGTTAACCATCTCTCAGCGGCATCAAATCCAGATATGGTTCTCTTTAGTGGGAAATGGTGGAACTTTTTCAGCCGGGGTGACGGTGATGTTTTCATCGGTGTACGGCTATACGTCAGCACACTCTACTGCTTAGCTTTTACAGCAGATAGGGGTGAGAATATTCTAAAAAACAGTTCGTAATGAGCAGCCCTAAAAAAAGGTATGAATTTGGAATATTAGAGTCATTAGCTTCAGCGACGGTTTGAGAACAAGAAATATTATTTTTTCATTCTTTTATTTAGACAGACGGTTCGTATTATTCAAATGATAATGGTCACAATTTACAAGCACGAAAAAAGATTGATTGATGCATTTGTGGGGTTTAACGTCCCAACACAACCATTTGATTATGAGAGACGCCGTAGTGGAGTACTCCGGAAATTTACCACCTGGGGTTCTTTAACGTGCACCCAAATCTGAGTACACGGGCCTACAACATTTCCGCCTCCATCGGAAATGCAGCCACCACAACCGGGATTTGATCCCGCGACCTGTGGGTCAGCAGCCGAGTACCTTAGCCACTAGACCACCGTGGCGGGGCGAAAAAGGATGAAGACACAATTCGAACATATATTTTCCAAACTACTGAGTCCGAACTGAAATAAGCTTACCTTTTTCACAATTGAAGGCAGTTGGAAGAAGCGCCGAGCTTCTGACCGCTACAATCTTTTCATCAGAGATGAAAACAGCATTGTTTCACTTCATATTGGCTCTGCCTCCTGTTTCCGCCCATTGAATCATATATTTATGGAGTAACTGCAGAGTAACTTCACGATTCGAAAAAATCGTTTTGCTCCCACGATGGTCGAATTACGCACAAGATCGCTTACCTTCCTTGTGGGCAAGAAAGCGCTCTTTTTCAGTTAACCAGCAGAAATTTGCTCACTGTGAGCAAATATTTGTTGGTGAATCTCATGTCGCGCGTCGGTAAAAAGAACGGGTGAAGTAACCAAATGGTTTGGCTGGTGCACGCGTTGCATTGATGAGACTGGTGTTGAAGATTTTTTAACGATTGACTTACTTGTCGGGTTTAATCTCCCAAAACCATCATATGATTATGAGAGCCATCGTAGTGGAGGGCTACGAGAATTTCGACCACCTTGTGTTCTTTAACGTGCACACAAATCTTGGCACACGGGCCTACAACATTTCCACCTTCAACGTAAGTGCAGCCGCTTCAGCCGGGATTCATTCCCGCGACCTGCGGGTCAGCTTCCGAGTCCCTTAGTGGCTAGAAGGAGGATTTCTAGGCAATAGGACGCGTATTAGTCATCGTGTGCTTGCACCAAAGACATGCCGACGTACGCATCAGAAGCAAGTATTTTCGGTAAGCATTTGGTAGGAAAAGCGACGCGCTCATTTTGAAGTATTTTCATTCGCCGAGTACTACGGCTTTGGTGCCTAGCTTAAGATCTTTTGTTCCCGTTTGATATCCAAAGGCTGTAGTATGTTAACAATCATAAGATAACCGTAGTATTAACGTGTGTTCTCTTTTTTTTTCGCCAGACTTCGTGTTCTTCAGACGAACGCAGCTGCATGAAATTTTTGGCAAAAGTGGTGGTGAGGTGACGAGCCCATTGATGCTGCTCCTCCTGGTTGAGCAAAACTGCACACTTGTAGCGCAGGCTGCTTCACAGACCGTTTCAAATATTCACCTTCAGGCCAATGCAGCAATAAATAAGGTATCAGCTTGTAACAGACGACAGCAGCGATTGCAGTGTCACACAGCCGCTAAAGGTCTGCTATCGCGGAGCCTTGCCTTATGCGTTATGCTATACGCTGTTTTTATCCTTCAATACTCGTGGCTCACTGATCGCAGTGATAACAAGGACAAAAACATTCACATTGAAAATGGTGTCGTTGTGCGATTGCTCCCCTGTGTGGGTTCCGACGGCTAACATCCTTTAGAATCGGTGCTAGTTGCCGCTAGAGGCACCAAAAGGGAAAGACAATCAGATAAGATGGAACAGCAGTGAACACGTGGCCTTATGTGAGGTGAACGAGGAAGCAAACGACCACTGTTTTCTCGCAACAGATATCTCTGTAAATACAGTGCCGAAATTCTACCTTGTGCTCTGGTCGCACATAATTGGAGTTTCGAGCCACATGTGTCAACACAACGGCACTTCTTCTGCTGGACAGCACAAAAAGTTTGCTCCCGCGAACACGACGATCGCTTCCTTCGCCGGCAGGTTTGGCTAATCTATGCGGCGTGCAGGTCGAGTGAGTTTCAGGACTATGGCTCTTAAAGGTGATCGAAGTGGTGTGAAGGTTCAAGAAGACGAAAAAAAGGAAGTTATCTCCCAGAGTGGGCGTGAACTATGCATTTAGGCCATCATCATCTCAGTATTTCGTTGCACGGCTCAGCACCAGACATTAGAGAGCGTTGTCCATGGAATGTTAGGGTAACCTATTTTAATCAGGCCCCCTGCCGGGGTGGTCTAGTGGATTAGGTACTGGGCTGCTCACCCGCAGGTCGCGGGATCGAAGCCCCTTGGCAGCGGCTGAATTTCAATAGAGGCATGGCAGCCCGCGTGCTCAGATTTTAGTGCAACTTAAAGAGCTCCTTGTGGTAAAAATTTTCGGAACCTTTCACTACGGCGTCTCCCATAATTATGTAGTAGTTTTGTGACAATAAACCACACATATCTATCAATATTTTACCCAGGCATTTCTTCAGTTTTAATTTTCTCGCTACTTGCAACTTGTCGCTGCATAAAATATTTCTTTGCTCACCAAGCGTAAACCGTTGTTTTAATTGTATTGCGTGTGCAATGGTACGCTATTACTATTAAATGCGACTTTTACTAAAAGCACGTGCAAAGCAATTGATGAACTAGATTTTCCCTCAGGGAATGTACATGTCTTACACAAGAAGAAGGAGAAGAACTGAGAACACGAACTGTCACACAAGTGGCAAACACGTCTTTGTCAGTTCGTTATTGATTGTTGGTGGGCTGGTTTGGAAGCGCTGTAACGTGAAAATAAGTTACTCATTTTGTCCCGGTAGTTTTGCGCAGTACCTATTTTTTTCTATCTAAATGAAACACACGCCTTGTAGAGCTACTTTTAAGAGGTACTATGTGCGACAACAGTGAACAAAGTGCGTTTGTTAAACTTGCCACAGCACGCGCTTCACTAACCACTTGTACACTAGACATGGACAGAGATACTCCAACTAAAAAAAGTATTCCGCAGTGCAGATATTAAAATCCAAGCGCTGGAAAGTCTTAAATATAGATTCTGAGATACTTTTGCCCTTGATGTATCGCAATAATCTCGAAATACTTTTCATAAATAGTAAACATGTAGTCCTGAAAACAGATACAAGAATAGACTACTAAAGAATGCTGATGGTCCACGAAGAGATCCTTAGGCGCAGGATAACACTGTTATTTCTTATTCACTGTATTGAGCTTTGCAAGCCAGATCTGACATTGTTATCACTAGCGAGCACGAGTGAATGAAAATTTGTGTTCTTTTATTCCGTAGAGACAAGTCTGTGATTATTGAGGTGGTCGTTTTCTTCATTGTAATGAAGCTGCACCACCTTGCCAAACGCGCTGTCATACACTGAACATTGATACGGCCTCAATAGTGCCGCGGAATGACGAACGCTCGAGAAACAATTGGCCCGAATCTATGTTTTACTGTAAATGTCGTTGAAAGACGATAGTCTTCCGTGTGGAGAGAGTGAAGAAAACGTTTATTTGATGTTCTGCGCAAGAAAATCTGTGAATGGTATTCTGAAGGCGCTGCGTTAGAGTGCCTCAAGCATGTAGCGGAGGTGAACTAGTGCACCTAGTATGGATGGATGGATGGATCGATATGACTGTACCCTTTAGATCGGGCGGTGTATAGCGCCACCAAGCCGTGATACGTAATGAACCAAAAACTAGATTTATTTATTTTTTCAAATAGTGAGGTTGAGGGTTTCTTCTTTGCAGTGAAGGGTTTAATTTTCACTCGTGCTTTGACTTTAGCCACCAAACAGATAACCTCCTTCTAGTTAATTCTACCCGCTTAATGTCTATTTTGCCTTCCCTGTGCCTTAACCCCAGTGTTTTGAAAAACTCTGCGCCATCATCCTGAACCATAGGGTGATGCCCTTTACAGAACATTATCAAGTGTTCGGCAGTTTCTTCTGCCTCTCCACACGCACTGCATACCGTGTGTACCCCTTCGTATTTGGCCCGATATGTCTTGGTTCGTAATACTCCCGTTCTGGCCTCAAACAGTAGAGAACTACCCCGAGTATTATCATAGATCCTTTTCTTGGCAATTTCCTGCTTAAAAGTTCGATAGATCTCTAGTACGAACTTCTTATTCATGCCAATTCTCCACATTTTGGTCTCAGCTTCCTTCACCTTCTTCCTAACCGATAATTCTTTTTGGTTTGGCCCCCTGCTGTTTTCTAATTATTTACCAGTCAATTTTTTGGTTCGCTTCCTTCATTTTGTATTGACATTCTTCATGTACAAGTAGCTGAATGTCTTCCTAGCCAAACGCTCCTCCCCCATTTCTCTTAATCACTTCTCAAGTTTTATTTTGCTGCTAGCTTCCTTGTCTCAAATGATGTTCATCTCATATCACCTTGTACTCCCTGATTTGGTGTATTCCCGTGAGCTCCTAAGGCAAGCCTACCTGATTTCACGTTGCTTAATTTCTAATTTTGCTTGAACTTCTGATCTCATGCACAAGACCGCATTGCCGAACGTCAGACAAGAAACCATGACCCCTTTCCATACTCCTCTCACAACATCACACCTATTGTAATTCCACAGTGCCCTACTTTTCATTAACGCTGTATTCCTGGTACCTTTAGTCGTCACGTATATTTCGTGTTCCCTCAGGTACTCGGCCCCATTGCTTATCCATACGCCCAGATATTTGTATGTATCTGTTATCTCTAGCGTGACCTCCCGTATTCTTAGCTCATATACCTTCATTGTCAATAAAAATCATGACTGCTGAAGTTTCCATACTGATTCTGAAATCAAACCTATCTCCCTCATTACCGCAGATGTCTACCAATCTCTGCAAATCTTCCTTGTTGTCCGCCATTAGCAGTATATGATCTGCGTACATCAATGCTGGTAGTGCCTGTTCAATGAATTTTCCTTGTTTGACGAAAAACAGGTTGAGGCCCAGACCACTTCCCTCTAATTTGGCCGCAAATCCTTGTACGTACATAAAGAGTAATAAGGGTGACTGGGGACACCCTGCATAAGCCCCCGTTTCACCTCTGCAGGCTTGGATACCTGTTTTTCCCATTTTATAACTACCTTGTTACCGTTATAGATATCCTTTAAAAGATTAGTGACTACATCTTCCACGCCTAGTATGTCATTATTCTCCGCAATTCTTTTTGAACCACGCTATCTTACGTTCTCTTGATATCCAAAAATGGTAGCCGCCGAAGCCTGGGTTCATTTTCTGCTAGTTCGATGCACTGCGTCAAAGAGAACAGATTGTCTTCCGAAACCCATTCTGCAGTTCTCCCAGCACCCCCTCTTCCTCTATCTATGCCTGCAGTCTTTCCGTTATAATCTGCATCACCAGCGTGTAGACCACTGATGTCACACCTATAGGACAGTAGTTGCTTATGCCAGCTTTGTCCCACTTTCCTTTATAGATCATGCTCATCCTGCCAAGTTTTCATTCAACGGGAACTTCACCATCGATTATTATTTTGCTCACTGCCTCTCTCAAAGCCCGCTTAGACTTTAGACCTAATATCTTTATCAGCATGATTGGAATGCCATCTGGGCCTGTTGATGTCCCACTAGGAACCCTTTTCTCAGCCCTTTCCCGCTCTCGTTGTGTAAATAGAGCCATTGCGCCAATCTATTCATCTTTGTCTATTGTGGTGCATAAAGCACGTCTTTGTTGAAATTTTTCTGCCACCCTTGCTCTTATATATTCAATACCTTCGTCCCCTTCTAGCCTAGCACCTTGAGCTGTAGTGTTAAACCTCTGCTCTGGCCTCGTCTCATTTCTTAGGGAGTTTAGATGGTTCCAAAATTTCGCAGCTGCCTTTGTATCTTTTATGTACTTCTGCCAGCCACTCAGCTCCCTTTCTTCTAATCTTTTCATTGATCAGAAAGGATTCAATTCAACTTCAATTCAATTCAATTTTATTTCAACCCAAGGATGAGGGCAGGCTCGGGAGAAAAGTGACGTTTTGTCACTTGAGGAGAACCCGAGCCTCCCTAATACATGGCAAGCAACGTGGACATGGGTAAAGAAACATAGGCCATGAACATATAGGCAATAACCATAGGCCACGAGATGTTTGGCGCAGTACAAGTCGGAAGATGCACGTACAGTAATGCTATGTACAGAGACTAATATGCGTAAGTAGTTCTTTCAGCACAAATTCCGAAGTACAAAGCAAAATATGGCAGAATACAAAATACTATATATATGACAACAATGCTATGCATAGAAATTGCGTGTAGACACATACACATAAATATACACACATATATGCAGATGCATATACAGACACATATATATACACATACATATATATACATACATATATATATACATACATATATATATACACACACACATATACATATATATATATATATATATAGACAGTTCCATGAATGCCTGGACCACCATTTTCTCGATTTTTACGATAAAAGCACTTCCCTATTGTCACGCGCACTGCATTTCTCAAGGATTATTTTTGCCTCCTGTAATTTATTTAATAGCAAAGGAACACTAAAACATAACATATGTCGCCCAAAGTTTGTTCTACAGAATGGAAGGTTTCAATGTTGTTGCTGACGAGTAGGGTACGGATTAGCATGCGTTTCCAATACAAAAATATCTAAGAAGGCACGATTGTTATGAAAAAGAGATTGCTTATATCTTATTGCTAGGGAATACTCGTAAAGTTTGTGAATTGAGACAATATTATAGCGCTGAAACAGTTCATCAGTGTGTGCATAGTAGTCGACATTTGCTATAAACCTGATCGCTTTTTTTTTGTAGTCTGTATATTTTACTCATGTTGGTTGCTGTCGTACTTGCCCATACCAAAAGACAATAATTTACATGCGACAAAAACAAGCTGTTATAAAGTGTTAGCTTAACAGAAACTGGAAGCAAATAACACATTCGTGCAAGTATGCCCACACATTTTGATAGGTTGGTAATTAGATTATTCATCGGAGGATCCCACGACATTGTGCAATTAAAAAGTACTCCTAATGTTTTAACGGTTTCTACAATTTCAACAGCCATGCTACCTATACGTAGTCTATTGTCTAAGGAAATCTGTCTCCGCGAATAAAAAACTACAGCTTTTGTTTCTGTTGCATTAATGAGTAATGAATTTCGTTCACTCCATGTGTTTAAGCTTTGTAACGTAGTGTTTATAAGTGTGATCATGGCAGTCATGTGGTTACCTGTAAAGAAAATGCTGGTGTCATCCGCGTATATTATGTGTTTAGCTTTGTCACTGACCTTGACAATGTCATTTATTTATAGGTTAAAAAGCAGCGGTCCTAGAATGCTACGTTGCGGAACCCCTCTGGTTATTGCCTGGAGAGAAGAAAATGAATCCTTAATTTTTACACATTGTGAGCGGTACTTGAAGTAAGATTTCAAGAGGGAAAGCGGAATGCCGCGAACACCATATATTTCTAATTTTCCAAATATAGTATGATGACAGACACGGTCGAAAGCCTTAGAAAAATCTATGAAAACACCAATGCAAAGTTCTTTACTCTCAAGCGATTTAAGAATTATTTCTTTCTGAGCTAGTAAAGCAGTCTCTGTCGACCTGCCCTTCATAAAACCATGTTGAGATTGGGATAATATGTTAAACTTCTTACAAAAATTCATGAGTCTTTTAAAAATAATTTTCTCCAAGTCTTTTGAAAATATGGGTAATATAGAAATTGGCCGATAGTTCGTAAGATCATTCTTGTCTCCTTTCTCATATAACGCGCTGACAACGGACGTTTGCATTTGTTTTGGGAAACAGCCTGTTGATAGGGACCAATTATAAATGTGAGAGAGCACGGGAGCTAAGATATCGATTGCATGTTTGATCGGGGAAAGCTGAGGACCATCTTTGTCACGAGCGCTGCTCAGTTTAAGCGTGAAAAAAATTGAAACTATTTCTTGATCATCGGTTAGATGCATGTCTTCTACAACTTAGAAAGATTTCCCATTTTCTTTAAACATCATCTGTCGGTTCACCCCGCTACTTAGTATGTCGGTGTTCCTTACAGGCTTCCTGATGTTTTCCTATGGCTCCCTTAACTTCCTCATCCCACCAACTTTAAGGTTTGTGTCTTCTTTTCCGGGGTGACTTGTCCCGTGCCTTAGCTCTAGCTCAAAGCTCTAGCTCAGTCTAATTAGATTCGTGTATGTCCACACTGTTTTATTGTCCTGAGTGATTATTTTTTCAATTTCTTTAGTGGCTATTTCAATTTGCCTTTCTGAATAAAAATTTTCCTGTAGTTGCTCATCTTGTCACCTTCCCACTTTCATTGCTCTTCCAAAACTTACCTTGATAACTTTGTGATCACTACCAAGACTTCTAGAGCCACCTTCATCTATGTGTATTCCCCTGAGCTTATCATACATCCTATGCGACATCAGTGCGTAATCTATCGTCGACTGCAGCCTTCCTACCTCCCATGGGTTTTGCCCTTCACACTTCCCCGTACTGTTGCAAATGATCAAATCAAGCCTTTCACACATAGCCATGATCATTTTGCCTGTCGGGTTGGTATACCCATCTATATCTTCTATGTATGCATTCATATCTCCTAGTATATTTATCTCGCACTCTCCTCCTAACTCCTGAATGTCCTTTGATATACACTTTACCATTGCCTGGTTTTCCTCTCTGGCCTTTGCTCCCGTGCACAAGTACACGAAACCAAGGAATGTTATTTGCCCTGCCACTTTGCCTTTTAGCCATAACTGTTCTTCGCACTCCTTCCTGACCCTTTGCCAGTCTGTACTTTTATGAATGAATGCCCCAATACCACCCCCCTTTCTGCTGCCTTCTATTCTATTACAATATTCCCGCGCGTAGTTCAGATTGTTAGGACGGTGTTACAAGTCTTTGAGATGTGTTTCTACAAAACAGTATAGAATCAGCCTCTCCTCCCTTAGCTGTTCTTCTATCTCTTCTCACTTCAGTCTGTTCCTACCACCCTATATGTTACTATATACTACGTCTGAATTTGCTCGGCACTCGTGCCTACGTCTTTTTCTGCCCCGGACTCTACCTATCTTCGATACTGGTGCCACTTTGGAATCGTATCTGTCCATACCACCTGTCAAAGAGTCTTCCTGGTTGTTTTCCTCGTTACTAGCTATCCTGCACCCCGAAGGACCCGCTTGCTCCCCAAAAAAGCTACTGCGCGTCCTGCAAATCGCCAACGCACCTAATGACCTAGCCGTCAATCAAAGTGATTTCTGTCTCGTTGAAAGCGACCCCACCTATGCACCTCTCTGTTTATTTCAACAACCTCAAAGCCTTTCTCTCGACTCATCCGCCATATCTCTTGGTTTGCCTTGACAACCACTCTTTGCAGGTTGCTATCACGCACCGGTACCTCCGGTCTCGTGCATATGACTACCTGTATCTGAGGAGAAGTGGCGCGCATGTCATTAACGCCTTTCGCCAGTGTGGTTGTTATTCCTGTTGTATCTTCATTTATTACATCGTTTAAACCGCCTGAAATTATCGCGAGGTTTCGTCTATCAGCTGTAGTTTTGAGTTTTGCGCTCGCTTGCCTCATGACTGCTTCCAGCTTGCGTCCTGGGAACGCCCCTACTGCAACCCTCTTGTCACCTCTTACCCTCTCTTTGATGGCTTCTGTTCATCGATTTAAATTCGAGTCCCCGGCGATTATCACATGCTGTGACTTTTCAGCTGGGACGTCCTGCACCTGGAGGTTACTTGCACCTGTGACGCCGGCTGCTTTATCCCCTCCCAGCCCCATCACTACTTCGCTGAAGCTGGACCTTGCGACAATTGAACCAGCTGAACCTGTTTTTTCCAAACTTGCTTGCCCTTTCTTCTCCGCCGTTCTGGTTGCCGGTTCCTTACTGTTCTCTCCGTAGGCCGCTCCTTTATTCACCTTGGCTAGTGCTTTCTCGGCGGACTTCAGTCTTTCTCCCATTGCCCTAGTTTTCTCTTGCTCTGTCACCAACGTATTATCGAGCTCGGTGATTCTCATCAGCAGTTAACTCTGGGCAACCATCATATTCTCCATTTTTTCCTCGACCTCACATTGCCTGCACTTCGCGTCAGCCTCTTCTCCATTGCCTTCTACACTGGGGTCCACTTTCAAACCCAGCCCACATTCTGAACACTTCACAGTCTTTTTAATCATGTTCTTTTTCTGACACCAATTGTCCCTATGACTGGTCTCAGTCGATGATCACAAAACTCGAGCCCTGCTTTACGAAAAAGAGAAAGTCTAAGCTCTACTACAAAAATTTGCGTGTTCAATGTACGTGCACATCCCCCACGGGGTGGCAAAAGAAAAAAAACAGAAAACAACAAAAAAAAACAAAAAATCTAACGCACAAACTAATAAATACCTGGTGACTGGCCCCCGAAAAAGCCGTACAATAAAATAAGTGCTACAAAATTTTTAACTGGCACGTTAGACACGAGCGCCATCAGGCAGTTATCTTCGAAAACGATAACGTGCACGACCGCGAAGACAGATG
This sequence comes from Rhipicephalus microplus, assembly GCF_043290135.1. Taxonomy (NCBI): domain Eukaryota; kingdom Metazoa; phylum Arthropoda; class Arachnida; order Ixodida; family Ixodidae; genus Rhipicephalus; species Rhipicephalus microplus. The sequence goes on from NC_134710.1 coordinate 323,194,595, forward strand.
CGGTCAGTCTCGGAGGTGACAAGGTGTAAAGTTAAAAGCAACGGGCAGGTGCCACCACCACGTCGTCGTATCAAAGCGTTGGAAACACCTTCTTTAGCATCGCGTTGCACTGTTAGCGCTACGCGACAAACGCTACAGTCCTGAGAGTTACTTGTGTGTGCCTGTTCTAGTATAAAGGCAGACATTCAAAACATAGACGTGTTGTTATGGTGCCTCAGATGTGCGCAATATTTGCTTTTTTTAATGGACAACCGCACAACTATGTACGCTAAACCTTGAGCAGTATTGGTGAGCGCTGCGAATGAGGTTGGCCGTTTGGTGCCGTTGGAGGTATCGTTAAGGCGTACAAACAGACAAATGTACCGACAGATGGACCAAAACTTTTCCGTCGAAGGTCCCCAAGAAAAAGTATTGTCTTCAATATGTAGGGGGCAGGGGCACTTGCCTTTACAGACCACGAATTTTGCTGGCAGGGTATTACAGTACTGCCTCCGCGAATGTCAGGGCTTCGGGACCTTTGCCGCATATGAAATTCTTGCTTTGTGGAACCCTTCGGCGCCCCTAAGATAGTGGTAACATACCTTTGCTTGGCTTAGCAACGGTTTTCTGTTTCCCCTTGAGAACATGTCACCTAATTTCTGAAAGAAAGGTAATGAGGTAGCTCCAACCTACGCAGTATCGCGATATGTTCGATACATCACAAACGTATTTCACTACTGAGATGCAGATACAATTTTTTTTTTCAAAATGAAATGTGTCCCGATTCAGAAATACAGAGATTGAGAATTATCCCTTATGCACTATCTTAGGTGCCATCGCGATACCAGGGTATTCCGATATTACCCAGTCATGGCATACCCACACACATAAGAAACGTTCGCTGAAGCTCTTGAGCGTTCGTAACGACATCAGCGTCTGAAGGATGTAAGTATGTATAGAGCGCAATAGATATGTCGGATACACTTTGTGCACAGAACCAGAATTCATTCCAAACTTCAACCATTGAAAGCATTCCTGTAGGAATATTTTGGCGATTCCTGGTGCTGATACATTCCTGAAGTCGACTGACCGATGGCAACAACCTTTGAAAAATAAAAAAAATAATTCATTAAAGTAAGTCGATGAAGGTAATGTAGAAGTTGTAAGCGTCAACACTTTGATAGCGTTGAAGCACCTCTGAAGTGTGACGATGATAAAATATGTGGAGTTTAACGTCCCAAAACCACCATATCATTATGAGAGACGCTGTAGTGGAGGGCTTGGGAAATTTCGACCACCTGCAGTTTTTCAACGTGCAATGAAATCTGAGCACACTAGCCTACAACATTTCCGCCTCCATCGGAAATGCAACCATGGCCACCGGGATTCGATTCCCTGACCTGCGGGTCAGCAGCCAAGTATCTAGCCACTAGGCCACCACGGCGGGGCTTTACTCTGAAGAGTCCCATTTTGGGTAGAAAAGTAGCTGTGCTGGATATGATTTAAGTGATTGTCGAAGGAGAAGCCTAAGAAATAATGAAAGCTATTTAGTCAGCAACACTTAGCGCCCCAAATTGTTCATGTGGAATGGGCGTGATTCTAAGCTTGTACTTTCTTATTTGCGCCGGAACACTAATATAATGTAAAGACCTGATGCAAGGAAAAAACATTCCGGCGCCCAATGGTTTAATGCATCACAACTGTATCCTTTGTTGAAGGAGAGAAAAACATGAACAAAACTACACAGAAGCACGTGCGCGTGAAGTTCTTGCTATCAACGCGTGTACGGAGGGCACCCAGCATTTGATTAATAGATAAAATAAATCAATGAAGTTTCAATATTGCTAATCTCGGTGTGATCCTAATTATCGGTCAAGCGCTGGGGGGTGGCAAAAAGGGCTGAATACTACTGGCAAAGGCTCCGCCTGAGCTCGTCGATGTCTTAAGGATGAGAAGGCAGATAATGAAACATTTATCGATAATACATAAGTCGCTAGTGGTTGCACCTTTCACTCCCGAATACCATTGGCTCTTGCCTCAGGCAATGTGGGCTCGGTCGACCAGGACCTGTTGCTGCACGACGTAAAAGCTGGACAGGGTTTCCTGTCACTCGACTATTGTACGATTTTTATTCGACGATATATTGAGACCATTGTGGCACTGCAAGACCATATGAAATGAAGTGGCCGTCTGAGGACAGAATTTACACTGCGGATTCTATACACAGAGGGGTCTGTCTTCGACAATACATAAGAAATTGGAAAGTATGACGAATATAATTGTCCAAACGCGATCAGTGCTGTCTTGTATAATGTAGGATCAGGTGGGGGTAGAGTGCGTATACTCAGCCTGATGTGTTGCATGGTATCTCTAAAGGAAAAGAAGCGCTGAGGATAATCATGGTCAGCTCACTGTCAACAAAGTTGGCCCTACAGTGGACCTCGCATAGCCACCGTAGAACTAAACGAGTCCTCTCTTTGTCTGCAACCTTTAGGCGTTATACTTTTAATCTTCCTCTCATTTCATTCTCTCAAATAATATTTATTGATACCAGAGATAGTGTGTTTTTTTTGACAGATCGGTGACCGCCTTGTGAACTCCAGTTATAACATATTTGCATCGACTATTGAGTGATTAACATATATAAGCGGCAGTTGAATAATAACACCGTTCAGTATTATTTTATTATATAATTAGCCACTCTGTTATAAATAGATAATAAAGTATCGTTGGTCTGATTTGGAACATTTCAAAGCGCACAAATCCCTCAGTGTAGGGTTAGGAAAGATCTACCTAGGAGAATCACATTATTGAAATTTCAGGTGATATGTGCAAAACTACAGATTGATTCCCGAAAACTTGTGATATTGTGACGAGGGGGTATAGGGCTGTTATAATGTTCATGATTTTATTCCAAACTTTCATACTCCGTACATGCGTTGGACACTACGTACGCTGAGAAATACAGTATAGACTGATTATACTACGAAAAGGTGCACACTCAGAATTTTTGAAATTTATTCCAGAGAACCGCAACACTTTAATTCTGAAACATCGTTTATTAGGCATTACTTGCTAAAGGCTTGTCAGACCAATTATTATAACTTGTTTCGATAGGTAAAAGTTAACAACATGGTTCTTGCCCTGTTGCTGTTTTTGGCTTCTACACTGTATATACACAGATATATATAAGAGTTGAAGTATTTTGTTATATATTGTGATGATGCTTTATTTTCATTATCATTTCATGTGCATGAACTTCGGTATTAAGCATTTATTTAGGTATACAAGTTATTCTATTCTTACCGTATAAATAAAATTACACAGCTACGCAAATGGGTAATCAGGCAATTTTATATATATAAATAGTTCAGTCGTTTCAATAAAAGTTTATGCTTTTTTGCCTGATCGGGAGAAAAAGAATAATTTCACTTTTTCTGTTTTACGTACATAACTTCTCTCATAAACCTTCAATGCTGGAAATTTCTTACTAATACGTTTAATCAATTCTAGGCCGCTCCTCCTCTGTGACTATGAACCATCCACATCATCATCATCATCCCCAATTACTACCCAATTAGCCAATCTTCAGCAGTGGGCGTGAGTCGCAGTGTTCAGACGAGCAAGAAGAAGAACTCACCAGGTCCAGTGAGTTGGATGTTTTTTTTTTTTTCTCTCGACTATCATCACGTATTTCTAATTGGAGACTAACTGTGTGATAAATACGCGAAGTTATGTGCATTGTCCTGGCTGGGGTCGGTCTGCTTGGAACTCAAGTGAGCTGCTACGCCATGTCCAGCAATTCTCACTGCTGGCATTGTCGTGCACGAAAATACTTTTGTGTTGACATGGTGCCGCAGAATATCCTCCAACAGACTCAACCAGGCTTATATTCCACGTGCTTTGACCATCATTTTTGACCATCTGTGACCATCATCCGATTCAATTAGAACTCAAACTTCATTTTCTTTGTCGGAGGTGTCATGGCGTATTGATGTTCGCGTTCTGCAGGAAGCGTGCTCTCGGTCAGATTTGTCGATTGCGATTCTGACTGCATGTGTGTGGCTCATATGATGAGGATTCGCTTAAAACGCAGTGACGCCTGCTGTGCTCAGTTGAAGGGCTTTCATTTTGTCGTCACGTTTTGGAGGAGCAGGCCAATACTCCAGCAAAGTTACGCATCGCCTTGCGCGACGAAACGCTGTCTCCCCCAATGCGAGCTTCACGGCATGAACTACGTGAGCGTTTCTAGCATTTGATTGCAACCTACTCTCTGGCGGTGGCTTCATGGCGTTGTAGACACAACACCTGTGGACATCCTGGGGTGCTATGCTATGCACGAGGCAATCGGTTTTTCGGCAGTCAGAGCCATCTATTTCTACGACCACAAAGATACCAACTGCGCAGCTGCTTTCTACGCCTGACAGATCTGTTTTCTTGGCCGGACCTGGCGTCTTTTCAGACGTCAGGTCCGGCCATGCGGACGAACTTGATACAACATCGGCAATGCTTACTGGTTTGCCCCGTGTTCCTCAACAAGCTTAGTAAACTTCAAAACTTCAAAAGTCATCTTGACCAGGACTTGACTACTTGTTTACAAGTTGCTTCCAGCTACATCCCGTGCTCAGTAAGTTTTCAACTCGAAATCTGCGGCCACCTAGACGGAAAACGCTGTTCAATGAAAAAAACGCACGATAGCAGGAACACTTGAGCACATGACTTCAGCTGCATTAGTTGTACAAACTCCACAGTTGTACCTGCTTTGTTTAGAATCCAGTGCCAATTCTCGAACAACATTGCAGTTGCGCAGGCAACTATCGCTTATCAAGCATCTGGCTACCGTGACAATCACAATAATTGTGCGCCATTTCAATAAGGCCTATACGAGCAACTCGCCGTTATGAATCACTTGTTGAGGGCAATCATAGTATTTATTTAATATAAACCATTTACCACACGCTAAAGTAGTTCAGGTAAATCATACTTCATCAAGATATTTACATTAAAACATGAGTGTGGGCTGGATAAAATATCAAAACAATATGTTTATTGTTATTTCCGTATTATTTGTACCAACTAATAGCCCCAATGGCGCCATATTTATCTTCTGTTACCTTGCGGTATACAATATACTGCACTGCTGATAAATATATGGTGTTAATTAACCACAGCAATATTAGTGGCAATCGCAGTTAAGGGTGGAATCGCGAGCTAAGGAGGGAACGTATGACAGCTATGGTTTCTGCATTGAGTTTAGTTTTACTTCTATATCTATTCACTTCTTGCGCTAATAATGTTTTGGTATCCATCAAAACGTTCAACCTACATTGTTTGAAATATTGATGGGCACGTTTATTAGCTTCCAAGCAGCACGAGTCTTCTGACACTGGAACAGCAATTGTTTGTCTTCTCTCTCTTACGCAGGCTAAGTTGAGCACCCAGCAGTCGAGTACTGAGACAGAAAATGGCAGGAGCGGGAAGCTACAGTCTCACTTTAGAAGGAAGAAGAAGTTTCTTGGAAAGTTCATTAACACATAAAGTAATTGATACCTTTTCGCCGTGCACAGCCACTACTGAGAGCACTTGTCAGCTTGTCGAACATCTCTCCAGGGTGAACGAGATCCTCTTTTGGGCTAACATTGAATTGAGAGAGACGCCGGAAACGTGTGGACAGCTGTCTCTCACCAGTTTTGTTGACAAGGGTATCCGCATTCAGAGCGACGCGAAAAAGACAAGACAAGCGATATCCCAGTTTCTTTGGCTGATCAAGGCACATGCATGCATAGATCACGTCAAGATTCATTACGACGGGCTTTATGAATACCAACCACAAATTTTTGAAGTACTCAAATGTAGGCGTTTGGTTAAGCCGATTCGAGTTCATTTCAGAGCTTCTGTGTTGAACAAAAACGTCGATGACGCCTTGTGTTCGATGGAACGCTTGGAAGTAGTTCATTTTTTAGCTATGTCGTCATGCGAAAAACTACAGTTTTCTCTGCCGAACGTCATTCGGACTCGGTTATCACTGACTACACTCAAGATTGGCGCGTTGTGCCTGAGAGGCAGTAGGGCCAAATGCTTCGTCACTGCTTTGAAAGAAAATAGTACGCTCAAAGAGCTGTCAATCCATGGTTGGGTGATATGCGAAGCCGGACTAGGTGTGTTCGCAGAATACTTGAAGACTAACACCTCAATCACTACCCTCAGTGTAACCGCCGATTATATAACCAGAAGAAATTGCTTCAACTGGATTGCGGAAGGGCTGCTCCTAAACGAAGCAATCGAGAACCTAACTCTGACCAACGTTGTTTTCGATCAAGTGAATGCTCAACTGGCGGCGCACATCTTTAGTGAAAATAAAAAGATGCGGAGCTTTAACGCTGTGTATTGCGCTCAAGACTTATCTCTTCAGCCAGGCACCGCTTACAACTTGTGGCAATCCCCGCTTTCCAACAACAACACGCTGGAGGAACTCAACCTGCCCTTTTCGATCTGGAAGCCAGAGCAGTGGGTCGATTTTTTCTGGACTGCTGCTGGAAAGGCAAGTTTGAAAAAAATAATTGTTAATGTGCCCAACACCGCTCATTACCACCTCCCAGCGTTGTGCAAAGTGTTAAAAGAAAGTGGAGCCGAAGAGAAAGTATCGCTAGGTACATACCTTGTTCGTCACAACATGGACTTGATATACTCAAAGGCATTTTCGATTGTGGAAATATTATGCCACGGCAGTCAATCGGCTCAAATCATTGGCCTATTGCCGTCGTTTACCCATATAACTTCCATACGGTTGCGCATAAGAATGGGAAATCTACCTCTGGCTTCGTCCGTGGCCTCGTACATCCAAGCTACGACGTCGCTACAGAAGCTTCTTCTCACCTTGTACTGGGATGAAGGTGACACGGAAGAAAATGCGAACACATCTTGGAAAGAGATAGTTGGCGCCCTATCTCTGAATAGGAGCGTCAAGAATCTAGAAGTATGCGTCGATTCGTATTCCGACGACAGTTGCGATGAAAGTTCCGTCATCACTGAGCTTTACCGACATCAAATAAAGAGGCTTGCAGAAGTGATTCGGCACAGTAGCACCATACGAAGAATAAATTTCGACTCAAGACATTCGCTCAAGGTCGCCACCTTTCTGCGTTCTTTCTCCGAGATTGTCACCGACAACTACATACTCGTCGGTATCGACTTCTCCGGAACGCTGGACAGAGAATCCACGCAAGACTGTTTTAAAGTATGGGACACTGTACGTCGAAACTGCGGCATCGTGGCACACGCAGCGCAGTTCATTCGAGGAAAGAAATTGCGAAGGTGAGTACCGCACAGAAAATGCTTGTATGCAGGTGAAAGTCACTTGGTATTATAGGCAGTCAATGGAATGGGCGGTTGTGTCTTGCGGAATCAATAAGGCGCTTTTCGCAAGGTGGAGCCTTAACAGGAGGACTTGGGCTAGAAATCCACAGTATACGTCGAGACGTGTGCCATACAGCGATGAGAATGTGTACAGTTCAGCATTTTATAAAAACTTAGCCATGGCAAGCAAATGGTCCGTGTCTCGTACTAGCGTTATGTGGTGACAGCCACACGCAGCTTTCCTATATAAGCCCAGAGTACGCGTGGATTAAAAGTGGAACTGAAGGGCCAAGTAATGCACGCATACGTGCAATACCATACGTTCATAGAGACATAGACTCTTAAGTACACTTAATATTCTATCGTCTAATGTCCGTATTATAGCTACATAGATTGGATGCAGACACTTCCATGTAGGCGAAAATTAGCGCAGGGACCAGATTTGCAACGACCTTACGGGGTGATCACATGCAATTTCTATAAGCACTTGTACCATAAAATTTCACGTTTCGATTCATAGGTACCAATGGTATCATTGTAACCCTGTTTAAACCAAATCGTACGTATATTCGCTATTTTTTTTTAACTCAGGAGATACATTAACGTTGATCTTTACTGTGTGGCATCGAGCAGAATAACTGTTCATGCCGGCAGCAGAAAACCAACGACCTGTACATGCTTGGCTGAAATACTCTGCACCACCTGTTTAGTAAAACTCTAATGCTGGATGTGTCCTTTGATAGTGGCTAAAACAAATTAATCCATCACTGTAAGTACTCCCGGACGTAAGAATCTAGATCAGGGACTTAAGCAAGAGCATTCGTTCTGCTCACAAGAATATCAATTCGCAATATTGTCATATCAGTAGAATGGCTACGTGTCATTATAACTGAGCATGTGAAACTATAACTATTGTTTTTTTCTCCAAACTAATCCGGGATTTGAGCTTCGCGTTGAAGCTCAAGCAGTAAGACATACCGATTAGTTTATAACTACTCATTGAAGATTCTTCTCCCTCTTTTTTTGTTTTGAAGTGTCGCTCTTGTCCGGCATTCTGTCATACTAAAATAAATTTGTGTGTAGCACACTCTAAGAAAAATCAAAAAGTCGCTTTCATTTTTGAATTTTTGTCAGACTCCTGTCTCGTCACGTATAAGATGATGGTTTAGGGTAACTCGCAAATCAATTGCTTAAGTTGAGTTGCGCGTCTCCTCATTATAATACGCTGCATAAGAAAGTCCATTTTTATGACGCAGTCACTCGGCCGGAGCACTAGAGCAGGTATGGCGCCACGCTGGACTGCTCGAAGAGCTCGCTAAGCAACAGAGCATCAGCGTTGCCGAGGTCACTTCGATCATTCACTGCGGGCTTCTCAGCATTGAAGGCCTGCACGACTTCATGCGACTGGCCGGCGTCGTCCAGGACAGCGTCGTGTGCGAGCCTCGCCAACACGATCGACTTCAACTGGACACGCTCAACGAAGACTGCTGGAGGCTAGTGCGACGTTACCTGGTGCTCGACGACGTACGACAGCCCTCAAAGCACCACAGCTGCACCGCCAGGCCCTATATTCTACCCTTCACGAAAACTACCGCGTAACAAAAAAGTTACTCTTGAAATCCGTGTCTTACAATGCGTGGTGGCACTGACTTTCTTTCACAAGTAGTCTGTAGTTCAGCAATCGCCATATTTATGCAACTCGAGACAGCTGTTACGGTAGTTTAGGTGCAATACACTGAGTGTCGCGGTGGGTATGCCTGTGAAGTCCGTGATGCACAACGTGTTTGTTTACCCGAAGACGTATCCAAGGGATTTATATTGAGCTTCTGGTCTCTCGGCAGTCAAGAATGAGCCTGTCAACGCTTGGTATAAGACCAGGAAGCTTGCAACTGAGGACGCCTCGAGCTCTGGGGGTAAAATTTTGAGAATATACGTGATCTTGAGCTTGACGTGTAACTTCGAGGAGCAACGCATATCTGTCAGCACATTTTGATCTCAACATGGGGTTCTTCCTATTGACCATAAGTAGGAATTTCCGAACAATACGTTGCAAATACTACTCCATTGAGCGAATTCACACAGGTGTCTTTAAGTTTAGAATTTTTATATAATAAATTTCTGGTTACATCGATTTCGTTATCTTTGTTTTGGTACGTTAAGCCCAAGATGTTAGTAATAATAAATCGTTTTAGAGAAGCAAGCACAATTCATTATACTAGTTATGAATCCTTCACAAAATATTTTATCGGTACTACACTCGTATGATAGGGTATGAACGCACCAAAGTGATTTTCAGGATAGCCCGAGCTTAACAGGAACACGAGTGGGTTCTCTGCAGGCATTGTGGTGGTCATGACGGGAAGATATTGCTGAGCGCGTGAAAGCAGTGCAAAGGAAAACGGTTACACATACTACCATGACGTAACAAGGGCAAACGGGGCATTTACAGTTGTCTTGAACGGAACACCGCATGCGAATACATCAACGTTGACATTCAATCAGCATTTCAACGCTGCAGCTACATGAGCGTGTTTGCCGTAATATATTTCTACCAACTGAATATGTGGTCTCTTACAGGAGTGTTTTTTTCACGTGTATCTAATCTTCTAGATATTTGTACACTCAGATGCACGGCTTATCTAATTACAGCTTGGACCCTGAACGAAGCCATTGAGGGAATACATTTGACTTGTGATGAATGCAGTGTTAAACCTCTCCCACAGTTTTGTTTGCTGAGTGAAATAAAGGATTGCCTGTGTGTGACAGGCTTGCATTGTTTAAAGCTGGCCACCCATTTCGAAAGCTACACACGCTACCGCACGTATTAATTACCTGAAGGCCACGTTGTGGGTGTATAGCAAGTTGGGAAATATTTCACCAGCATAAGTGCTTGTGGTTTATACCATAAAACCCATTATACAGTATTCAGACATATTAGCTTCGCTTACACAAGCGCCTTTCAGTTTTATCAATTACAATTCTGTTGTGCACAATTTAAAGGCATCTTGTAATACCACGCAATAAAAAGTATGCACCGAATTGTTGAATTAAATGCACCAGGGTGAAATATAGCTGTCGCATTCGACACTTGAGGGTGATTCTTGAAGGTCCCCTGATATTTTTTAGATGCGAAGCAGCGTACAGCGGAGTTCAGTCCGATGTGAAGCGTTACCACACTTGCTGTGCATGCGCGTAACCCCCCCCCCCTTTCTCTCTTCTCTCAAACGCCTTCCTCGCCGTCTCCCGAGCTGCTGGTGAAGGCAACAAAACGCTTTCTCAATACGAGTTGCTCGGAAAATTTCAAGCTGAACAATCGTGCCGGCCGCGATATCTGATGCCAGCGTAGCTCTCACCGACTGGTTCGCCCTCCTCGACCTCCTGACGCTGCGAAGCTCCCTCTGTGTGGTGCCCCGTTCTCGAACCTCTACAACCGGCTTCCAACTTTCATATATCTCCTTTTTCTGTCGCTTGTCTGTCCTCTTTTTTTAATCTTTTTTCCACTATTCTTTTTATCCCCCCTCCCCCTAAAAGGCACTGCACCCTGTCACCCAAGAGGTGCGTTTTTCCTCTTCCCAAAAAGAACTTCTCTTCTATTAGCGGTGCGTTCACATATCCACTGCGCATGCGCATGTCATCCCCCTCTGTATCCCCTATCTTACGCTTCACATGGAAGCGCGTTTTACGTTTCCGTGAGACAGGGAGCGTCTGCTTTGTTCGTAGCTGCTGATCGCCGGTCTTGCAGCGTTCCACGTTTTCTTCAGATGAAGCCCGTCTTTTTTGGTTCGCGCGGGTACACGTTCGGTGTCTCTTTTGTGTGCGCTTAGGGTCAGACTGTTTAGCAACGCCGTCTGTACTAATGGTCACTGGCATTCAGTGATGGTCACCGGCAGCCTTAGTCATATATGCAGGCTCATCTATCTATCTATCTATCTATCTATCTATCTATCTATCTATCTATCTATCTATCTATCTATCTATCTATCTATCTATCTATCTATCTATCTATCTATCTATCTATCTATCTATCTATCTATCTATCTATCTATCTATCTATCTATCTATCTATCTATCTATCTAACCGCCTACGACTTTACGCTCTCCTTGTCGTTTCAATAATGTTAATAATACCGAAATTGGTATGGCATAATGTGACTTTTTGACAAGCATAAGTGACTGGTCACAACATCAAGATCATGACATGTATGTCATGAATGTCATAATTTACGTTTCATGGTCTTGCTGCTCTTGCAGTGATTTTGTTCAGATAAAAAGTTGCTAAACTGGTATAGAATTACATGACTGGATTGCGAACAGAAGCTACAGACCCTAACGTGGAAAGATGACATGCATGTCTTGAAATAACATGACTGCATGCCACACTCATGATGCGTTGATGGTCGTTTCCTTAGCTTCGCATATACCGAATTTCGTATTGCGTGACGTGAATAGTTGACGAAGGTACGTGCCTGACGCAAGTATGATAATCTCAATATACGTGTCATTTACCAACACGACTACTTGCCATGGTCATGATGCGCTCGCGGCCGTTTCACTAGCTTCACAAATACCAAATTTGGTGTTACCTGACGTGAACGGTCGCTGAAGGTAAATGACATGATCAAACATGATAATCATGATAGGCCTGTCATGTAAATTATGCCTATATGCTACGCTCATAGCACGCTCTCCACGTATACCAAATTGAGTATTACGTGACGTGAATAGACGAGGAAAGTAAATGACACGTTCAAACAAGGTAACCGTGACATGGAAGTCATGTACGGCATAATTTAGTCAACTTCGTAATGCTGTGCCGATTTTAAAGTGACAAATCAACCTTATTTATTCGTGCTTCGCATTTCATCTTTTCCCTCTGTACGTGGGAGCCAACAATTTTTATTGTGATTATTTGAAGCGTTTTTATTATGTCTAACTTTCAAATATTCAGTTTCGTGCACTACATCATACGTTGCAACTTAGAAGCACTGGGATGATCTTCTTGCAATTGTTTTTTGAATCTTATGGGTTGTCATATATCTCCTGTTATTTTATTAACATTCCACATTGTGTTTACCTGTACTATGGCATTTTTTTAAAGCAATGTTTGCTGCAAAGTTTTTCTTTCATCACGCGCATTTTTGTTGTCTCTTCTAATCTCATTTTCGTTAACTTCTACCGTTGACCTTTTTTGTAAATTAATGCTTGTTTGTGTTTATTCAAAAGTCCTGTCTGCTCTAGGAGTACGTTGGTCAAACCCAAACATTATACACGTGCAAGCCCGCACTGATCAACCAGCCTGCAAATAAATTTGAAATGTATCACTTACAGGCCTCTCAGGCATAGCAAGCCGAAGAGTAAAGTTGAAACCTGCGAGTCTGCCACACGCCGATTTTAGATCGGCGGGTCCTCTATAGGAAGTGTATTAGAACGCTTATTAAGCGGAATACCGCATTTCAAATCTGCCGCTTTACTGAGACCACCTTCTGCAATGTATTGACTCATTAAGTAAAAACGCAAAGTTCTCTAACACTTCTTCGCTACGTGAAGATACAGTATCATCACCTTTGACTTGACGGGGCATACACGAGCAGTTATTTGTACCGCATATACAGCGTACCACTAGCGCCTGATGTGAATAACTGTGGTTGCATAGAAACAGTGGAGTACATACTACTTGAATGCCATGCGTACACCACAAAGAGAGAAAATGGTTTGATTGTGAAATGACAACGGTTCGCTGCAATCCCTTAACATTGCCAATATATTAGAACTGGTGTCCAAACCTTCCAAACGGCGGCGAATTTTACAGTCACTTTAGTGCTGTCCGAAATTGGCCTTGTCAGGAGGCAGTATTGATTGACTAATTCTCATAGCAGTGCCTTAACTTACCTGACACCCTAGTTGTAGATACTTATATCAGATTCACTTGCATATTTCCTAGTTTTTATGTTTTTATATTTATTACTTCCCTTTGTTCTGTAATTTCTTAATTACACATCTATATACAGAGTAGCATGCCAGGTGTATATATAGGTGCCGGCAAAAGTTTTGTAGTACTAGTAGAAAGTCTCTCTCCTATAAAGCAGTTGGTGTTGTTGTAGCTTCTCTGAAATCTTAGTCCGAGTTAGCTCGAACCTGGGACAGCCGGTATATGTCACTGTGTACCCAGCAACTCGGACAGTGCTACTGCATGCGCTTCATTGCTTGGAGTGAAGTATCTCCGCATTGTACTGTTAACCAAAGTTTGCTGCACTAATTAGAAACTGAAAGCTAAGAAAAACCACAACAGCTACAGCAACACTCATTTTTCTTTCTTTAAGAGAGAATTTGTTTATTCCTATGATTTGCTGCAGCGAAGTATTTTTGAACTTTAACAATTTTCTTCAGACAACCGAAAATGTCTCTGTATCAAGAATTTTCCTTATGCAACGAAGTATAATGGGACAAAGTACGTGAAGCTTTAAAGCAAGAACTTTCAAGGTGCATACGCATTGAACGTTTTCTCCGCAAAGTCATCATGTATTAGGATATATGCTATTTCCTTATTTTTTTAAATTGAAGAAAAGCATAGAAAAGGGAGAAAGCAGGGACGTTAACTTTACAGCAGTACGGTATGCTACCCTACGCTAGGGGAAAAGGGAGTGGAGAGATGAGAGAGACAGAGATAGAGGAGCGAGAAAAACAAAAAAGGATATCATCAGTAAGTACCCTGACACGGACGGGATGGCGGCACTGCACACCAACCACAGGTGTTCATGAATCCCCGTAGTTTCTAAAAAGCGCAAAAGTGCTTTGTCTACATTGTGGGTTGATGAACGACAGAGATCCAGCAGCATCTGAATAGTGTGCGGCTGATCATCGAATCATCGCATCGTATTAAAAAGACTTTGCCTTTCAGAGGCAAATTGAGGGCATGAGAAAGGATTAATTTCTTCCTCGGGGCTGCAGACCTCGCATGCCGTGCTGTCGCGCAGTTTAATTATCGTTGTGTACGACGGACAACAACGCCAAGCACCTGCGCTGATTACGTGAACGAACAACATTATGACATCGTTGACTAAGTTGCTCTTCAAATCACTCCAGCTTGAAGCCTCAGTTACTAAGCTTCATGGCAACATTATCACTGTGCTGCATAAAACCACGCCTAGCGGCAACAAGTAATTTTGAGCTGACAAATGGGCCTTCGACATTTTTGCGCGCGTGCGTGTGTGTGTGTGTCTGTTTGTGTGCATTCCCTCGCTTAAGCTCCCAACCTTGACATTCGTAGTTTTATACGTGCGTCCCATTGTCTTGTTTTATGTTGGTTCGAAGTCCAGACATAGCAAAGGTTCGAACTCTTTGATGCACTTGTTCGTTTTCTTAGTGCAGGACAAAGGAATTAATAATGCTAGACGGCATGAACACTGGTAATATGTCTTAGTTGCAAATGTTCTTCGTATTCTTATCTGCTTCCTTTGCGGTCTTGGTTATCCTCGGTTGTCCGGCGACGACAGTCTTCTCTGCCCATAACCAATCCAGTCTCAGGGGAACAATCAATACCACGGCAAATTGTATGTTGCTCCGACACGCCCCGCAACACGGAGGCAGTGCCGCGAACAACAGAAGCAGTGATATGACAGTAGCGTTTTTAGGGGTAACCTCGTCATCGTCCTCATCATCACAACAGCTCATTCGTCTTCACTTCTGGACAAAAAGGAATCTCCGAGTGAACAGCTGTATTGCCTCCCTGCGGCATCCCCCACTGCTGAAAGTATATCTATCTGATGGCATCGGCTGAATTTTTGATTGCTTCTCTCTTCTTTTTTCTTTCTTTGATAGAGACTCTGTAGTAGCAAAAGAAGTGCTGGTTATCTCCCCTCGCCACGTACGATCCTGCTTAAATGGCAGTGTCGATTCCACCTCTCCGAAGATCCAGAGGCTTTCTCCCCAATTTCCTTCGTAAGGCTTTGAAGGAGCTACACACCATCACTCCCAAAACGAAGATGCGGCTAAAACTCTAGGCACTCTTGGGCATGCTAGGTCATAAAAAAAAAAACCTCTCGCGGTCACACCTCGCGCATCCAGACGCAAGACGAAAGTTAACGTCACTTTGATTTCACGGTATACAGCCATCGCAAACATGTGTTTTCTTCGGGTTTGCGCTGCATGCATGCTGTAAAACTTGCATGAGTTCGTGAAATATTGATGATAGTGTAGCGTTGGTTTTATACCCTGCCGCTCAGAGTATTAGAATAAACGTATTTAATAAGGGTATGAACCTGTGCCCGAAACACAGTGACTGCAGTCGTAGAACTCTGCGTCAGTCAAAACACATTATATGTCGTTCAGCAGCTTTCTTCTTCCTGGCAGCTTTCTTCTTCCTGAGAAGTAGCAAGCGCGTGGTATGTGTGAACCGGGTCCGGCAAAGTGCTCATGCCATGATGGTCTCCGCGCAGCACCACAACATGGCGTGCATGTGTGTCCTGCTCACACGGTGATGGACGTTTTGTATGAATTCGGGCAAGATGTCGCGACAATATCAATAAGGTGTACTATTGTATATTATCATAGATGCCATAATCGAGCATTATTACTGCTGCATTTAAAGCTAACGAACAAGCAGCTGGTTAAAACAAGCTGTTACCTTAATACATAGGTTAACATACTTCTGGATTATATATACCTTAAAAGCTGGGGCGCTAACGGTACCACTACTTTTGTTCAAAAATACTTTTTTTCACACGCTTCCGTCTCTCCCTACATGAAATATTTGACCCCACTCATAAAGCTCATGGGGCTATTTTTCCCATAATAATTGAGGCAGAAGAAGCTGACATTGTCTAACATTGATATCAACTGCAAAAATGGAGCTGAAGGGCGCCTGTGCAATCCTGGCTTTTGCTGCCATTCTCTTTGGCATGTAATAATGCATGGAAATAAATGAAAGAGTGTACATTTCTCTTTGCCTGTATCTTGGTGAAGCTGTTGCAGCAGTTCTTAGAGGTCACGCAGATGGCTATGTTTAGTAAATTACATCGCTCGCTTTAATGAGGCACTTTCTATTCAGATCCTTTTTATCGGTCTTTACCGAAATGTACCCACACCACGTTTGGTGCACCGGAAGATATAAGACATAAACTAATAATACTGATCTATCTTAAGATTGTCTTAGTCTGTTCGCTACTTTCCTGCCTGTTCACCCCAATTCATAATTCTTATCCTCAAGTAACCACTAAACGGACCACCTCCGCTGCCATGACGTCACTGCTACGATGTCCCGCACTGTTTATTCGCTTCAGTTGTCAATATTTTAGGAATAACTTCTGTATTGATTACATAGCACCGAAGTGAGTTGACTCCCGATATTGCATCTGGAAGGCCGCAGAGCTGTTTCATTACGCGCTTCCATTCTGCTCATGAAATGCCAACTGGTCTGATCCTTACAGGTAGGCACTGCATGATGAAGAGAAATACACAGACAAAAAGAGAGGAAGACCAGCAAGTTCTCAGACCGGCTAGCTAACTTGTATCAAGGCAATGCGTAAGAATTAAAGATAATATAAGATAAAAGTTACAAAAAAGGTATTTAACGGTGGCAATACTGCCTAATGCGAATTCTGAGCTCAGCTGTTAAGGTGTGTGTGTGTGTGTGTGTGTGTATGTGTGTGTGTGTGTGTGTGTGTGTGTGTGTGTGTGTGTGTGTGTGTGTGTGTGTGTGTGTGTGTGTGTGTGTGTGTGTGTGTTTGTGTGTGTGTGTGTGTGTGTGTGTGTCATAAGGTAAACGCTTCGGCGGCGCGAACCACGGGATTATTGTGCCAGCAATGTTGACTTTCTGTTTGGGCAGCTCGTTTAGCAGCAGCCTTAGGTGACGCGCCCTCCATTACTTTTGCCGTTAATTGTTCAAGAAGTCGCTGGTACTGTTTCATATGTAGAGTAGCTTGACTGACACGGATAACGTTTTAAAGCCCATGGAACTTCTACCGCCGCTGACAGAGCATTGCTACACTGTCTCGAAACAGCAGAAGGCAGTGTGAGGGCATGTTTCACAAAAGTCGACGCAAGCACGAGTCGCACAATACTGTCGCGAGAGCAAGGTTTCGAGGAGAATCTTGTTCTTTTACGGCTTACAAACAGAGCAGTCAAGGTCGCCCCCGTTCGGGATTAGAATGGGAAAGCTTACTCGGAAAAGCGTCTAGCAAGAGGCAGGTCCGGCGCCACCGTCTGAGTCTAAGCCATTGTTAACAGGCACGCGTGTCATGGAGAATGACATGGGGACGCGACCACTTAGCCTGACCGAGACATAGTGGCGGCAGGTAAACGACCATATTCTCCCGCGCTGTTGTTAGGATTTCGGGGCGCCTCACTGTCGCATGTACACCTGGTAAGCGCACAAAGCCCAATGGTGTACCCATCGCTCTTAAGGACGCTTCTAGGAAGCAACAGTTAATGAAAGATCTGACGGGACCCGAGCGTGGGAACGGCCGCCGACGGTGGTCGGCCGAAGGAGGCAGCACGAGTAATGCTGGGCAGCACGGCCTGGCATGGAAGAGAGTGTCACGTGCGGAGGACCTTTTCCTTTGCGTGTTTTATTTTGGGGACGAGGTTTTTACAAATGTAGTGCCTTTTATTAAAGTGTTTCTGTGATTGGTTGTGATGCTGCGAGTCCCAACATGTGATTGCTTTTCGTGAAGACTCTTTGTTCGACCAAGGGTTAAAAAGAGGATGTTTGAATTTAAAAGGGAGAGCGGAGTCGGGGTCAACGGCGAATCTCACCACCGGGGACCAGGCCACGCAGGCCGAGGGGTATGCCACCATTTTCTATGTTTTGTCTTTGTGACCCAGTGCATTTTGTAAATTGAAGTTGTGTTAGCTAAATAAACCCCCAATGAGTGCTCCCCGAAATCATCGTGTTGACGTCTCTTCGATTGCCTCCGCGGAGTTTCACCCACACTTATTCGTCTCCCTGGACGTCCGATGCGCCTAACTTGAACAACCCCGACGTTTCGCTACAAAGTGGTGGAGGTTGCTCGGTAACGATAGTCCCGCTCCGAAATTATGCCCCGAGTCAACAACAAATATCAGGAACCTACCTCTGACTGCTCTACTATGACGGAACCCCCTACCTTCTTCTCTGCTATGTCTACCCCCCAAGCTAAACCATTCATCGGACCACCAGTCTTTAGAGGCGTGCCGGAGGAATCTATTTCCCAGTGGCTACTTTGCTACGAACATGTAGCGTCGCTTAATAATTGGGACCAAGCCACGAAGGTGAAATTTCTATATCTGGCTTTAGACGGAGATGCGAAAAAGTGGCACAATACTCAAATTCTAACCGGTGCCCCTAATACATGGGAAGAATGGGCGACGCTACTAAAAACGTCCTTTACGAGTCGCCACTCAGTCGAGATCGCCTATTTGCGGCTACAAAACCGCGCTCAATTGCCGTCCGAAACCCCCGAGCAGTACTACTATGACGTCGTACAGCTGTGTGCAAGAGTGAACCCGTCTATGACGGAAGATGATCGGTTGCGGCACCTTATACGCGGTTTACGTCCGGATGTTCTAGAGAAATTGATAATCGCAAACCCGGAGAGCTACACTGCATTCCTCCAAATTTTGCAACGCATAAATCTGGCAGCTTTGATGAGCCGTGTGTCGGGGCTACAAGCGATTGGCATCCAGTATTCCACCGGATCGCAGTCGTGGATGCAAAACATCGCGCATCCCGTAGGGTTCGCACCCGCCGCAGCGACAGGGCACCCTCCTCCTACGTGTGTCGCCACTTGCGGCGCGGCCGAATTGCGTTGCCCGCGGGAGGCTGCCGACCGCGAGAGAAACCTGAAAACGATTGCGGACTCGGTTGCCTTGCTGTCTGACCGGCTAAAAGGCATCGAAGACGAGGTGCGTCGCCCCCCAATGCCTTGGCCTCAGAGAACTTCCCGTGCCAACGACGGGCGTCCCTGATGCCAGATTTGCCGCCGCATAGGTCACATAGCACAACAGTGCTGGCAGCGGTTTCGAGATGACAGGAACGATGAGGCTGAGCTTCAAGGCAATCAGAATGTGCAGCCTAATCCTTCGGGAAACGAGAACGGCCGGGCCTAGGGGCCAGCCCGGCCGCCCCATCGGCACATTGTCGGAAAGTCAGCTTCTCACAGTCCCCACACGAGCCAACGGTACAGAAACAAAACTTGTCATTGACACCGGCTCGTCCGTAAATGTCATCTTAGAAGAATTAGCTAACAAAATATGTGCTTCATTTAAATCGAGAAAAGACATATTCATCCGAGGAATTGGCGGAGGCTTGCTCACCCCCAATGGTGAAGCTGAAATAAAACTTGAATTTGGCACCACCAAAGTTCACGAGACGTTTTTAGTGGTCAAGGATTGCCCGTACGAGCTACTCGGTGGTCTTCCTTTTTGTCGAGCAGCCCGGCTTCTCATTGACTTCTCCAAAAAAGAGCTGCAACTAAACGGTGAAATTTTCCGGCTACGTATAGACTCAAGTGCCCCCGAACATGATGATGTACTTACAGTGCGGTGCCACGAGCAAATTCGCATTGAACCTCGCACAGAAGTCGCTATTGAAGTAAAGGTCGCAAGGGACGGAATTCACCTCGTCGAACCGAACAGCACGCTCAGAAACGGACTTCAGGTTGCACGCACATTAACGAGGATCGTGCATGGGAGAGGCCTCATTCGCATAGCTAATCCTACCATGTCGCCAGTAAACTTGATCAGCGGAACAAAGCTTGGATTGGCTTCATCTATTCATGACGCACAGCTGGCAATCACGGCCCCCGAGAACGATCAAGTGCCTCAAGAGTTTGACATAGAGACTGGGGATCATCTACAGCCATCTGAGCGGGATGAACTGCTATCGCTCATTGAGAAATAGCGCCATCTATTTACGAGCAGTGACAACCCCATCCGGCAGACTCATGTCGCTGAACATGTGATCCACACAGGTGATTCTCGACCAATTCATCAGCACCCATATCGTCATTCCCCTTTTGAAAGACAACAGATTGAGCAACAAGTAGAAGAAATGCTGCGCGATGGGATAATTAGAGAGTCTCACAGTCCTTGGTCATCACCTGTCGTCGTCGTGAAGAAGCCAAATGGGACTTGGCGTTTCTGCGTCGATTTCCGCAGAGTCAATGAGGTCACTAAAAAAGATGTGCACCCACTGCCACGAATTGATGACATTCTCGACGTGCTACAGGGGTCAAAATAATTCACCACACTTGATCTAACATCAGGCTACTGGCAAGTGGGCATCAAGGAGGAAGATAAGCAAAAAACCGCATTTGCCTGTGGACCCGGCCTGTACGAATTCAATGTTGTCCCTTTCGGTCTGTGCAACGCCCCTGCCACATTCCAGATAATGATTAACAAAGTCCTCAGTGGTCTTCTCTGGAGAGTTTGTTTGGCCTACTTGGACGACATCGGTATTTTCTCGAAGACTATGGCAACTCATTTGCAAGATTTGGAAAATGTGTTTTCGGCTTTGGACGTGGTAAACTTACGACTGAACTCCGAGAAATGCAGCTTCGCTCGCCAGGAGATCAAATATCTTGGACACATTCTCACAGGTGAAAGCATCCGGCCGGATCCACACAAAGTAGCAGCGATCGAAAAATTCCCAAAGCCACGAAACAAGAAAGGTGTACAGAGCTTTCTCGGAATCTGTAACTACTATCGGCGATTCATCAAAGATTTCTCTCGCATATCTCGACCTCTGACCAACTTAACCAAAAAGGATGTTCCTTTCGTCTGGGATGCGGCATGCGAAGTGGCCATGCAAACCCTCAAAGAGAAGCTGATCACAGCCCCAATTCTGCGTCAATTTGAGCCGGGAAAGCCGATAGAGGTGCACACTGATGTCTGTGATTACGACATTGGCGCCGTGCTTGTACAGAAAATTGGAACTCAAGAGAGAGTCGTCGCCTATGCCAGCCGCCACCTTAACAAGGCTGAGATGAACTACAGTACCACTGAGAAAGAATGCCTCGCCGTTGTGTACGCCTGTGGACAGTTTCGGCCATACGTCTTTGGTTCTAAGTTCACGGTCGTGACTGACCAAGCCAGCCTGGCTTGGCTAATGAAAGTAAGGAATCCGAACGGTCGTCTTATGCGATGGTCCCTGTTGCTTCAGGAATTCGACATAACGTGGCGACACCGCCCTGGCCTCAAGAATGGAAATGCCGACACGCTTTCCCGCCTTCCTCATGATCCCGCGCCTGTAAGCGAAGAAAACCCCTTACCGTTGCTGGTTCTGGATCAGGTGGATGTTGGAAAAAAGCAGAGGGCAGACCCATGGATGAAAGAAATTATGCAGCACCTCGAGCACCCGGATGCACCCGTTGTCAGGAAAACTAAAAGAACGGCACGGAGCTTTCGATTGATCGACGGTGTACTGTATCGAAGGGCGAAAGGGTTTCAGGAGGATCGTGCTGCGCTCGTTGTCCCCAAGTGCTTGAGATCTGAGATTTTAAGGTACTGCCATGACGCCACCACGGCAGGCCACTTAGGTGTCAAGCGCACATGGGAGAAAGTTCGTTGCCGATATTTCTGGCCGAAGATGTTCTCGTACGTAGGCAAGTACGTTCTCTCCTGCCCCGACTGCCAGACACGAAAGCAACCACCGGGGAGGCCGGTCGGTTTCCTCCAACCGATCCCACCTGCAGGTCGACCTTTTCAGCAGGTGGGCATGGACTTCATTCGGCCTTTCACTAAATCCAAAGCATGGGACCGGTACATCGTCGTGATTACCGACTACCATACGAAATGGGTCGAGGCTGTCGCGTGTCCAGCGGCCACTGCCGCAGAAGCAGCCAGAGCTTTCGTCGAACAAATCGTCCTACGTCATGGTGCCCCGGAGAAAGTAATAAGCGATCGTGGGCAGCACTTTGTCGCCAACTTGACCGAAGAAATATTCCGGCTCGTGGGTAGCGAGCATGCCACCACAACAGCATACCACCCACAGGCCAACGGCTTGTGCGAGCGTTTTAACCGCACGTTGGCTGACATGCTCAGCATGTACATTTCCTCACACCACCGCGACTGGGATGAATTCCTACCGTATGTTCTTTTTGCATACAATTCTTCCACCCACGAGACGACTGGATTCACTCCCTTCTTTCTTCTTCACGGACATGAACCGACACTACCGGTGGATGTAGGGTCGGGCGCGCAACGCGGATTCGACTACACCCTGGATGCAATGAAAGTGGCCCGCAGGCTGCGGCAAGCTCGAAAAATAGTAAATGAACGGGAGAAGCGTCAGCAGGAGAAGAACAAGCGCAGCTATGATGCTAGGCGACGAAGTGTTGTTTATCATCAGGGCGACTTGGTGTACTTGTGGACTCCCTCCCGGGCGAAAGGGAAGACGACGAAGCTTCTTCACAAATATCACGGACCTTTCCGTCTTGTGCGCCAGGTAGCCGAGAACAACTGGGAGGTGGTAGACCAAACTGGGAAAAAACGTGACGTTGTGAATGTGGCGCGTTCAAAGCCCTGCCACGTTCGATTGGGCTCCGATGCCGACGACGCGGACGATGAGTCTGATGATAATCATGAGGTGCGCGATCTCGGTGGTGATGTGCGCGAGGGAAGTGCCAGGAGAGATGACCACGGATTGCATCGAAGTGTTGTGCGCGAGTGTGGCTCCAATGGTGATGTGTGCGAGTGCGGTTCGCGAGTGGGTCAGGAACTCCGTTCGCAACATTGTGTGCGCGGGACAGAGACCAGTGTTCCAGTACAGCAGTGCGAAAGCTACGACACGGACACTGAACTTTACCTGGACTGGAAGACATTTTCAAGTAATAAGAACGCACAACAGGATGTCAGTGCTTACGAAAGGGACACTGAATTGTATTGCAGTACCAACGAGTGAACCTATATATTTCTGTACCCAATGATTTTGTTTTGTTTTTTCATCTGTTGTTTTTATGTAATTTTTTTAAAGCCTCTCACCTTTTATACACATGCATAAGTGTCTTTCAATAAGAATCTCACACACTTGTTGAATTCAAAACCTTTTTGTATAATTAGTCTATTTTTTGTCGTGTTTTGCAGATAAAACGAGTGGGACACTCTTTTTCGTAGAGGGGAGGTGTCGCGAGAGCAAGGTTTCGCGGAGAATCTTGTTCTTTTACGGCTTACAAACGGAGCAGTCAAGTCGCCCCCGTTCGGGATTAGAAGGGGAAAGCTTACTCGGAAAAGCGTCTAGCAAGAGGCAGGTCCGGCGCCACCGTCTGAGTCTAAGCCATTGTTAACAGGCACGCGTGTCATTGAGAATGACATGGGGACGCGACCACTTAGCCTGACCGAGACATAGTGGCGGCAGGTAAACGACCATATTCTCCCGTGCTGTTGTTAGGATGTCGGGGCGCCTCACTGTCGCATGTACACCTGGTAAGCGCACAGAGCCCAATGGTGTACCCATCGCTCTTAAGGACGCTTCTAGGAAGCAACAGTTAATGAAAGATCTGACGGGACCCGAGCGTGGGAACGGCCGCCGACGGTGGTCGACCGAAGGAGGCAGCACGAGTAATGCTGGGCAGCACGGCCTGGCATGGCAGAGAGTGTCACGTGCGGAGGACCTTTCCCTTTGCGTGTTTTATTTTGGGGACGAGGTTTTTACAAATGTAGTGCCTTTCATGAAAGTGTTTCTGTGATTGGTTGTGATGCTGCGAGTCCCAACATGTGATTGGTTTTCGTGAAGACTCTTTGCTCGACCAAGGGTTAAAAAGAGGATGTTTGAATTTAAAAGGGAGAGCGGAGTCGGGGTCAACGGCGGATCTCACCACCGGGGACCAGGCCATGCAGGCCGAGGGGTATGCCACCATTTTTTATGTTTTGTCTTTGTGACCCAGTGCATTTTGTAAATTGAAGTTGTGTTAGCTAAATAAACCCCCAATTAGTGCTCCCCGAAATCATCGTGTTGACGTCTCTTTGATTGCCTCCGCGGAGTTTCACCCACACTTATTCTTCTCCCTGGTCGTCCGATGCGCCTAACTTGAACAACCCCGACGTTTCGCTACAATACTGTGGCGCCGTGGGTGGCCACCGCAGACCTTGTCGTCTTGCTTATCCTTCCCACCTCCTCACCCTCTTTTCACTTCTGACTTATGTCTCCCACGTTCACTGTTTTTGATCCTCCTTTGTTCTAAAAGTTACGCCTACGCAACCGAATGCAGGAACATGTGCCTAAAAGCTGGTGCACACCGATGACTAGCAGTGGTCGCGCGATCATTTGCGACTGGTTGCAAACAGTCGCGAATGGTCGCAAATGGTCGCAAAGGGACTGTTTTGGCTAGTCGCTTCAGGCTGGTGCACACCGGCGACTAGGAACGGTCGCGCGACCATTCGCGACTGGCGACCAAAAAGCGACTGATGTTCCGGCAGGGTATGCATGCGAACAACCGGAAGTCGCAAGTCACGTCCGGATCTCATTATCAGCGAGAACTTTGGAGACCGGCGCCGATCAGCTGATCACTGCCAGCTGAGTGAGCGGAGCAAACCAAGCGCGTTCCCAACATCGTCAAGTTCGATTCAAGCGAAGGACACGAGATTGTCATGGTGCTGGTGCGCTGTGCCACGGTGTCAGCGCTGGCATCACAGATGCCTCCAAAGAAAAAAAAAGCCGGTAGTGGATGTGACCATTTTTTTGATCGCGGGAGTTGGCCGGTCATGCAAACCGCCTAGCTCCCGAGCTGCGCTGAAACGGCGAGGAGCATTTTTGAGAGTCGTACGTATTCAAAAACGGTCCTTGAATTTAACTTGACTTGCTACAGCCTACAATGCAGATCAAACGTGTCTCAAACGCGGTGTTTTAAGTAGTTGCCAAACCATGAAGCACGAACGCGTTCCAAACACACGGTATTGAAGGCGGTGACAACTCAAGTTCAAGACAAAAAAAAACGTTTCTGAATACGGAGAAAAGATTGCACACAATTTATTTGATCTTTATTTTGACGGTGTTTAGCTTCTTGCGAACGCCGCTACGTAAATTCGATGGTGCCACATGCAGACCCAGAGAAACGCACTCGTTTGTATCTGGCGGCAGAAAGCCCGCGCAATGAAAAAAAAATGAGCACCACTGATTGGTTCCAGCAGCTTTGCGACTGCAGTCATGCCACTGAAAAATCAGTCAGGAAGCCACTAGCCAAAGCAGTCATTTTGTGACCATTCGCGACTGTTTGCGACCAGCGCAAATAGTCGCGCGACCGCTGCTAGTCGCCGGTGTGCACCAGCCTTTCCTGACCAATTTTTCAGTCGCAAAGCTGCTCGAACCAATCAGCGATGCTCAAATTATTTGTTTTTGTTCATTGCGCTGGTCTTCTGTCGTCAGATACAAACGAGTGTGTTCCTCTGGGTCTGTGGCACGAAGGCCACCACGGAACATTTTGGCTTGGAGATCGCGGGGCGCAGCACCTCAAGCAAAGTGTCAAACATACGTGGCGGCATTCGCAAGAAGCTAAACACCGTAAAAGTAAAGAGAAGACAAATATTGCACTAGCTTCACTCCACAGTCAGAATCGTTTTTTTTTTTTTTGTCTTGAACGTCACTTGTCACCGCCTTCAATGCAGTGCGTTTGTTACACGTTTGTGCTTCATGCCTTGGCAACGACTTCAGTCATCGCGTTCGAGCCACGTTTGTGCTGCATTGGAGGCTGTGGCAAGCCAAGATGAATTTAAGATCCTTTATGAGTACGTACGACTCTCCTCGTCGTCTCAGCGCAGCTCGGGAGGCAGGCGGCTTCCATGGCCGGCCAACTCCCGCGATCGAAAGGACGCTCACACCCACCAGCGGCTTTTTTTTTAGGCATCTGGGCTGCCTGCGCTGACACCATGGCACAGCGCACTAGCACCCTGACAATGTTTTGTTCTTCGCTTAAATTGAACTTCTTGAGGCTCTTGGGAACGCTGTGCGAGAACGGACGAAAACAATAAATGCGCCACGCTCGGTTCGCTCCATTCATTCAGCTGGCAGCGATCAGCTGATCGGCGCTGGTCTCCGGAGTTCTCTCTGATGACGAGATCCGGACGTGACCCACCGGTTTTGCGACTTCCGGTCACTCGCATGCAGCCTCTGCAGGTGTGAACATCAGTCGATTTTTGGTCGCCAGTCGCAAATGGTCGCGCGACCGCTGCTAGTCGCCGGTGTGCACCAGCCTTAAGAGATGCGCTCGGAAGGAAGAACAAAAAGGAGAGGGACAAAAAAGAAAATGAGAACGTGACGCTGCTTAAAGTCGGCCTTTCAAACCAGTTGCCCTCTAGAAACGCTTTTAAAGCTGTTTGTGCACAGCACGATGTCGACCAGTGTTCAAGGGCATTGTGGAATCGTTGCGCAACCCCCCTCCCCCCCAATCAGCCATTCTGAAGCCCATTCAACATTATTCATTGCGTGTGACCAACTTCAGATGGGATGTGAATAACGACATTCATTGCGCTATATAGCGCGTTCCGTAAAACAAAAAAAAAAACTCATGAATCGCAATAGCTTTAACATCACAGCTGTTCAAAGGGTTACTGAAGAGAAAACAATTTGTTTTTTCGTACATGGCCGAAAAAACGACAATGTACAAAACTTATCAGCATACTGAACCAGCACGCGCTTTCTTTGTCCTCTTCTTACTGTTCTGCTTCACTCCTAGAACGCTCTGGACGGATGCAGTAACCGTGATGGTGAGAGCATAGAACTTTTTATTATACACTAGAGGGAACTCTCGCACCTCTGTCTATGGGAGTTGCAACGCACGGCGCTTTAGCGAGCATGGAAATTATGGGTAGTACATTGATTTGCCTTGTCTTTGTACTTTACGTTTCTTCTGGCTTCATGTGGCTCGAAGTTGTAACTTTTGCTTGGACAATTTGGTTCATGATTATTTAGACTTGTTTATCAGCGCAAAAAAGATATGACATTTCTAAATGTCCCGTCTTTTTTGCGCTAATAAATTTGTCGAAATAAGCTTGATGCTGCTTTGTCACAAAATAACAATCGGTGAATATTGGGCAGTTACGCTTCGCCACCTTCATCTTTAGGATTATTGTTTCAAATAAAACCACGAAGTTCAAAACAGTTTGTTCTTTCACTCAAAACAAAACCAAAACATGGCCACAAACGAAGTCACGAGTGTGAGTGACCACCCGTAACACGAAGACTAGAAAAATCCATGTCATACCAATAATTTCCATGGTCACGAATGATCGCAGTGCCATAGTCTCCTTTAGTTATTTTAGGAGACCCTATCGGTGATAGAACAAGGGCAGATAAAAATAGCAAAAACACGGATGAAAGAGAAAGAGAAAACAAAAGGCAAGAATTGCAGGCGAAGATAACAAGACAATGATATGAAGAGACTGAGAGAGCAAAGCTTTGAAAGAAACAGACCCAAGGAGAAAAAGAGAAAACACAGATCAAGACAAAGATAGAAGGGAAAAGAAATACAAACAGGGAAAGAAAAAAAAAAGCCGAAGCCAGAAGCAGTTAGAGAGGGAGAGCAAAAAAGGAAGAAGTAATAGTCATTGAAAGAGGGGGGGGGGGGGAGTCACAGTGTTAACGCAAAGGCAAAGCAATAAATTCGATAGCAACAAATTGGAATCTCACACGAAGAATGGCAAGCAGATCACAACGTGCCCCACGTTGCTCACGAACAAATGACGCACAAAACCTACGCACACGCACACAATAACGGGAATAACTGTCTCAGTTCACACTTCGCTGTGTCGGAAAAGCGCGCCCTTCTCGCAAATGAAGACTGTGTATCGAGAGGAGTGACCTTTGTGCACCCAGTACCTACAACAGAATAGTTCTGGTGAACACGGAAGGCGTGCAATTGTCCCCCGCGAGATTAGCGTGCGCACGCGTGAGAGTGTCGACCCCCCCCCCCCTCTGTACGTGGTGTAAAGTGCGCGTGGGAGATGAACGCATGAGCACGCGTCGCCGCATCGTGATGATTTCGTGACGCACGTTCATTGCGCCATCTCGCTGGTAATGCAGAAAATACAAAAGTGCTCCCAAGATCGGCATCACCTGCGGTAAGTAGTAGATATAAATAGTTTGCCGTTTCAACGTTAAAGGAGGTGCTCCTTCGTGGCTCATTGGCTGACGCCAGCACTCAATAGCGACAGGTCGGACTTACAATATCGTGCGCCGGAGTCTTTTCTGAAGTATTTTCTTTCTTGCGCTTTCATATATATATATATATATATATATATATATATATATATATATATATATATATATACAGAGAGAGAGAGAGAGAGATTTGTATACTCATACAGTGAAAGACGGCGGTCACTAACGTCGACGCCGGCGGCGAAGCGCAGCCGAGCGTGTCCATATTTTTAACTTTAGTTCATTTACTACGTACAGTTGTACAGTAAGTGACTGGGACAGAGGGAAAAGGCTGTATAAAGTCAGCTTGACAAGTCCTCATATCCCCACTGTAAGTGAAGCAACGAAATGGCAAAAGCAAAGTAAAGACAGGACAGCTTAAACCAGCATTGCACATGCTTTGGAGCGGAACAAAAACTCATACAAACTTATACTAACCAGAAATGCGTGTGCTATAAAGAAGTATACAAACAGAAAATAATAATTCACACAAACTAATAAAGCATATATAATAAAAAAATATTAGAGAGCATACCAACATTTTCACAATTATTACTTTAGTTATTCAGTGTATTCGGCAAACAATAACGCAATGTCTAAAAACCATTATTTGTGCACGGTCTCGGCACATGCTAATATTCAGAGTGTCCGCTTAGGCGCGTCAATGAATTTAACTGAAGCAATGTTCATAAAGAAATACAGAGTAATTTCTATATATTACCAAGAAATGAATTTTGGAGCTCTGAAATGAACTATCCTCGATGGCGGCATGCAATACCAAGCATTGAATTCTCAGTGAATGGCATCGTCAGAGATAGAGACATGCTCATTCAAGCTGCCCAACTACTAGTGCTTTATCAGATACACATGCGGTATCCAGGGTACATACACATTTACGCAGACGGTTCAAGTACTACAACGTCTTCAACATCGGCATTTATTATACCACCGCTCAATATTCAGGAATCATTTAAAATATGTCGTATGACGCCATCTACTACAGCTCAGCTTTTCGCTTTACTGTATGCTATAAAGTTTATAAACTCGGCAGCAGAAGCGAAAAAAACGGGTTGTTTTCAGTGACTCACAGACCGCATTAGGATCACTCTCCAGTACAAACACGACAGTAATTGGTGATAGTATGACATACAAAACGCTGAAAGAGCTCGCCAAAGCGAACAAGGCGCCACATGAGATCAAAATCCAGTGAATACCTGGCCATTTCAACATTCCTGGAAACACGGCTGCCGATGAAGCAGCACGACAAGCACATCGTAAAGACGTTACTGTTTCTTTACCAATTTCGAAAAATGAGTTGCGTAGCATTATAAAGACTACTGCTTCAATATCAGCAAAACTGCTTGGTTTGACCAAAGTACAAAGAGCTGTGATTTATATCACATTGATCCATTCATTGAATTAAAAATTTTGGTGGCATTACGTAGAAGTATGGAAACTCTAATTCACCAATTGAGGCTAGGCACTGCATATATAAAACAGTTTTTGCACAGAATTGGCAGAGGTGTAACTGCCGAATGTGAATGTGGATTTATAGATAAAGACGTATGTCACCTTCTCATATACTGTCCACATCACGACACGTCGAGACGCAGTCTTAAGTCAGAACTGTTGGCATTACATCGCAGACCATTTAGCATGAAGAAACTTCTGGGCCCGTGGTTAACTGGAGTTCTACAGTCGCACGTTTTAAAAGCATTACCACGTTTCGTACAAGACAGCGGAATCGCTGTCAAGAACTAAGAAATAACGAAGTTTCATTTGTATAATAAATGTACTTACTACGTGAAGTATCACGTTACACCCATCATATGTGTGTACTGAAGTGAATAACGTGTCGACTAGTATGTACACACGAGCGAATACACATTCATAAGGACCAGCCATGTGCTCTGCTGTTTTATGCTGGTCGGACTGAGTATTTTGTGTTGGTTGGACCAAATATTAACGAGGGACATTATCAGAGACTTAATTCTTTGACTTTCGAACGTTTACGATTTTGTTGTGATATGTGCGTATAAGTGTATCTTTGCATATCTGTGCCCGAGCGTTCTACATTTGATGCAGTGCTTTGTATGTTTTACTTTAAGATACGTGCTCAAGTTTCACTCAAGGGCTAAGGTGTAGCCGGCAGCATAATTGTGCGCCAACATCTTCTTATATATCATATCAATAAAAAAATGTAGGTTAGCTAAACTACGTATGTAGCCGCGCCCTTTTATGGTATCATGTCTAAAAGGGATTATTTAACAGTATTCGTAGAGCATGTTCAATTTTGTTGTTTTATAATTTGCAAGTATTTGTGAAGTATGGGCATTAAAAGAGAGGTTAGAAACAAATTTTAGCGCTTTTTTTTAAGATATTAAGAATACTAATAGCTTTCTTTGTACCATTACCCCAAATTAAGTTGCAAATGTCAGATGTGACGTAAAGAGAGCATTGAATATCAGAAGTTTTCGAGGAACTGAAAATAGACCCTGCCATTTGCTCAAAACACCAAGACTTTGCACAGCTTGCTGTATAAAAAACATGTATGATAATCCCATTTCATGTGCTTATGGAAAACGACGCCCAAGGACTTCGCGGTAGAAGAGGATTTGATTATGCTGCTGTTTAACACGAGATTGTAGGATTCAGTGATTTCATTGAGGGAGGATTCGGAGCGAAAAAGAACAGCTTTTGTTTTGGTAACATTTATAAGTAAACATTTTTAAATAATACGGCTGTATATCTTTTGTAATATTGAGTTAACTGTATTTACGAGATCACTATCGCAATAGAATGATAAAGTAATAGATACACAGAAAGAAAGCAATATGATAAACGTACGCAAAAAGTACAAAAGCAAATAGAAACATTGAGAGGGACATAAGGACAATAAAAACGAAAAACAAAAGCAAGGACAAACATGAAAAGGTGCCAAGCCCTGCTCTTCCTTCAGGCTAGGTACTAACAGTAAGAATCTACCTTAACATATTCTGATTACCCAATTAAGTACTTCGCGATATTGTCGATTCAGATAGACTGCGAAACGTGCTTTCTATCTGCCTGTCTCGTTGAGCTTTTTCCCCTTCCTCATGGCGAGAACCCCGAGGAAAGTAAAGAAATGAAGGACAAGAAAGTTTTCATTGCTCGATCTATTTCCAAATGCAGGGCAGAACTGCGAGCTAATCAATACTCGCCTGTCAAGTTAGCTTCTCTTTCATTTTCTTTTGTTTTTTGCCACGTCTCATAGTCTTTTATTTTTGCGTCACACAGTGGCTGGCTTGTTGACCTGTCTGGCCAGTGACAGTAAACCCGTATGCACCCTTATGTAAATGAACCCTTTGAAATCAGCTTTCTTACGCTTGTGCAATATGGCGATAACAGAACTAATTGTACTGTCTTATACATATATATATATATATAAATATATATATATATATATATATATATATATATATATATACAATCTTGATTTTGTGGCTGTTTACATTTTTTATGTAGCTGTTAGCACTATCATATTTTCATGTCATGCCTCAAAACAGCCACAATGTGTGCATCGTTGATGCATGCGCGTTTTATCAATCGAAACGCTCTTCGTCTCATGAAAGAGGTAAGACGTAAACGCCCTGAGCAAGCGCGGATCATCGGTTACACGAGCACACCTTTTGACGCTGTCACCCCTGCCGAGCAGGCCTGAATGTTTGTAAAGACGTAGATGCTCCTGTGCATGCGATATCAAAATCCGCAACGGCCACAAGGTGTCGCACCGCAGAGCAATGATGATATGTGGGGTTTAACTTCCCAAAACCACCATATGATTATGAGAGACGCCGTAGTGGAGGGCTCCGGAAATTTCGACCACCTGGGGTTCTTTACCGTGCACCCAAATCTGAGCACACGAGCCTACAACGTTTCCGCCTCCATCGGAAATGCAGCCGCCCCAGCCGGGATTCGAACCCGCGACCTGCGGGTCAGCAGCCGAGTACCTTAGCCACTAGACCACCGCGGCGGGGCACTCCGCAGAGCAAGGCCGGCCTCTCACGTGCTATACACAGACGTGGCCATGGCTGTAGTTGCAACAGGTGTGTGAATAATCCGAACCTATTCTAAGAATTTTCATTTTAATTATCCTAGTTTATGTAATATTAATATAGTAGTTAAATATCCTAGAAGATTGCACAGTAAGCGGAAATTGCAAAGGTGGTATGAGCTACGGGGCATTGGTGAAAGTATAGCGATCATGGTAAGGCTCACTTTAGCATATTACACATACACCATGTAAATAAGCCTTTGAATGAGACGCTTTCACGCAAACCACGCATATTGCTTGGTTGGAGGTTTATATTTTGGACCTGAGGTTTTATAATGCAAATAGAGAGAGAGAGAAAATGAACACACATGGTCGGTTTCTTGATCGCCTTATTTTTATTTCTTTTCTTCCTCTTTTGTTGCTCATTTTTTGTCAGAGTGAAGAAGATCCAATAACAATATGTTCAACA
Source organism: Rhipicephalus microplus (assembly GCF_043290135.1). Classification (NCBI taxonomy): domain Eukaryota; kingdom Metazoa; phylum Arthropoda; class Arachnida; order Ixodida; family Ixodidae; genus Rhipicephalus; species Rhipicephalus microplus. The sequence continues at coordinate 323,227,538 of NC_134710.1, forward strand.
TGTTCTCGTTAGGATGAAGTATTATCGGTGCTTGAGGAACTCTTTGCTACACGTTTTCCTTGCTCATGCGACTGTCGGGTTCAGCATTTGTTCTGTGCTTGCTTCGAAGTGAATTATATGTTCATCTGAGATATATATTTATTTACTTTTGTAGTTTCATTATATAAGAAAAAATAAGAAGGAGCAACGGCAGCGTTTTCGCTTCGCATATAGGCTTTCCCGTAAGGTCGGAAAAACAATGGCACGAATCTAGTGTAGCTTTTCAGGCTGTCTGTACAAAAAGTAGCCTGGAAAAGAAAATACAGTTGTTGTAATTATTTTCTTTTTTTCACTTAGCGTAAAATGACACATCGAAGCATTAAAAATCTATCGTGCGTGCCCAAAATGCACAATCCTCCTCTTAAAATTTTTTCTTGGTTCAAGTCGGGGTGCATGGTTTTTAAATACATGAACCCAGTCCTTTTCTCGCTTTTTTTTCTATTTTGCTCCCGGATTCTCTGTTTTCTACCTGTGGGTTACTAAACTGGACGTAGCCTACCTTCCTACCTTTCTTATATATTTTTTTCTCGCTGTCTGCACGGCATATGTGAATTGATTGATTGATATGTGGGGTTTAACGTCCCAAAACCACCATTTGATTATGAGAGACGCCGTAGTGGAGGGCTCCAGAAATTTCGACCACCTGGGGTTCTTTTACGTGCACCCAAGCCTGAGCACACGGGCCTACAACATTTCCGCCTCCATCGGAAATGCAGCCGCCGCAGCCGGGATTAGAACTCGCGCCCTGCGGGTCAGCAGCTGAGTACCTTAGCCACTAGACCACCGCGGCGGGGCCGGCCTATGTGAAAACAATGACTCTTGATGAACAGTAAAGATGTGCATCACTTTCATTACCTACTAGAAGGTGCATATAGCAAATAAGTTTATAGCATTGGTTATACATTTTGCTTGTTCCCGGCCCCTTGGGTACTCGTTGGAGCTTCCGAGGTCACACTTATCTTCCTGATCGACGATACATATTCACGCTTGTGTACAATATTGCGAGAGTCTTTCGCGCAGTCTCCCAGACTGCTCGAAGGTAAAAGCCTCAGTGGGTGCCGCGTTGAAGACTAAAGTGTGACGTCGTAAGCCAAAGAGCCGTTTGCCACGTCGTGTCTCATTTTGTGCCTGTCTAAACATCTATGGCCTTGCCTACCTTTTCGGCTTACCACTCCATCCGTAAGCACCAGCTTGCATTATTCGCCATTTCCGCGTCGCTCCCCTTCCGTGAGCGGACCGAATCACAAGATCGCCGCTTTGTTTTGTTTTTTTTTTGTTTTTCAGAAGCTCTTTTTTACCCACTTATTCATTTCCTCTCCTCTTGTTCCGGCAAAACAGCACTCTACAGCTAATATAGATCCGCAGGAGCAAAGACGACTAATCCTTTGGGAATTCAGAGTGGCGCCAGCCTAAACGGCATCTCTTTGCAACCTGCGAACGATAACCCTCACCCAAAATACGGCGGTGTTCCCGTTTCCCTCTCACCAGTAATGTTCCCCAGTACACTGTGCTCGTGTTATTTTGTCGCGTAAGCATTTTCCAGTTTAACATGCAGGCTTAACCTCATCACACCTACTTCCACATATGCGAGGCCAAAGCGGAGCACCAATGGCCACTTGCACAGCTGTTCCCGTTTGTTTGAATATTAAAGGTGGCGCAGCTGGCACGTGTGATAGTTCAAAATATGAGAACCTAATCTTTTCATTTTAATATTTTGATAGCACACATCGCACATACGGTGGCTAGAAGCCGTACCCAATATAACAAAGAGTACCAAAGGAAAGCACTTTTTCTTTTATTGTAGGAAGCTTCCTAGTGAACCTCAGCAATACACTAGTCGGCTTTTTATTTAAATATTTACGTGTACTAAATTATACCTGTGAATAGCTTGAAACGTCCACACATTAACCCCGCATAAAAGAGCTCATCTATCTTCTTTATCGTCACTGCCTTCCAAACACAAACGTATGAAGAAAGCAAAACCTTACGTAGCAGGACCTAAAAAGATCGCTACTATTCAAGGATATTTCAACCATGTTCACACTAAAAAGCTCAAATGGTCCAGGATAGGTTGTAGAGGAAGGACAGTAAAGTTTCTTAAATGACCACTTAGAACACACTCTAGAGAAATTTACATGAACATCGCGATTATTCTCAGTCGACATGCTATGCTTAGTAGCTTCTTGAACAGTAAAACATCTCATTTCTCATGTTGGATAGTGCAAGCTCACCTTAACTTTTTAGAGCCACGGTTGTTAAACAGGACGGAAAATTTTATACATGAAACCGAAAACGGTGTTTCCAGTTGGCTACTTTGTTTCGCTATTGCAACTTCAGTATTTGCTTTCGAAGCTTGCATTTGACGACGTCTTCTTTATTATTTTTTTCTATTGTGAACCATGTTTTTTTCTCTCTGTCTCAAATTTTCCTGTTTTCTCATGTTCATTGACACCTGAAAATAAAAGCTCCTGTGGAATTCTCAGTTTATTCACTCTTAAATGGCCAGTTAGTTGATTCTTCGAGCGTGACTATATAAGTGCATTCTGGGTTATTTATAAATGTGGAGCGTGTGGCAGCGTAAGGTGACACTTACCCGAACATCTGCGTGTCGGTGACGTGGTTCGATTATTATTACCTCATCGTTCGTGTCTCTTGCACAAACTATAATCCTTATGAAGAAGTTCAGAAACTTAGTATTCTTTCCGCACAAAAAATATAACGACGCTTAAAAGCAAAAATATGCTATAAGAAGACCGGTATGCTTGTATTGCTATAAGGAAAAAAATAGACATGTTGTCAGTATGAGACACGCATATCGTGCTTTGAACGCCTCAAGATATGAAAACGAACGCGCTTTATTTTGCCTTTAGCTATAGCAGTCGGCAGGTGTCAACCCATTTAGAGCTTTCTGTTGAGAAACAGACTTGGCTTCCCTCCTAGAACTTCTTCCGGCATGTGTCCTGCCCACACTTCTATGAACAAAGTATATACAGTTCCTTACAATCAGGCATTCATGTCTGTTCATCTATTTCCAATACACCAGCATGAGATTCTAAGCATACTAATGCCTCAATTTGTGTCTTGTGCAATAGTGTGAGCAGGCTTTAAATATACTTTTTGATATTATTTTTATGTCCCAAACTTTGGGAGAGTTCTTTCTCGAATTTGTAAGTATGAATTGGAATTGCAGCACGTAGGGCACATGGGCAAACCAAAAGGACCCACAGTGACATGTAATTCGAAAATAAAGTTCGCTTGCACTTCTGGCTTGCTATGATGAACTAGGATATAAAACTGGGTGAAACAATTGGCATATTGCGTATACATAGCAAGTATAAATACGATAACATGTGATACAGGAAGGAAGGCAGTTGAATGAAAAACACACCTTCATGAGTGGGCTTAAATGTACAATTATTTACTCAAAGGGGCCCTGGAATACGTTTTAAGCATCATCAGAAAGCACTGCCCATTGGTTGCGGAAGCTCTCGAGAACACGCGTGTGAAACGTTATAGCACAGCACGTTGCTTAGAATGTACTGAAAAGCAGCACATTAGAAGAAAGAAAAAAAACATTCTCAAAGTCATCACGTTCGCTGATTAACGGACGCATCTTTCTGTCCCTTTGTCATCTCCATCTTTTTCCGCTTTAAGCATAATGGCTGATTCAAAGGGAGAGAGAAAGCGCTTGGCGCACGCGACAAATCCCTGTATTTTCGCGGATAGTTGACGGGTATTTAAAAAAATGCGGCAGTACATTCTTGAGGCAATAGGCTGTTTTCATGAAGCCATTCGATTATTACTCGGAAACGTGTCGCAGGACCAATTTATGTATATGTGTAGCTATATACTAACTTATATATACAAGATGAAAGATATCGTAGCAGCACAGCAGTTGAATCTAAAAGCGCAGTGTCAGCGAACCATGCAGTCTGCTAAGGCCAGCACATCCCAGCAGAGGGCAACCGTAAATTTCATATCCATGAGGCTGCCATAGAATATGCCACACTTTTTTGTGTGTGTGTGTCACAAAGAACGAACTCTTGACAGCCTCTCAGCAAGCACGCACGGCCATATTCCAACACTGGTCTCTTTTGTTATAGCGTGCTTGCTGTAGAGAAATTGATGTATAAGCACTTCAGTCATTTTATGTCGATGTGTTTTGCAGTAAAGCAAGAAGGAATTAACTTTTATTTAAACCAGCAGTTGCGCTGGCTGGGCCAGGGCCTCACACGGGAGATTGTCGATGTCTTATTTCTTCGCTGCCTCGTGGGCTTTTTCGGTAGCCCTAAATTGGTCGTCGAGCTGGGAGCTGCGCAGGGCGCCGGGCCATCTCGACGAGAGGGTCTAGGTGTCAATAGACTAATATTAGGTTTGCATTCCCAAAGCTTCTGCACCAGCGAGGGTATCTGGGTCTTGTAAATCTTACAAGTGTGGTAAGGAATAACGCCTGGATATATTTTTGGGGTATTGATACAGTGAAGGGTGCGTGTTTGTCTGTAACAGGTGAAGGCTGGTTGGCTGTGCTCTGTTTAGCTGGTGATGATGTTTGGGGAAAGTTGTTTTTTCGAGCTAAAATGGTTTCATGATGTTTTTGTAGCTGGTGAGGAAATCGTGTTCAGTGGGTACAAATACAATGTTTCCAACATTGTTCATTACGAAAACAAGAACGACCTAGATTTTACGGTCATCATACTTCACGAAAGGCGTTGTTGGTGCTCGTAGTAGTTTATCAACGGTTAGAAATTATATTTGCTAATCAGCGGGGACCATGAATAGATCATTACCAATATCGGTCAAGCAAAGAAATTTGTTGTCATGAACAAGCAGGTTCATTCACGAAAATTTAAAAAAAAATCCGGAAGAGTAAACAAATATTTATACTTTACCAAGAGGTGGCAGCCAATTACAAAGCCTCAATGGCTCTATATAATGAGGGTGGCAGAGTAATAGTTGAACAATTTCAAAATAGATTGGAAGGGCGAAATACAGAATTGGGTGTCTCTTTTGTAAGCTATACGTTTAAGACAAAGTTCTATATAGCGTGATCCAACTGAACGAGAAAGAACCAGCAAAGTTTCGATTCACCTAGTTTGTCTCAGAGAGCGTAAGAGCTAAAAATAAAGCCTAACTTATTGTCTATATTCGAGAGGAATGCCAATTTTGTGTGTATACGGAAACTTGCCGAGTGTACAGTGCATCTTCAAAATAAGAGGTGTTAGCAATGCAGAACCTGGTCGGGTGAGTGCCAGAATTACCGAAAAAAGTTTCGTCACAGGCCAGTGCATTTCAATGAGCTTCCCGTGTACCTTCTTGCGTAGTACATCTCAGACAACTCTGCGCGGACTTCGTCAGGAGAACCAATTACCAGGTGAAAGGGTTCTTTGAAATTGGGTCCATTATTCTGGAGTGGTAGCCAAGTAAATTGCTCACCGTGGCCCTGCCACTGTGGAAACTTGTACCAGATGGGCTCGGTCCATTGCGATAAGTTAATAGCTTGCTCTGGCCGACTTCAAGAACCCTGAAGCTGATTGGCTAGGGTGGCATCGCGGTACAGCATCTGTCCCGAGGCCGGACTGGAAAAACTTTGGGAAGGTTATACACGACACTAGGAGAGGAAACATACCAAAATAAGTGATCTCACGGGGCGAATAAGGATGACCCACTTACGTTAACTAAACAGAAGCGCGCGACAGACCCAAGGTAAGATTCGAAAAGCAAGAGCAATATTGTACACGGCTGCTTGAGCATAAATTATTGTGCGTCATATGTACCAACATGCATCGGCACTACTTTAAAACACTAATTCTAAAACCTATTTTACATACCAGTACTGAATAGGTAGAACAAACATTGATGGTACGCAGCGTATACATATTCATGAGAGTACAGACACCGATGTTTGGGATAGCTCTTGCATAGCATGAATACATACCAGGTGTGCTTTGAAAATTTAAAATAAAAGAAATATCCCGCACAGAGCTACACGTGCGGGATAAAGCTACACGTGCGGGATAAAGCTACACGTGTGGGATAAAATAAAAGCTAGGCAAGTGTTTGCGTTGACGCTGCGACAGCGGCAAAATTTGGCAAAACAAAAATTTTGAAAGCGAAATGCTGCGCAACGGCATTCTTCACGAGTGACGCCTCTCCGGTCACCTTTACTTATTTTCGTATTTTAATGCTTACCCTGGGAGCGTTTTGTGCGCTAACTCAAAAATATATGGCAGTACACATACAAGAGACGCTTCTGGCTTTCACCTGACATTTCACTTTAAAGTGTTAGTTCAATAATAATAATCTACTACAATGGTTCTCAAGCATGTCGGTGTCAGGCCATCCTGCTAAGCTCCGATAGTTGACAAGAAACCTCTTCCTCTTCCCGCTTTCATGCAAGCATTTTTCATTCGGCTCACACTAGATTCACTTACACTAAATTTCAAAGAGAAGGATATATAAATTAATTGCCTGATATGAAACTGACCTCACTTTCCATGTACCAACAAATCAATGCGACGCTCAGACACACTCAGGGCCAGCCGTATGTCCGGTGCTAGACTCAGACGATCACTGTGCTTATTTTTGAGATAGGCTATATATATGGCCTATCTGGGAAATAAAAAAAATATCTGCTTGTGAGCAGGCACTCTCGACACTATAGCATCGAAAGTGCCTCATCCGAAGCATATGCTGCTGCAAATAACCACAGCCTGTCCTCTGCTTTATTTTCTGAACATATCTTCAAATAGGAAAAATGCGCTTGGAAGTAACGTAAGGCCTCTGATGTTTTAATACGCTAGCTTAAGCACGCCGCTGCCCCGCCGCGGTGGTCTAGTGGCTAAGGTACTCGGCTGCTGACCCGCAGGGCGCGGGTTCGAATCTCGGCTGCGGCGGCTGCATTTCCGATGGAGGCGGAAATGTTGTAGGCCCGTGTGCTCAGATTTGGGTGCACGTTAAAGAACCCCAGGTGGTCTAAATTTCCGGAGCCCTCCACTACGGCATCTCTCATAATCATATGGTGGTTTTGGGACGTTAAACCCCACATATCAATCATATCAAGCACGCCGCTTATTTTAGAGTCTGGCTGGCCACAAGCTGCTGGCGGGATTTGTGGCGCAGCTCTCGCGTTTATGCTATGCACTGAGACGTGCTTATTGACACTTGGGCGTGTGTAATGGAGGTTTCTTAAATCGATCGCCCCTCGAGTTAACAATTTAAGTGACTTGGTGAGTGCGGAACTAGTAAAATGTATCAGTGGCTCGTGGAACCCTGAGAGGGAGCCTACGGAACCCGTAGCTTCCGCTGAACCCACTTGGACATGCCATGGTCTATATACATTGGTTGTCAATTAAGGCTCTTCACACGTGGAATATTTATATTAGCTTTCTATGTTACATGATAGCCATTAAATGTAACCATTAAATGGTAAGCATTGAATTACGGCGAAGCTACGTGTTATTAGCTTAGGGCAGCCCCCACTTGTACTTTTACTTTTATACACGTTGCTTCGTTTGTCATCAATACTTAGGAGTATGCACTCTTCACTACCATGAAGCAACGGTAAACACTTCACTTTAAACATGGCTAGCGTTGATTTCATAGCAGCTATGTTAAAAATGAAATTGTCCTTCAACCGAAGTGAACACCAAGTTTTAAAACGCAAGCATTTGATGGATTGCCGCACTGACGAGGAGGGGGTTAAGGATATTGTAATCACCCCCCCCCCCCCAAGGCCGACTTAACTCTTCTCATATATGCCCCAATATCCTTGTTGCCGAGTCTCCTACGTCAGTAGTGGACCGCCTCTTGTAAGTGCAGCACGGTTCTTGGCAGAGAAAGTAACGTATATGCCTCGTTTTTAAGTTCCCATTTCAACCCAAGAAGTGTCTTGAGGGGCAAGTTTTTTTATTTATTCTCGATGTTATGTGATATTCACCCAAATACTCCTAAACTAAAAAAGCAAAAACCACATACATGGTGGCTTTGCGTGAAGTAATAAAGAAGGCAATGCGAAGAGCTGCAAAATTTATCTTCACAATTATCGCCAAAATTTATCTTCACAATAGCTAGAGACAAAAAGGAATAAGCGTGGTCGTAGTGAACCATCAAAACGCACCTCCACTTTTCTGCTATCAGTTTTATTCACTAACATCAGAAGTGTTCTACCGAAATGCGACCTAGTTTCATTCTTCCTTGATGACAGCTGTCCAAAGGTCGTAGCACTTACAGAGACTTGGTTGTGCTCTAATATCAGGGACAAGGAATTGCTGTTTGATAAGGACTACAGCATTTATAGGCGTGACCGCACACAAAGGCGAGGTGGAGGGGTACTGCTGGCCATTAAGAACGACATTGCATCATTCGTAATTGATACGTTCTCTGATCTCAAAACAATATGGGCAGCATGTAGGGTTCACACCAAGAACATAATAATAAGCGTTCGCTACCGTCCACCCGATGCTAGTTCGCTATTGCAAAATGATTTGCGAAATAGCATCTCGGCCGCAATCATGAGATGTCCTACGGATCACGTGTACCTTTTTGGTGACTTTAACTTACCCAATATTAACTGGCCCACTTTATCATCGCCCTGCCATACTTCAACTGATTTCATTAACCTTTCGTTGGATTTCAACTTCTCACAAGTGGTAAATAAACCCACACGTGATACTAATAATCCAGATTTGGTGCTAACCAACGCCCCTGATAGGATAGGCACAATCGGATACTTTGATGGTTTTAGCGACCACAATCTCCTCCAACTAACCATCCGCAAACCGGTACGAAACATAGGTTCCATGGCTACAAAGTTCATTCATAACTACAATAGAGCGGACTACAAAGGTTTGAACAATAAATTAGCGGCCTTCTTCCATCAGTCCTTTGTACAATCTTTCTCTGTTCAGTCTGTGGCTAAAAATTGGCTTATATTTAAGAATGAAATGTTAGAGTTGGTAGATAGATATGTGACTCCTATCTCTATTGCTCACGATAACAAAAATCCCTGGTTCATTTCATCCCTGCGCAAACTGCGAAATAAAAAGAAGCCGTTCTACACTGCAGCCAAGCATTCATCCAACGCGTCTTACTGGGAAAGGTACAATACATGCTTGAAACAATATTCGTCAGCTATAAGTTCCGCCAAAAACAAGTATTACTCACATGACCTACCCTCCCTCTCGCAGGCAAACCCACGAAAGTTCTGGCAAACAAAAGCTCCTGGAAATGAATCGTGACAAATCTGTCTTTTCAATGACAACAACACACCATTAACGAATGAGCAATGCTCGCACGAGTTCAACAACATTTTCCCGTCGGTATTTACTAAAGAAGATCACCTAAATGAACCTTATGTTCCAGATTTAGGTTACCCTTACATGACACCAATAACGGTCACTGAGGATGGAGTTGCGTGTCGCATAAATAACCTTAAACTATCAACATCGGCCGGTGTTTATAACTTAAACGCTAAAATAATGAAAAATACTCTACCGCTTTCAAGTGAAATACTATGCAGAATATTTAATCAATCATTGTCGACCGGACAACTACCTAAAGACTGGAAGATTGCCAGGGTTATTCCGGTATTCAAAGCTGGAAAGAAAAATCAACCAGACAACTATCGCCTCATTTCCCTAACTTGCATTTCCTGTAAAATGCTAGAGCACGTAATTGCATCGCACATCTACTGCCACTTGGAGACTAATAATTTTTTTTCATAAATCAACATGGATTTCGTAAAAATATGTCGTGTGATACGCAATTGTTTGAACTTACTACTGACTTGCGCTTTAATATAGACAACAATCTACAAACCGATAGTATTTTTCTTGACTTTTCCAAAGCTTTTGACTGGGTCGCCCATTGTCGATTGTTTTCTAAATTATATTCCCTCGGACTAGACTCTGCTACTTTATTTTGGATTAGAAATTTCTTATCATCTCGCCAACAATTCACCGTAATTAATAACTGCGTTTCTCCCTTTGCTGATGTAACTTGCGGTTCCCTCAAGGTATCGTTCTAGGCCGTTTGCTCTTCCTTATTTCCTTATTTACATTATTGACCAACCCAATATTATTTCCTCAAGTATTAGATTGTTTGCCGATGACTCTATCATTTATAGAAAAATAGCATCTTCCGAGGATCACCGCATCCCGCAAAGTGACATTAACTTTATAAATATGTGGTGTCAAAAATGGCCTATGGTATTGAACTCCGGAAAATGTAAACTCATTTCTTTCACCCGAAAACAATCGAACTCTTATTTTTCCTACGTCAATAACAACTCTGTCATATCTCGTGTTCAATCATTCAGGTATCTAGGGATAAACTTGTTTCACAATCTTTAGTGGCGCCCCCACATTACCGCTCTCTGTGCTAAAGCATCACAAACGCTTGGATACACTCGTCGTAGCCTCCGTAATTCACCACCTAACATTCGCAAGTTAGCATACGTTACCTTCCAGTGCCCGCCGTTAGAATTCGCGTCATCTATTTGGTCCCCTTATAAAGACTACTTAATTACTAACTTAGAGCTTGTTCAAAACCGTACCGCTCGTTTTATTACCGGAAATTACGAAGGAAAATCCAGTATCACTAAAATAAAACTCGAAATTTCGCTGCACCCTCTTCAGGTTCGCCGGTGTGTTTCCCTTATATGCCTGCTTCATGTATATCTTCAAACCACCAGACCTCATTTCCTCCCTTTGAAAATACCACTGCGCATGTCTAGGCGGCTCCATAATCATGGCAGTTTCGAGCGCATCTTCGGCCACACAAAAGCGTTTAATTGTTCTGCACTGCCACACGCCATCCAGCTTTGGAATGATCTCCTTGGTGATATCCCTTCGATCACAAATCGCAAAGCCTTTCACTACCGCCTACTCGATCGTTTCATGCTTACGTAGTTATTTCTTATTAATTCTCTCTAGATGTGTTATTTTATGTTTCAAATTGTTTGACGTTGTATTGTGTCACATTGTAGTATTTCAAACGCTGCAAAAATTTTCTTTATTTCACAATCACTAACTGTTCATGTTGATTAGGTTTTTGTTTCGTGCACGCTCTTCCTTTGTTTAGTTTTTCTACTGGGAAGTTACTCTTGCTTTTCTGGCAGTCTTTTACATCACAGTGCACTTTCCAGATTGTACCGTTTCGATTTCATCTTTTTCTATATTTATCACAAGTCATGCTTCACCACGTATCGCCCCCCTTACACAATGCTCTGACAAGGAGCCTGTAAGGTATTGTGAATAAATAAATGAATAAATAAATAAATAAAATACACTACACCACAAAAAAGAAGAAAAAGCGCGATATAGTTATCAATCTTTTCCTGTTACCGAAAATTATTCATTCAGAAATTGACTTCGAAAAACAAAATGATACAAACTGAGTAATGCAGCCACAGTCTTCCCCGATCAACATCATCGCAGAAATACATCTTTCCACGGTTCGAGACGCCAGCAAAAACATCACACGTTTGAAGCGAAATCAGGCGACGGACGATAGGCACAAGACTGAGTCGGGTGACAGTGGCCCGTCCATTCTCGCCATACACACGGGCAGTCCAAAACAAGAGGAATACAGCCCGGGCTCGCGCCAGTTCAAAACCACAAAAGATGCCACACGCACAACTTCGAAGAGAAACCACAAGTACGAAAAACCGCTTACGTACTCTGCTACCAAAAAAAAAAGAAAAAAGTCTCGCTGACTCATCACATTCCGAATGCGTTGCCCGCAGCCGTGGATGGGGACGGGTGGTTCGTGTCTCTCCTCTTTGATCTCTAAAAAGGAACCACATGCATTCGGAAACGCTGGGACCGCCCTGCCAAGGTGGTCTAGTGGCTAAGGTACTCGGCTGCTGACCCGCAGGTCGCGGGTTCAAATCCCGGCTGCGGCGGCTGCATTTTTGATGGAGGCGGAAATGTTGTAGGCCCGGGTGCTCAGATTACGGTGCACGTTAAAGAACCCCAGGTAGTCGAAATTTCCGGAACCCTCCACTACGGCGTCTCTCATAATCATATAGTGGTTTTGGGACGTGAAACCCCACATATCAATCAATCAATCAAACGTCGAGACAATGCCCACTCAAAGTTCTACATATAAGAAGGTGCTTCGAAACACGTATTTGCAGTACATTTTTTTTGGCGCTTGCATTTTCTGCATGCAAAGGACGTCTTTAGAAGACTGATGAGTAAGTGAGTGAAATAACTTTATTATGTCCACAATAGACGCGAGTTAACTCAGTGTGATCTGACTAGGCCCACTCGGGGACGGTCAAGTTAAACCTGACCGCCCTTACTTAGGCCCTCTGGACGGCCAGGATTTGAGAGGTGAAGTGCTGGGCCTTGATCAGCTTGCTCATTTCCTCTTGTTAGAAACAGGGACTGGCAAAGGCACATCCCCACAAGACATACTCGAAGTCCGCATAACCACCACATAAGGAGAACCAGTCCTTCAGAACCATTTGGGGTATATTGTGTGCAATGCCACAGGGCTCGGGTAGGTTCTCAGTGTTTGGAGGAGTCTGAGAGTAACAGCTTGGGCCCTGAACAGCGAGAAGTGTGGCAGGGGCAGCACTCTTGCTGATATAAAATGGTGCTCACATATTTTGTTGTACGTGCAGAGATGCTCGGATTGCCCAGAAGATGACTCGTTACCCGGCACACGGTCAGTCAAACCTTGTGCAGCCGAATTTACCTCCTCGTTCGGATTTATCCAAGCCTCATCAATCGGTCCAAGGGGTACAAAAAATCAGACCAATGAGTGATTTTTGAGGTTTTTGCCCTTTTTTGAGGATCTGTAGGACCTGGAGAGCCACCATAACCATTTAAAATGCCTTGATAGGAGCCTTTGAATCTGAATAAAGCTGAATAAATTTTGTGATGTACACCGCCCGTCAGTGCAAGTGCAATAGCAACCTGCTCTGCAACCGTGGAGCTAGAAGTGCGTATGGTAGTGCAGCTGATTACTAAAGAATCACAGCCAACAACCAGTGACAAGAACGCTTCTTTTGAGCTATGAAGCGGCCTCTACGAAGCAGGCTCGTTTCTTGTCCAAACGGGCACTAGCGAGCAGAGGTTTACTCTTTGCTCGTCTTCGTGCTGCGTTGCAGGCTGGATGCATATTGCGTGGCATCCGCTGTATGAAAATCTTGAACCCTACTTTGTTGGGCAGCTTCACAGCATGAGCACCGACGACCGTGGGGTTGCGTCCTAGCATGCTGAGTATGACCCTACCCGCAGGGGTGCCGGACAGTCTGACAAACTGTGAAAACTTTTGCGCTCCGGCAATTTCTTTGAATGTGTTGTAAATTCCCAGCTTCCGGAAGTCTTTGTTGTGCGATCAGATGGGAATGCCAAGGCAACGCCTCCTTTATTTTTGTTCCAGTGCAAACGCGCGCTTCTTAACGGGAGTCGTCGGTCCGCCTTAATTCTGGGAGTAGTCGTGATTCCGCGCTATGTGAGTGGTCGCGCTGGTCGCGTCGCACGTGCTTCCGAGAGCGTTCTTTCGGATATGCGATAGATGGGTTTCCCACTCCAACATCATCTGTCTGTCAGAGTTATTCCTACAGGCTCCTTCTTTGTGACTCGAAGCAATGCCACCGCTTCTTCACAGTGCTCTTAAAGTCGGCGCATGCAGTTTCATTGCAATAAAGATTCCCGACGTAAAACACTGCATGAGGGACCCTCATCCCCTTGACCACAAAGCACACGCGAATGCTATAGGCAATTAGCGATAGCAGGAAAGGTCTATAGAAGAAGATGGTTACCAGCTGAATTGCATGAATATGGCTGGTAATTATAAAATAGAAGAGGCGCTGGCCATGGGCCAGCTTGAACACTCTTCTGATTAAGGAATTGATCATGTTGCTTTTCGACATGACCAAGTTGTGCATAGCTGCTGTATAAGCGAGGTGACATAGCAAAAATGCCTGGATAATCCGGATCAGATTGTCCTCCCTTATTCCTTGGTGCCTGTTAGTGATTCTTCTCATCAACCTGAGGGCACTCTCGGTCTTGAAACAAATGCACTTGATGGTGGCTCTATTGGCTCCATTAGACTGGATAAACATTCCGAGGACTCTGATTGTGTCCTCGCGCGGAACTGACGAGCCGTTACCGGTGAATAACCTTATGTGGCCCTTCGTTGCTGGCTTCCAGGACCGTTGAGAACCACCTCTGGGCCTTTTCTTATAGAGTGAGAGCTCAGACTTAGCGGATGAGCGCCGTAGGCCTGTAGGGATGAGATAGTGCTCAGTCATATCGATGGCCTCTTGCAAAGCGCGCTCGATTTCACCCTCACATCCGCTGTGGCACCAGATGGGGATGTCGTCAGCATAGACTGTGTGGTTAATGTGCGGTATGTTGTTCAAAGCTACCGACAGGCTGATCATGCAAAATTTCAAGAGCTTCAGGGAAATCACCGCTCCCTGAGGTGTCTCCTTGGACCCAAGGGTAATTTTGTGTGCAAAAGCCTGTAAACCTTGAGTCATGTGGACCTCGAAGAAAGTAAAGGGCGCAAAAAATCGTACAACCATTTTCCGACGTGAAACTCAACCAAGCTCTTAACAATAAAGGAAGGCGATAAGTAGTCAAAGGCTCTTTCCCAGTCCAAGCCGAGAACCACCTTAGTGTCGGTGGAGCCGGAGTCAATGACCTGGTGCTTGATCAGCTTCATAGCTTCCTGAGTCGAGAGCCCCGCCCTCGATTCAGCAAACCAATACCATAGTTCGTGTAGCACTCATTCGACTTGAGATGTTTAGTCAGGCGGTTGAGCATGACGTGCTCAGCCATCGTCCCACGCACTACGTGAGTGACATTGGCCTGAGGCCTGAGGTATCAGTACTGTGCAGGCCGCTTTTCAGCGCTTTGGAATGAGACCACTGCGCAAGATTTTGTTGATTTTGTCTGTAAGAAATTTGATGGACTCATCTTCGAGGTGCTTGAGCCTTTTGTTGGTTATCCCGTCGGGTCCAGGGGTACATCTCCCGATGAGGGATGCGAGAACCTGCTTGACTTCAGCCACGGTAAATTCCTCATCTATCGATGGCACCTCGCGCCCGTCATAGTCTGGAAAATGAGGGAAAACTGGGTCGTCCGCGGCGATCAAGTACTTGTTTATGAGCTGTTCTGTTATAGCCTCATCCGGAGTCGAGTCGGTGGCTAACTGATTGGCTTTCACCAATGCTCTATGCTGATTAGGTTTAGTGTGGCCATCATGCAGTAGGTGCTTGAGGAGTCATCAGCTTTTACCTGTTTTGAGCTGACCCTTCATAGAGTCACAGAGCTGATCTCATTGCTGCTTACTTATGACCTTGCAATGAGCCTCTGATGCTTTGTTGATGTCGGATATTTTCTTGCTTAGATTTCTGTTATGGCGCTCATTCTTCCATCTTGCGAACAGTGCCTGTTTGGCTTTGAAAAGATGCGCGAGCCTACTGTCCATTCTGTTCACCTCCAGATCGTTCGGGATCTCTTTGGTGGCGCTAATCACACCTTATTTTAACCCATCACACCAAGATGTCATGCATTTTTTTGCAGACAGCACACGTACGATGAGCACTGTAGCGACGAGAAGACAGCCGAGCTAGCACGCGGCTCATTCGTCAAAGCGACCACATACCTCGGTGGCTCTAGAGCACAAGCACATGACAAAATTAGTTTAGGCACATAGGTACGCTGGAGTTGTGTCACTTCTGAGCCCATCGTTGGGCAATAGCGTGTGCGCAACTGGCCACCACGCTCTACTGCACACACCCAGGGACACCAAGCAAGCACGGCTGCCAAGCGAAACCTATAGTTGCAAAAAAGTAAGACACTGTGGTGTAATGAGAAAAAGTGGCTTTGGGACTTCACGAAAGATATATTGATGGAGTTCAACTTTTTGTTAATGCTTTTTTTTCTCAGAAGACATCTCTCACGCTCTTTTCTTTTACCCCATGTTTTCTGCCCGTTGTACATCGGACGAAATCCACCCATCCATACGTTAAGTTTGCTTGCTACAAGTTTCACTCGGTGTCTGCTGCGCGAAGGTGCGTCGGCAGTGCGCTTCCAAACAGCCCACAGAAATCGCTGTGGTCTGACACGATTCCCCCGACTTGCCGAAAAAGGTTCCGCATTAGGATTCGAGCCACGCAGCAACAGCACCGGAATGTTCGATTACGTCTAAAAGGGCAGCGGTTACTAGGTATATGCGGCGCCGTCATATGTGTTCATCGATTGGTCATCACTAAGGATGCTTCAGTCACCGAAATTAGGTACCCGAAGGACATTGCGAACTGTTAGGCGTAGCTCAATTGCAGCTCATCTGTGGGCTGATAATTTCACTGCCTTTGCGCTGCATTGACCGGTACGTACTGTCTATATTCAAATACCGCAAAGCTTACAATAAATATTTAAGTTGCACTTTCTTACTTGTAGTCTGACATTGCTCAAATGAAGTTTAATATATACGATATTCTGTTCGCATTACGCCAAAAATTCTCAGTTGTAGTTACTTAACTACTGAAGTTTCTAATAAGGCTTGTTTGTATGGAACTTCTGACTACTCAGGTAAAAAGACAAAACACACAATAGATGAGACTCAAGAAAGACACACTGCGCCTTGTGTTGTCGTGTATCTTTCTTGCATTTCATTTGTTTGCTCGGTCATAAAATTAAAGGGCAATTTGAACAGCATTGTTTTCGCGTTGGCCAGCTGGCCGACACGTTAGCCCTCTGATCAATAAACAGAGTTGGAAAACTAGAAAAAAGTGTTTGCCAGACATCATTGTTTGCCACTATGTTACACGTTCTTTTATTCTATTTGCCACTTATTTTCTATTTGCACTGCTTCATCGAACGGTTTCTTGGCCCTCTCAAGTTTTTTCAAGGTCCCACGGTAAAAACAACGAGAGATTGTTGTCATGATCATCATAACATATATCGTCGTTTTAATATTTTTTGAGGTGAAATGATTATCATTTATTATTTCATACACTGCATTTTAATGTTACTTGAAGTTTCAACCTCCCCCAAGAGAAATATCCTGGATGCACTAAAACTTTGATAAAACGTATTTTTCGAACCATTTCATGTATGAGCCACCAAACTTTATTTCTCACGCACATATAGCCTATTTTTAAATGCGAAGCATTTCTTAGAGAACTTTTACAACTTTGAATCTATCTATCTATCTATCTATCTATCTATCTATCTATCTATCTATCTATCTATCTATCTATCTATCTATCTATCTATCTATCTATCTATCTATCTATCTATCTATCTATCTATCTATCTATCTATCTATCTATCTATCTATCTATCTTACAAACGGCCGCGAGCACGCTCTGAGCGTATCATGTAGTCATGTTTTCCATGACAGGCGTGTCATGCTTATCATGTTTGGACGTGTCATTTATCTTCTTCGTCTATTCACGTCACGTATTACCAAGCTTGTTGTATGTGAAGCCAGTGAAACAACTATGAGCACATCGCAAGCGTGGCATCTATAGCCATGTGTCTACACGACATGCATGTCGTGATTGCCCTTTGTACCACTCATATACCTTTTTCAATCATTCACGCCATGTAACACTGGATTCGGTATATGTGAAGCTATCGAAATGGCCGCGAGTGCACTATGAGAGTAGCTTATAGTCATGTTATACATTACACGTGTGTAATGATTATTGTGTTTCCACCAGTCGTACACCTTCGTCATCCAATTACGCCGCTTAACACCAAAGTTGGTATATGTGAAGCTAGCTAAACGACTGTGCTCTCATCATGAGTGTGGCATGTAGTCATGTTCTTACATGACACGCATTTCATTGTTATCATGCTCACACAAGTCATATAGCTTCATTTTTCATTCACACCACGTAATCACAAATTGGTGTACGTGAAGCTAATAAAGTGACGGCGAGCGCATCATGAGCGTGACATTTAGCCCTTTTCTTACATGACACACATATAAGAATTTCCACGTGAAGGCTTGTGACTTATGTTTGCCATACCGTCATAATTTACCATTTTTTGTGAATTGTCATGTGAACAAAACTACTACAGGAGCAACAAGACCATTACATGTAGAGCATGACAAGATTTTCATGTGATGACTAGTTACTTATGATAGTCATACAGTCATGTTATGCCATACCAAGTTTGGTATAAATCTCATTATCCAAATGGCCAGCAGAGCTAAATGTCGCAGGCGCCTAGACAGACCTACAGACAGACACACAGACAGAAAGACACACAGACAGACAGACAGACAGACAGACAGATTAGATAGATAGATAGATAGATAGATAGATAGATAGATAGATAGATAGATAGATAGATAGATAGATAGATAGATAGATAGATAGATAGATTCGGCAAAGTTCACTAAGAAATAATTCGTATTCAAAAATTAATTTTCTTCATTTCTGTATTTACTGCCGTAAAATAAATTGGCAGATCTCACACCCTGTGGGAATCGATGATATGTGAAGCACGATTGTGGAAAGTTGATATCTCACTTTAATATCGGCATAACGTTACGAGGCAGGCTTCAATTATGCATAAATGATATCCACGGCATGATTATCATGTTTGGATGTGTCATTTACCTTTATCATCAACTCACGTCACCTGATACCAAATTTGGTACAAGTGGACCTAGCGAGACGGCCGCGAGCACACTATGAGTGTAGCATGTAATCATGTTTCACATATGACACGCATATCATGATTATCATGTTTGGAGGCCTCATTTACTTTCCTCATCTAATCACGCATATCTTGTCATTACAAATGAGGTATAAGTGGGGCTAGAGAAATGACTGCGAGGGCGCTATGAGCATAGCATGTAGTCATGTTTTACATGACACGCATGTCATGATTATCATGTTTGGATGTGTCGTTTACCTTCGTCGTCCATTCACGTCTCGTAACACGAAATTTGGTACATGAGAGGCTAGCGAAAGGGCCGCGAGCGCATCATGAGCATAGTATGTTGTCATGTTCTTACAAGACACTCATGTCTTGATTATGCCGTTTTTACCAGGCGTGTACCTTCATCATCAATTCACGTCCGTATTAGGAAATTCGGCATATGTGAAGCTAGAGAAATGACCACGAGCGAACAATGAGCGTGGCGAGTAGTCGCGACTAGCCATAAAATGAAAATCCTGACATGCATGGCATGACTTCCACGTTAGCATCTGTCACTTATGTTCGCCATGCAGTCATGTGATACCAAAGCAGTTTTGAAAATGTCTGTGAACGAAACCACCGCAAGAGAAGTAAGACCATGAATTGTAAATCATAACATTCATCACATACAAGTAATCATTTCCATGTTATGACTAGTTAGTTATGTTTGTCACACAGTCATGTTATGCCATGCCTCTTTTGGTGTTGATAGCATTGTCGAGACGGCCGGGAAAGCTAAATGTCTTAGGCGACAAGATAGGTAGATAGACAGATTCGCTCAATGTCACTGAAGTTTACTAAGAAATGCTTTGCATTATATAATGCTTGTACACATCAGAAAAAGTACTTTATCAATGTAAAGAGAACACCGCATGTAGCCCGCATATCTTTTCGTTCTGTGATTTTTAAATAAAATTCGACGGCTTTATTTAAACACCTCGTATATGAGAATGCAATCTTCAGTCTTTCACACATCACACATGCTAAAGAAAGCCGATGGCCAAGTCGGGGGTCGCCATTTCCTTCGGATATTACTCATTCGAAGCACTTACTTCGCCTGTAGCCGAGGCGGATGCGCGATGCTCTAAACCACTGCTGCTATAAAGCGGTCCTAAACGAGATTCTCAAGAAGTCATTCGCACGAAATATGCAACATGCTTGCCCTAGGTATTGCGCACTGTGTGTGCCATTATGTTTTTCTGCACCGAAAAATAAAAGTGAAGACTGCTTACGTCCGAACAAGTGTCCGACGAGGGTGACTGGAAGGCAGAACACGATGACCATGAGGTCGGCCACGGCCAGGTTGACGAGCAGCGCGTGGAAGGCAGAGTTCTTCATGGACGCGTTGCGGCTCACCACGCGCAGCACGCAGCAGTTGCCCACGACGCCGACCACGAACACAGCCGTGTACGCCACGCAGTAGCCCACCACCCAGGGCGCCGAGTGGCGGAGAAAGCAGGCGTCCACCCACTCACCGGCTGACATCTCGGCTTCCGCAGGATCGCCGCCCTGAGCTGTGGCAGTTGACGGTGGCATCTGAGGAGCTGCGGCGGTCGCTAGCATTGCGAGGCCCGTTCCGTTGGGTCCCGCTGCTAGCAGCGGGGGTCCACTCAACGCGGGCACCAGTGTCGACAACGTCCAGTGGTAGAGACCGTAGCAGTGAAACGTCACGTTCGCCTGCCGCATTCGAGAGGACCCGAGTGCTCTCGGCGATAGGCAGGCGCGCCTCTGTTCTCGATGTGGTTACCTCGGCCCTTCAAGGCTCTTGCAAGTCACTGCATTTGAACAGTATAACACTGTTATTTATACCCCTACTCCTATCAGCCAGGGCAATTCACTGCTTAAAACTACGAATGAGGCTTACAACAGGCTGATAAAACCTTTGGCGAAGGCGCTCACCCCTTTTTATTGTAAAAAGTGTTTTTAATTGTCACTTAGAGTATACATGTGTCAATTTATTGTAATAAAATAACTGGTAACACTGTATAGAACCGCCCAGCAATCAGCTCATGAACTTTCAGACCATTCACCAACTTTGTGAGGCTGAAAAAAAAACCATATGTGCTGGTTCCTTGGACTCTTAAAGAAACACTAAAGAGCCAAACTATTTATCGCCCATTAGTTAAGTACCATTCCACAATTTCAAAAACATTATTTTTACCGCTAAACGAAGCTTCGTAAGCAAGAAACGCTTGAAATGAAAATGTGGGTAGGCACATATAATGCATATCTCCTACGCGTTAAAAATGAAGTACGTTCTCATCTGTCCGTGCCACAGACCTAGAATGCGATGTTTCTAAAACTTCTATTGAGCCGATCTCACTAAAAAAACTTATATATTATAAAATTGTTACGTCCCACGCGGATATTTTGGTGCGAAATTTTAAATTCGAACAATAACCTTAAATTTTCTCCGGTAATAATGAAGTAGTAACAGTGATTGTCATAGTGTAAGATTTTCAGGGTGCAGTTTATAAGTCTAAACGAAGCCATTATTTCTATATAGTGTCGCTTGGACATGGGGCAAGCCTTTTTTTTTCTGGACGTTGTGCCTTTGCTACTATGAACGTTTATGGCTAACAAAATGAAGGGCAGCTGTACATGCAGTGGTATATTCAACTAGTGGATCCCGTGACATGATTTTCACGTTATTCCTGTCATCACTAGACACAAACATTTGTCAAAACTTCTTACTCACATTACTAATTTCGGTCGATATCAACTTAGGAAAATGATCATGCAAGCACACAGACGTAAGCGGCTCAATAGATAGATAGATAGATAGATAGATAGATAGATACATAGATAGATAGATAGATAAATAGATAGATAGATAGATAGATAGAGAGATAGATAGAGAGATAGATAGATAGATAGATAGATAGATAGATAGATAGATAGATAGATAGATAGATAGATAGATAGATAGATAGATAGATAGATAGATAGATAGATAGATAGATAGATTATGGTATGCGCCACAGAGAACCGAAAAATCATATCGCTCAAGTAACTGTGAGAGCTCACATATCGGCCGCGTTTACTTGAAGAATGCAAATTACTGGCTTTGATCTCGGCAGGAATTGGAGCCAGGTATTCTGCACGGCAGTGTAGCGGAATGGGTGCCTTCATTCTATTTTGATTTTCGTCTGGGGAATTCGGACATGCTGCCATTCTATTCCTTTTGATTCCTCGAAATCAAAAAGCTTAGCCCATTCCCACAACAGGAATTGCCGGGCAGTCCAATTACGGTAATTCCTATGTGAGAAAAAGCACCTTAATAGTTTTATTGAGCTAAGAATGAACGCCCCCATCAAGTTGGTGTCACATAATGGATTGAGCACTGCAAAAGGACGCAAAACACGCTACCAAGAAAAGGGATAGTATATAGCTTGGTGGCATATCTATAGCAGTAAAACCACCGTACTGATTTCTATAGGAGCAGTTTTCATGCTACATATGGTATTTGGATAGTGAGCATGTTTGAACGAATATAGTATTTTATTATTCTTTAAGCTGAAATGTGTTAATGCTAAAATGAGGACATAGCTGATATTATTGCTGACAAAGCTGTAGCGTTCAAGAAAGCTAACCTGTTTAATCGTGCGCAGTGGGCGGTCGTGAATACGGAGAAAACTAGGATTTACTAAAATTTTATTCATTATGTATGAAACCCTCTAGATCTGCTGGTATTAGTAGGAATTATGCACCACCACTCAAAAAACTTTTGCCTTTCCATGGTATATATACGGAAAATTGAGCCGCACTGCTCGTCAGCACTCACGCTTGTCTAACGCGCCTCGCAAGCATGAATGGAGGAAGGAGGGAGAACTTTCAGTGTTCGCTTGTGCCCAGCGGTGCAATGTCTTCCTTGTAGAAACGATTATACATCTGTCTCAAGTACTTAACTGCTCATGAAATAAAGAACAGGCCGTGCATACGGTATTCGCCACTTTTGTGTGGGGGACCGATGCGCAGGGATAATTTGTTTCTTCATCCAGTATCTGTTGGGAAATGCATTTGTTTATACACTAACTTATGCCTCGATTTTTCTTTTTACAAATTGGCAGATTTTTTCCACTTTTACAGCACGCACACCCCTTGGCTTTGAGTAACTATTGATGGATCTTAAAGAATGCGTTGTAGCCTTCGACTTCAAAAGAACATGTACTCAGGCCTGCATGACTGATTTGACCATGATATTACGTAGTAGCTATCAACGTTGTAGCAAAACAGGTTACTTCCTGTTGTCCTCTTTGTTTGTTAATGCGATCACAGATATATGCTGAGTCGTAGGAACCGAATGAAGTTGCAAAACATAAATAGCAATATTAATGAAATTATTCCACCCAGCGCAGTGGGAGTGCGAGATGACTATCTTTTAGCTCGACATTCAGGGATGTCTGATCTTTGGGCTAGATTTGCCGAACGCCTGAACATGTTCGGCTATCGGTCACTAGTCCTTTGGTCACCAGGCTTACGTAATAAAAAGTGTTTGGACTTACTCATGATTTTTGGATGGTGCATTGAAGTGCGCAAGCTGTACAAGGTAAAAATGAAGCTTGATTTTGATTTTATTCATCGAAACTTCACCACAAAAAGTTATGAGATAAATCCGCGCTTTACCGTTTAGTTTGTGAACGCCGAATTGTGAATGACTGCTTTTTGTACAGTTCCTTCTATAACAATTGGGATAAAGAAATTGGCCCCGTATCTGTATGTTTCTCAGCAAATGTCATCGAAAGGCGATAGTTTTGCTTGTGGAGAGAGCGAACAAAACGTTTATTTGTTGTTCTGCGCGAGCAAATCGGTGAATTGTATTCCGGAAGCGCTGCGATAGAGAGTCTAGATCCGTGCAGCGACGGCGAACGAGCGCATCGAGACACGTTAGACACGAGCGCCATATGGCAGTTCTATTCAAAAACGAAGGAAGGCGTGAGCGCCCGCGGAGAAAGATTCGCGACTGTTTCGGAAGTGATAAGGAGTAGAACGCAAAGCGACGGGCCGGTGCCACGATCATATCGGCTTAGCAAATCGTTGAAAACACGCCTTTTTTGAGCATCGCACTGTCAGAGCAGCGCGATAAGCGCTACATTCCTTAGCTTTACATGTGTGTGCCTTCCGTAGTATAAAGGCACACATACAAAACATTGACGTGTTGTTATGGTTCCTCAGATATGCGCAATAATCGTTTTCAATATACAATCGCACAAGTATGAACGCTAAAACTTGAGCAATACTGACCATTTGAGGTATCATTTGGTGTCTTTAGGAGGATCACTACCGTGAACAAACATACAAACGTACAGACAGACAGACCAAAATTTTGGCCTCGAAGGTCCCCAAGGAAGACTATCGTCTTTAATAATTGCCCTATACTTAAATAGGTATTGTGCTTAACAAACATGAGCTGCTCGAGTGCGAAGCACTAGCCCCAGAGCCTGTGTGGCAGTGCGTTGTGGTAGTGCTTTTCTCGCCGCCAACAGGCGTGGTGGTGGCGCCACCCGGGACTTGGTCCACCCTAGAACAGTGCGAACATGAATCTTCTTCGGTGAGAATCCTCACGAAGAGACTCATGGAGACGCCGCCGTATCTATATTTACGTGGGGTTTCCTGCTTCGGGTGGTTTCTCGAACAATTGCTATCAAAAGTTTATTATCCCTTTCTGTTTGTACGGAGGAGAGGGGGGGCTCACGCTCTTCATCGTGTACAACCGTGAGCTACGCTGACCTACAGACATTTGCTGCCAGAACTTTGGGCGATGGTGGCCACGTGTCCGGGGACAGTATTGCAAAAAGAGGGGAGGGGGCTTGGAGTATGAAGTGAGAGGGCGCGCATGCTAATATATGAACGCTTGCATTGAACAAAAGCATCGCACCAGCGTTATTACACGTCACAACTTGCAGACCTGTTTTTTTTTTCGAATATGCGTCCGAGTCGTCGACGGCGACATAGCCCAAAGAAGTGAAAGGTGGGAAGTTAGCAGGCCCCTGGGTCTCCTGCAAGCGTAAAAATTCACAAGGCGTAAAAAGGTGGGGGATGCATGCTGCCGCCATGCTTCCGCTCGACCGGGGTTACGCGAATAATAGAAACTAACTTCGGAGAAACACATGATGACGATACGTGGGGTTAAACGTACCAAAACCACCATATGATTATGAGAGACGCCGTAGGGGCTCCAGAAATTTGGACCACCTGGGGTTCTCTCACGTGCACCCAAATCTGAGAACACAGGCGTACAGCATTTTAGCCTGCATAGAAAATGCAGCCAGCGCAGCCCGGATTCGATCCCGCGATCTGCGGGTCAGCAGCCGAGTAATTTAGCCACTAGACCAGTTGCGGGGCTCGGAGAAACACAGTCCACATAAGGACATAGTTGTAGTAGGCGTGTCGCTTGAACATGTGTCGTTCTTGTAATCAGCCAAGCTATTTTAAAAGTGCTTCTTTAATGTTAAATTCGAGGCTGTGATACAATGTTTGAAGTTTGAACAGCAGCGCGTAGATGAACACGGGCTCTATTTTTGAAAAATACGTAATTCAATTGAAATTTAATTCTGAGTAAATTGCGCAATTACATTCCCCTTCCGTTCCTGCGTCCATTCTCTCCATTCTATTCCCATTCCATTTAAGGGGTCATGAAAATGTGGAATCATTCCGGAATTAATCCCATTCCAGAGTGTTAACTCCGCAACACTGCTGCACAGCAATCAAGCATGCTACCCCAGAACCACGACAGGGCTCGAAACTACTTTGGGCATTATCCCATGTAGGCGTAATATGGGTGAAACGCGCATTGTGGTTGCACTGCTAAACATTACCTGTGTACTCCCATGATACAGGCGTCAAGTCAGGTTAACGTAAATATTTTTTAAGCACTATTCACTTGAGAGGGTCTACGTCGCTATCCAGGGATACAAAACTTGCAAGCACAAGGTCTCGATAAAATAATGATCTTAAGGCCACCTCAGTCTGTGGGCCGGAGCCACACAAGTTTGTCCAATAAGCGCAAGGGCAGGGAAAAACAAATGAGCGGGAGAGAGAGAGCGAGGGGTTGGTGTACAATTTGCCTGAAAACGCCGGCATTTAAAAAAAACAATATTCCATATCTCATATGCCGCTTATTTCTGAAAGAGATCTGATGCCAGGATTGTAAACTAGTCAGGTCTTTGTAGCTCACGAACATACTCAGCAAGATTTTTTTTTTAATCGGAGGGCGAAGACAGTTGGACGAGCCTCGCGGGCCGCATAAAGCCGACGGGCACCGTATTGGAGAGCCCTGCTATATAAAAATTACCACTTCTGGTGTTGGTAATACCCATAGTGCTGTTATCGTTGTTACGCAACTGTAAAAAATCGGTTAAATAAACATATATGACTTTTCAAGTTATATCTGTACGTACAACATTCGCACATATACTTAGTGTCACTTTATAAAAATTTGCTTTATAAAAAATTACACCAAAGTTGCATTCCTGTACGAATGCTTAACATATCATCGCTTGCCATGGTACGCAGGATCTGCCATAAGTTTCGGCATTGAATGTGCAAAAAAAATTCTATTTTTTATGAGTACAAGTCTCTAAGAAGGTCTTGCGTGTTGTCTTACTTTTTTATTTTAGCAGCAGAAGCTTCTTCGAGAAATGTTTCATACAGTGTTTATTCTCTATATTTAGTTTGTATCAACGGGACAACGCTCTTACGGTTTAGATACACTCACCCTTCTGCAAGCGTGTCTTTAGCTCTGTATATATATATATATATAAATATATATATATAAATATATATATATATATATATATATATATATATATATATATATATATATATATATATATTAATATATATATATATATAGGTACAACATTTTAATCTACGACCTATGGTCATAGGTTCGATTTCCATGGTCATGGCCACTACTGGAGTTTACAATGCACTGTGAAGGAAAAATGAGCCGAGATGAAAGTTCTCCCAGTATATGAGCCCCCAAATGTCCCCTGCCCCAACGATTTATTTCGTAGTAGCGGAGTGAACTTGGGACAAGTCCTTGTAAAACGCCCCTGGCTTAATGACTGTATTTATTAACAACATTACATATAATTTTACATATAAATATATATAATTACATATAATTATATATAATTACATAAGTTTATAATAAAAAGCATGTTTGTTGAAGTACTTCCATCACACCACTGCAAATTCATACCTACGCCGTGAGTTTTCCTTCCTCAATTACTCGTAAAAAAAAGAGTCCCTCCAGAGCTATTCGTGGGAGGCCATAATACCGAGCCTATATATACCCGGTAGCAAGCTGTGGTCAGTGTGAATGTTGTAATAAGACGCGAGCGTGGTGTGTATGTTTTTGGATGTGTGATCAATATTGCGTTCTTCGTAGGTAATTGAACTGATGTTACATTTGTGTATGGTAAGAGTGCGGACATCCTTTTTTTTCAAGGACCTAATAT
Source organism: Rhipicephalus microplus (assembly GCF_043290135.1). Lineage (NCBI taxonomy): Eukaryota > Metazoa > Arthropoda > Arachnida > Ixodida > Ixodidae > Rhipicephalus > Rhipicephalus microplus. The sequence continues at coordinate 323,254,728 of NC_134710.1, forward strand.
TTGCTCTAATGTGTACCTGAAAATGTTCCTCGATGAATGTAAAGAAATATTTCCCTACATCTATAGAAAAGCCCGGTCCTGTTGGGAAGTGAATTTTTTACTCCCTTCTGAAGGTATTTATAAAGCCTCCATCGGGGCGTGCCCTAGAGGACAAGGCATTTACTCCCATACGAACTTATTTTTGTAAACAATGTATTCACTTCAGAATGTGTACTTCAGAAGACAGATGGGATTGATAAGGCTGATGCTCTTTCTTGCGGAACACTCTCACACCCACGTAAATTCACAGTGCCAAATCTTAACGGACATTCATTAGTGGAGATCAATGGCCAGCAAAGCTACCGAATACTGTGGCAAATTTTATCGAAATATAACTTCAATAGATTGGTGGCAATCCCGTTCGGGTGCAGCGGTCTGACAACTGCACTTACTGTTTTTGTGGAGTGGGGAAGGGGGCTGTTTTTGCGCATTTATTTAGTAGCGTACCTTAGTGGGATCACCTAATATATGTGTGACATGATGTATGCGTTTTGATTTCATTTGGTATTGTTGCAGCTTTATTATCTTCTTGCATACATGGTCCAAATGAATCGACGTTGACGCAGCACATGGCCTTACAGGCGACTTACACACGCACACACACACACACACACACACAAACACACACACACACACACACACACACACACACACAGACACACACACACACACACACACACGCTTGTTGTCTTTTGTTTGTGTTCCACAATGTTCCACATTCCCTATAAACATATCTTAATCATCATCAGCCTCAGTTCGCCGACTCCTGGTCAGTGTTGATGGTAACGCGTTACAAGTAACGATGTGATTGGTAACGCGTTTCTTTTTTCAGCAACTCACGTGCTTGTTACAATTTAGGAACCGGAACCTGTAACGCTCTTTTGTTAAAATTATTCACTAACGTCATCAATGTTTGACATTACTCTTTATTTTTCATTCCATATATACACGCAGTCTTACAAAAAATTCATTGGATTTGCAGCACTAACTTTCTGATACCTCAACATGACGTTCGGGTTGACAGCAGTTTGTCGATTATGGCAGGCTGCTATGGGTCCTTTAAGCGTTGATGAATGGGAACCACATGGAGTCCTTTTTTGCACAGGGTAAATCGCAATAAGGAACACATTGTGGATACCTTAATATCGAGGTTCAAGTTGCCGTTGATTGTCGATAAAGTGAATCATATTGTGGTTCTCTTTTCGTACGATACAAGTTATGGACCCAAATATATTTCTTCAGGTTTAGGTCAGTAAATATCTCTTTTTGGAACAAAATTTTGTGATTCATTTTAGTAGTAAAAGCACGCCGTCACAACAACTGCAACACTTCTCAGTAACGTTTTAATTTAGGAGAGTGTTGATGATAAACTCGATCCCTTTGTGGTTAATGACCCATTTCGAAAAGCAGCCAGCTGAATGCCATGGCATATAGCAATACAGGCAGCTTTAAGTCATTATAGTGCTACAAAGACACACAGCATTTCTGCAAATTATTCTAGTTTACCCTTCTTGAAGCGACCTATGAAGAACTGCGTGTAATTGTGCCAAATGACTACAACGTCACTTCAAGACACTCAATATCCCATTGCAACAGGAACAGTGAGATAAATGCGGAATTTATGTGTGCTATAATTACTCGTTCTAATAAAATTGTAATTCAGTTTGTCTCTATTCTGAAGCCCCTGATGCTTACATTTGGCATAAATAGAATCAAATCTCAGACCAGGACTACTATGCGAATTCATTTTTGGTTTTGTCAGTCTTGTGCAAAAAAAATTACCTTTTCACATTGCTTGCAGGAAGCTGCACGTCGCATGACTCGTCGAACATGGTAGTGCCTTCAGAAAAGTGTTAATATGTATCAGTACACTGGAAAATGAAGTTAAATGAAGGCAAAATTAAAAATTGTGCAGGAGGTTCGATTCACCCAAAGCACGATATACCTTGCTCTTTCCTAACCACTACTTGATGCAAATAGAAGAAACGAGCGGAGTACACTAATACGTACATAGGGTCACGCAGGGTTAACCACTATTTCATGTTAAATGTAAGTTTAAGCCACAACATTATTGTAACATATAATTATGGTTCTGTAAAGTATAGCTATTGCGGGTTCTTAAGGCGATGCTGCACTGATTAAGACTTCCGAATATGGCGTAACAGTGCAGGAAACACCCGTTAGTTTTTTGGTAACAGTATCATCTTTTTATCATCTTTTATCATCTTTTATCATTTTTATCATCGCATTATCATCTTTTTATTTGTAACGATGGGTGGCGGCGCGTTCCTTTTTCTTTAGCGTGACGAGTAACGTATTTAGTTACTTGTGTTCAGTAACTTCTACATACAACACTGCTCCAGGGTAAAGGCCTCTCCCAGGTCTCGCCAGTCATTCCGATACTGTGCTTGACGTAGTAGCCACGTTATCCCCGAAAGCTTCTTAATGTCGCATGCCCACCGAAGTTTTAGCTTGCCCTTGATGCGCTTTGCTTCTCTTATAATCTAGTCTATTACTTGCAAACTAGAGTATCTTGCATACTTGCCACGTGACCTTCCCATGCCCATTTCTTCCTGATTTCAACTGAGAAGCCCAGTTATTCCTTGACCCACTCTGCTTCTTTGTTGTTCCTTTAGCTATACCTATATTTTTTTCCCTGGCCGGATGCTTTATCCTCAAATGAATCCTTTTCGTAAGCCTCCAAGTGTCTAGTCCGTAGGTATGTGCCGGTATATACTTTCCCTTCGCGTTGAAGTGGCAGACTACCATTACATACCTAAAATGCCTGCCAAGGGCACTTCCCTGTGGTATTATTCTTCTAGTTACTTCTGTCCCATGATTCGGCTATCGTTTCACCGCTTGCTTTAAGCATGTGTGTTCTTTTACCAATTCTGATGCCTCACTACCTATCGCAAACGCTGTTCTTTCCCGAAGCAATAGAACATATTACTTTAGTTTTCTGCATATACATTTTCAGACGTACCGTCGTGTTTCTCTTGTCCGATACAGGGATCGAAGATCATGATTTGAAGTTCGCCCCCGAGTTACTTATCAGTGTAATGCCATTAGATAATTTCAGATTACTAGGAAGTCGCAGCTTTGCCGCAAAGGCGAAGCATTCACTACGGTAGCAACAAATTGAAAGTCACGGGCAGGATGGCAAGCAGAACAAAACCTGCCTCATGTTTCTCACGCTCAAATGACGCACGAAATGTTCTCACAGGTACAGATGAACGTGAATAAGCGTCTGAGTTGTTACTTCACTGTGTCTGAAAAGCACACCCCTTTCGCAAACGAAGACTGTGCAACAATTTCAGTTGCCTTTGTGTGCCCGGTAATTACAACAAAGCAATTCCGGTCAAAGCCCAAGGCCAGGCAAGACGTATGATCCTCCCCACCATGAGATAAGGGCACGTGAGTGAGCGTCCACCCCCTTCTCTTCGCAAGGCAAAGTACGCGTGGGAAACGAGAGTGCGCGCCGCCGTGTCGTGACGATGCGGCGACGCGTGCTCATCGCACCATCTAGCTGGTGATGCTGAAAGCACGATTGTCCCCCCTCCCCCGACATACCCATCGTTGGTAGATATAACTAAAACAAACCTTGCCTCTCGATTCTGATGTTTTATTTTTTATTTTATTTAAAAGATAGCCTTGATGGGGGTCCCATACTATGCATGCATAAACAAGTATGGACCTGAGCGGCAAAAATATAAACTTTTCCTAATTTCGCGCGTCGCCTGTTTGAAAATCTTTCGAATAAATTATAACATCCTACTAGTTTTTGCTATGGCCGTGTCGATGTGTTTGTTCCATGTAAACAATTGAGTAAAATGAACATCAAGATACTTATAATCGCAGCGTGTGTTAATAAGTACACCATAGATAGTATATTTATGTAAGTATTTTGACATTTTCTTTGAGAAATTCACACTGCATCATTTTTTAATATTTAAATTATTTTTTTCTATTTCTTACAACAGTTCGTTATGTGATCTAGGTTGGTTTGCAAAACGTGAGTATCAGATTCAGTCGTGATTTCTCTGTATATGACGCAGTCTTCCGCAAATACTTTTATGGGTGATGTAATGTTTTCAACTATGTTGTTTATGTAGATTAGGAACATTAGTGGTCCTTGAACGCTCCCTTGGGAACGCCTAAAGTTACTAATATGTAAGAAGATTTAACATTATTTAAGACAATGGACTGGGTTCTACCATTCAAATAATTACGTATCTACTTTTGAACCTTTTTATTTATTTATTTTCGCAGAAATTCTTTTCGCACTGAAATAAAAAACAAACTTGGTTCTGTTCTTCGCGGAGTTAGACCTAGTAAAAGTACCATGGCGAACAAAAAATTTAAATCTGTTCTTGGATCAGTATCTTCAGCAATGAAAACGTCCTTGTTTAGGAGAATTTCTATGTGAATGTTGGTAGATCGAAATCCCATCGTTTAGATAAATATACTTGGTCGTCAAACTCAAACTATTTTGAAGATCTTTCATTCTGAAGCGCCATCATTCAATAGACGAGATGTCCTTCCCCGCAGCGCTTCATTACAAGAATTGTAATACGTTCACGTAGCACAAAATTTTATTCAAGCGCCGATTTCAACATATTGAGAAAATATTTCATGAAACATTTTCACGGTTTTCTTCGTGCAAGAATGTCCCTCGTTGTGAAATTTTTGAAAAAGATTGATTGATTGATTGATTGATAGGTGGGGTTTAACGTTCGAAAACCTCCATATGATTATGAGAGACGCCATAGTGGAGGGCTCCGGAAATTTCGACCTCCTGGGGTTCTTTACCGTGCACCCAAATCTGAGCACACGGGCCTACAACATTTCCGCCTCCATCGGAAATGCATCCGCCACAGCCGGGATAATTATTGAAAAAGAATAGGTAGGGCTCCTAACGTTTCTTTGCTGTATGTTTGTTTATGCCTTTAAAACGGTAGAACTGTTACCACAAAACTGTTTGGCCGGAATTCGCATTAGAAATAAGAGCTGCACGTGTTTAACCAGGCAAATAATACGCATTTTATGACTCTAAAATTGCTCACCTTCTCTATTGTGTGTGCATGAAAAGTTGTGCTGGACAATTTGCGAGGAGGAAAAAAAGAAAGAAACCTAGCTGACTTGTACCTGTGTTCTCTCTGTTTCGTGAGAACACAGCTACAAGCCACACGAACATACACGGAACTAGAAGTACGAAGATTAGACAAACCCGTTTACTACCCATCATTCCCGTGCTCTCTGAAGCGCCGTGCCTTGCAGCTTCCATGGACACTAGCGCCAGAGTTCCCTCTGGTGTATATTTAGGAAACTATTGCTTTTAATCACCTATAACTGTGGCGCATACCTATTTCAGGCATCAATCCTTATCGTCGTCAGCCACTGCATGAACAATGGGCACAAAATTTTTTGCAAGTGTTTAGCGGATACAAGGCTTCTCAGAAGAATGATGAAAACTAGCATAGCAAATGCTGATCTACTAGGCAGAAATTATTATTGTTAATGCCGTAATGGGTTCCCAGCATGTGTGCTAGCAGCAGTTACCCAATGAGTGTTTAACTTTTTTTTAACATACTGTCTTCAATATACAACTCCCCCCCCCCTTTTTTTTTCGTTGTAAGCAATAATGCAGTTCTCGTTCATATGAGACTATATGTTCTCTTGGCCAATCCCCCAGAGTGGGTACGAGCCATGGATTAAAGGATACAAACAAACAAACAAACGAGTGTTTAGAAAAGGCTCTGAAAGGTCACCGTTCCTCTACATTCGCTGTTTCTGTGCTGCGCCTTCCGTTCTGGCCTGGCGTTTTTTTTTTTCTTTTTACTCGCTTCCTTCACATATGCTTTTTTTGTTGTAGCGACTTGAGATGGCCAAAGACATAACTTCGGACATGGTAATTTTAAAAGATAACTATACTATTTCTTCAGTAGAGTTAGCCGCCTATTTTAAATGACAGTATAGAAGTTTTTCATGCGAACTTGTAGCTTTCAGATTTCAAAAAGCAACCTCTAGCAGTTATCAAAGGCGTCATTTGCATTCCTCTTTATTTTCTCTGTTGTTCTTTTCTACTGATATGGGCCTACAATGTTCAGATTGAACCAACTCTCCTAATTTAAGGTCTTGTCTGATCTTCTCAAAGATTGAGCGAAGTAATTTATTTTGCGAATACAAGTTAATATCTTCAGGTGACATGAGTACAAAGTAAAACTTGCAAAAAATGCGTATGGTTGCGATGGCGCAAACAACCAGCTTAAGCGAAATGTGTCCCTCCACTTTTGTAGAGTCTTTTATTTTTCGTAACGTACTTGCGGAGGTTTGTACAGCCTGCGGTGTCTATTTGTCACAGTTGCTTGCACTACACAATTTCAATACATTGTATTTACATAGTGCCTCTTTCAAATGGAACGTATTGAACACACGTACCGATGAAGAAGCCAGAGTAGGCGGTCGATGGTTCTGGTAAAGGGCAGCAGTTATTGATTTCAATGTGTGGCCGACCTTTCCAACTTCTGGCTAAGTCAGTTGGTGGTACGACTTGGCCCATGAAGCAAGCGGGTGAGATAAATGTAAAATGACAAAAAAATGGTGCACGCAAAACGTTTTGCTAGTGAAAAATCATCCACGTCTTACAAGATGCATAAGGCAATTCGCCGCTATAGTTTTTTACGTCGTTTGCTTGTGAAATCAAGCAAACCCCTGTCTGCAGACTCGCTTTAACACGAGTACACTCGAGGTGATTTGAGACCACATTCAGTCTTGATTAACGTACGTGCATGTTGCAATGACCTATCTGCAACTCCTGCTGGGAAGCGCTTCCCCTGGTACGCGCAAACATTTTTTCTCTCTCTCTTTCATTCAGTGATGTCATTTATTTATCTCGACTTACGCAAACACACATCAGCTGACAACTTTTTTAATAATATCAAAGCAGTCTTTTCTCTTGCTTAGTGATGACAGAAAATAATTTCTTTTGTGCGCTGAGTACAGAGGATCACAGCGAATGCCCGTATACCTAAATCATTAGGCACTTTATCTTCGGTTATACTTTTGTTTCAATAGAGCAACGCCAATATATTTCTGGAATACACAGAAAGCTACGAAAAATTCATGGTAGCGCAAGATAACTGGTAAGCTTCATCATAAGACAACGTATTTGAGGAATGTGAGCGTCTGGCCGTAAGGGGCTGCTGTCTAATAAGTTGTATTTCGAGCACTATACTTGATCACAAGTAGCCTTTCAAAGCGAGTGGTTTTTATATGCATGTGTACAGGAAATTGAAAGTGACTGGGGCGATGAAGACGAAGGCAGGTAAAATGTAAATGCGGCACCACTCACAGAATGCGTGAAGAAGCACGTTCCATTCAAGCGTGAGCACACTGCGGTGCGCTCACGCTTGCACCCCATCGCTCAGAAGGAATGCAAGCCGGTGGTGCATGCACTACTGCTAAATCCAAATTTCGTTTAGCTACATCAGTGCTCCGGGTTTTAGCATCGTTTTTTCTTGCTTAAATGTCTCTGAAGTGGAGCATTAGAGTATCAAATTTCGCTTCAAAGGAAGTATCCGAGATGAGTGCTTCACGGGATTACACCAACGGCACCCCGATCGAATGCTCCGTCGGCGAGCACGGCCTTCTTCGTTGGCAAACGAAACACGGTCGCTTCCTCGGTCGCTAAACACGATGCCCGCTAAGCCGTCATTGGATTCGCATGGACGTAGTGATACGTAATTTAACTTTTTCTGAAATATAATTTTTTCGTAAGACTGTTTTTGCAAAATCATGTCAGCAGTATTGTACGTGGGACACGTTGCACGAGTTTACCAACAGCGACGAGTGCGTTGGACGTACCGATTTCGAAACGCTCACTAGCGTACACAACTTTAATGGGAACCTGTCGCGTAAGTGCACCATACTCGCACGCGCTCCTTTGCGGCAGAGCGATGCTGGGATGCAAGAAGCGAAAAACTGGCCGCATCATCGCAATCTTGTATAGATATTTCTTTATTTGCGACCGCATTTATTTGCGTTGATATGAAATGTAAAACAGACACTACTAAACCTATACTTCAAGTTTATATTCAAGGCTGTAGAGTGGTTGTTTGCTACAATGATTTAGAGTATTAATTAACAAACCAGTGGTTACATCGTTTGCACGACAAATTCTGCTGGCGAGCGCAACTAAATGCTGACGTGGTCAGAGGCAACATGGAGATGTTTGTGTGCTATTGAAATAATGAGCATTTTGATATCCCTGCCTCAATTTTATGCAACACTCTAGGCGAAACTGGGCCACAATATTATATGCGCAATGTGGCAGCAAGGCCCCGCCACGGTGGTCTAGTGGCTAAGGTACTCGGCTGCTGACCCGCAGGTCGCGGGATCAAATCCCGGCTGTGGCGGCTGCATTTCCGATGGAGGCGGAAATATTGTAGGCCCGTGTGCTCAGATTTGGGTGCACGTTAAAGAACACCAAGTGGTAGAAATTTCCGGAGTCCTCCACTGCGGCGTCTCTCATAATCATATGGTGGTTTTGGGACGTTAAACCACACAAATCAATCAATGTGGCAGCAAGAAATATTCTAAGGAACATTTTATGCTCAACCTGGCAGAAAAAGATGCTTGCTTTAAAAGGTTTGAGAGCTTTTTTCAAGGTATCCAAGCTGCCAGAGCCTACATATAGAGCATCGGTTTTTGAATGAACGAGAAGCTGGTGAGAGAACTTAAGAGGCATGTGTCACGCATGCACTCAGCAAACAAAGACGATATAAAAAGTGTATAGGAGACAGTCTGCTTGAAGGCGCTCCCAATCAAAATTCGTTTATTGCAGTACGGAGCAAACTCTGCGCAGCGTCCAACTTTATTAATGAACAGTAGTGAGTTCTGGAGGCTATAGCTTAAAAGGAGCTCTTTATCGTGGTGTCGTCTCGTTGCCAAGCCATAAGGCGGTGTTTCGGTTCGAACGCGTTGCTCCTTTAATTTTCATCGTCCGAAATGTCCTCCCCAAAGAGCGCTTTGCTAAGCTGTGCTCAGCAACTGTGAAGTACAGCACAGGGTGGTGGACGAGCAAGTATAAAAATTTTTACAAATCTAGAGGGCAAGAGAACCATCAAGGTTTAAACTGAGACACTGGGCCTGGGAAAATTAGAAGCGAGTGAATGCATGTGGTTCAAACATGTGAAAGTACGACTTCTGAGACGTTTTCTTTTCTGGGAACACAAAAAGGCCTTTGGGCCGTAAGAAAATATTTGCGCCTCCATAATGCTCAAGCATGATTCGGCTTCTCCGGGAAATCAGAGATGTGTAACTTCCTCACATCAGGAAGTCAGTGCAGTTTGGAGATGAAATACAAGCGTGCGCAAGTATACGCCAGAAGGGAGCAGCGAGTCACATCAGGAAGTGTTGTGCAGAAAAACGGGGCCATGACAGCCCGTTAACGTCTATCACTAAGAAAAATTGGCAGATCCTACCTAAAGTGGCAATCGATGATATGCGAAGCACGATTTAGGAAGGTTGATATGTCACTTTAAATCAGCACAACGTTACGAGGTGAACGTCATTTACGCCGTACATGACTTCCATGTCATAAATATTATGTTTACTTCAGACATTTGTGTTCATCGTTCATTCGCGTAACGTAATACCAAATTTTGTATAAGTCAAGTTAGCCAAACGGCCGCGAGCGCGCTATAAGCGTAGCATGTAGTCATTAACTTTTTGACGCGCATGTCATGATTATCACGTTTGAACGAGTCATTTACCTTCATCGACTATTTACGTCACGTATTCGGTATTTGTGAAGCTAGGGAAACTGTCGCGAGCACACTGAGAGCGTTGCATAGATAGATAGATAGATAGATAGATAGATAGATAGATAGATAGATAGATAGATAGATAGATAGATAGATAGATAGATAGATAGATAGATAGATAGACAGATAGATAGATAGATAGATAGATAGATAGATAGATAGATAGATAGATAGATAGATAGATAGATAGATAGATAGATAGATAGATAGATAGATAGATAGATAGATAGATAGATAGATAGATAGATAGATAGATAGATAGATAGATAGATAAATGCGGTCATAGTTGCCGAAGTTGTTTAAAAGTTGCTTCGCAATTAAGGCCTGCGCGGAAGGCACAGCACAGTCACAGCGAAAGCTATAAGAGCGGACTTTCAGAGCGTTTTCTAAACACTCATTAGGTAACGGCTGCAAGCACACTTGCTTGATGCCCAGTGCGGCATTAATAATAACAATTTCAGGGTAGTTTGCCGGCATTCACTATGCTATTTCTCATTGTTCTTCTGAGAAGCGTGGTATCCGCTAAAATATTGCGAGGAATTTTGTGCCAGTGGTGCATACAGTGGCTGATAACGATGACGAATTATGCCCGAAGTGGGTGTTCACCACACTTAATAGCTGAACAAAAGCAAGCTCTTTTAATGGGTTGGAGAATTTTATGACCTACTCATTACTCTACTCGCATTTTGCGACGACTGCCTGTTTTTTTCATTTTTTAGAACACTTTGTAAATCGTATTAACGCCATTGCTCTCCCGACATCAAGTCTGCCTACGGCAAGTTTGCCAACAAGTCCTAAGCACCGGCGTGGCTCAGTGGTATAAAATACTGAGATGGCACCCAGCTGGCCTGGGCTCGAGCCCCACTAGGTCATTGATAGTAGGTTTTCTTTTCTAATTTCACGCGATGTAGTTAAAAACACCGGCGGCGGCGGTGGACAACTACGGCGCTGCGCGAGACCCTAGTTGTGATTTCATAGCAGCTTTCGCCGTAAAAGAAGAAGAAAGAACGGAAGCAAGACATTTGAATACTTATCCTAGCCTTTAGTACCTGAGCATGATAAGTCAACGCAACGAAAAAAAAAACTATGCTGTACTAGTCAACAACTCCCCCCTCTCCTGCTCTACTAAGACCAACACCTACCTCACAATGAAAACAATAACAGCAACAAAAGTCTACATGTATTTGTGGAGGCAGGATTCGGTAGTCAATGCACGACGTGAGTTTATTTATTTATTTATTTATTTATACAAAAGGAAGCTAGCTTGTACCAGCAATTCATTTAGCTTCTCCGCCTATACAATATAATCGGTTCAATGTGCAGCAAAACAAAGCTTTAACCATCATAAATTTTACCAGTTAGTGCTAAAAATGCTCTCATAAGAAATCCTACGCGCACTTAAATCATCAGACTACCGTTAAAAATAATAAATAAGCCGCGCTTTTTTTATGGCTTCCCAAGTTTTTCAAGGAAATATGCCGCCTCCAATGGAGTAGATCTCTCCTAAAGAAGCCTGCTCAATTGGTACGTCAACAAAACTTTAACCCTAGCTGAAACCCGTGGTACTGTTTTGAAAATGAAACAGCTAGGTTGATTGAGAGATATTCGAGATACGTCAAAGCATATTGATTTGATTTGTGGGGTTTAACGTCCCAAAACCACCATTTGATTATGAGAGACGCCGTAGTGGAGGGCTCCGGAAATTTTGACCACCTGAGGTTCTCTAACGTGCACCCAAATCTGAGTACACGGGCCTACAACATTTCCGCCTCCATCGGAAATGCAGCCACCGCAGCCGGGAATCGAGCCCGCGACCTTCGGGTCAGCAGCCCGAGTACCTTAGCCACTAGACCACCGCGGCGAGGTACGTCGAAGCATATCAGAACCTGTAATGCTTTGTTTGCTCATTAGAGGACACGCATGCATTCCAATCGTTCAAAGCAAGCATTGTAAATAGTTTCTGCTTATTAATTTATATTTCCCGCTTCATTCCTTGCTATTCTTTATACGCACACGTATAATAGGCGCTTACCACTGAACGGTGAAGAGTCTTGCAGGGTATACACCACTCATTCAATATGCTACTCACGCACGAAAGATTGATCATCTTTGCAAAAATGTTGAACGTAGTTCGTAGCTTGCACCATGAAACAAACGTGACCGCATTATAATAGGGCAGCCCACATCATTGGTCGAACAGAATTGGTACACAAAGCGGCAGAACTGTGCAGATATTGTGAACTAAGTTAACCGCAGAAGTTCATTGAATGACAGCTAAGAGCCCCAACACTAGCTCTCAGCATCACTTCCTTTAAATTGACAATCTCGAGATAATGAGTACCTTTAATAGTTAGGAACGTCATTGACTTTTTACCTTGAAGCGCACAAGCGTGGCAAAAAAAAAAAGAGAAAACACGACACACACA